>NC_049214.1:5235532-5535532 GCF_013347855.1 Anguilla anguilla | reverse complement strand
CAAATTTCCCAAAGTAAAGTATACATTGCGTATCGTTGGCTAGGCGTTCCATTAAAAATATATATATTTTATGAAGTTAGACAATATAAGACGAGCAATATCGCACTCAAACGCAAGTACACAAAATTTGACAAAAATACCTGGAGTGACATACACTATTTAGAGTGACATAACTAAAATAGTACTAGGTTGTGTAAGTCTACACCTTTGCTGACTGCAGAAGATAGCCTTAGCCCTGCCTGTTCTTAAGTATTAAGCCTTTTGGCTACCAACTACCCCACGTTGATTTAACTAATTGGAAATGACAATGGGGGCTAATTTAAAAATAAAACATCACCCTGATGTTTGACGCGTCCAGAAATCTGTATTCCACGCTCTTTGCAATTTCCCTCAAACGCTGATCCAAGTAGGCTAGCCTCAGCTAAAACGACTCTTATCCTGAAAGACGGGAGAAACCCGATCTGTGTAATGTTTGAGTCACCGTATCTATAGGTTATTTAAAAAACGACCCCAATGCTCATTACTGATTAGCTCGTTTCTGTACGTTAACTAGCACAGGAATTGTGAGCCTGTGAAGAACAAGAATTGCCTGCGGTATAGTACCGGAGAAACCTCACTGTTAGTTCAGTATAGGTCATTGTATGTTCAAGAAAGCTTATACAAGCAATGATTTTTTTTCAATGTCCATTTTATTAAAATCGTTAAAGGTCAATCATAAAGATTTCCTTTCGTGTAAAATACCCACGTGGCTTGGGCTATTATCAATTCTACGAAAACAAGAAGACGGAAAACGACACATTTTATCCGTCATCGGGTAAAATTCTTTAAAATGTAATGTTAGCCAATGATCGCGTAGGACTGAAATTGAGCCAGATTTGGCTGATGTCTTACATCCCAATTTGGTCTTGTGAAACGTGTCTGCAGTAAGATCTTGGGACAGCTAGGCGCTTAGCGCAAAATACGTGATTTCGAGGTAAACTCTTGGGTACATGTTCGCGGAATATACTGTCTATCAGTATTGTTTTTCCCCCATCGTACCACTGTCTGTAGAATGTAGGGCTTGATACAATTATAGTATAATTATACAGTTTCCGCTGAGGGTTGTTGGTACAATGCGGTGAGTGACAAGTAGATTGGGTTTGGCTAATGATGAGCCTTGCAGCTAACTAGAATATGACGATTCATAACACTTTCCTGCAATATTATATCACACGAGGTTTTGGAAGAGAAAGGAACCAAGCGAACTTACACCGCAGTGATGCAACAATTTTGCCAAACTCGCATTACTTACAGTGCAGTCCTTCCAATGGAATCAAGCGCCTGTATTAAATTCTAGCAGTGAGGAACAGACATGCGAACAAAAGAACAGTATTGTACTTTATAGGTCTGTGGTCATCCACAATCTTCTCCTAAATCCACCAGGCCAGATAAGGCTTATGCACTCCACCATCAAGCCTCTACCAGCACAGTAAAGTTGAAATGAGCAGATTAAATATATCCTATAGTCTCTCTGTTGTCACTGAACTGTCGCGGTATATGGTCTCTCCCACTAAAATGCAACAGGTTGAAATTCTGATGGCTGGAATCGCACACCTTTAACAACAGATGGTGGGGGCAACAGAAGGAGGGTGGGTGTGTTTGACTAATGCCCTGATTCAATCTGCATCTTCCAGGTCCTCCCTTCTTCTCTGCCCCTCCCCTCTTTTTCGGGGGTTACCAGCCTTCTAGTCCTGGGAGTCACAGGGTGTGCTGATTTTCGGTATTACTCAGAAATTAATGAACCAATTAAAGCAAATGAATTCACAGTTGACTCACGTCGCCTGGCTTATTGGGACTGATTTGCCTGCTGGTTTTAAGAACAAAAAACCAGGAGGCCCCACGGCTCTCCGGGGTCAATGGTGACCACCCTGTAGTTGTGCATCATATCTGAATTTGGGCTGGCAGTGTTGTACCCCTCTGTGATTGCAGGCTTTCAGTGGGTGAGGCCTTGTCATCTCTGTCTGGTTATGGCCCTGACGTCACCCCTCTACCAGTCAGTGGGGCCCCATTGGTTCTACCGCCAGCAGGATGGGACCAAGGACATCTGGCTCCCCTTCAGCTGTGAAGACTCCCAGAGGCTAGAGGAAGCCCACCTGGCCAGTAAGAGCTTGCTTGGGAACCTTAGAGGTGTCACACTCCATTCCAGGAGGCCAGTGGGCTCCGCTGGTGTTCTCTGTGCTTCAGCACTAGTGATTCAGTTAAGTCACTGTTTGGCTAAAGAGTCCACGTGCCTTCATTCCAAGGCCTAAATTAACCGCTCATTGAACGAAACCACAAAACCCAGCGGATACTGCCGCCTTCCAAGCCTGGAGTGTGACTGGCTGGTTTGATGTGACACCCCTGTTCTAATTGTAACACCCCTGTGCTAACAATTTGTGACTGGCAGGTTTGATGTAAGATTGAAAAGACAAGAGGGGCAAGGAGTTGTGGTTAAAACCCAAGTTCTGTTGTCCAGTAAGGTGCTTGCTCAGGTGAAGGGCGTGGGTTGGAATTGAAATCCAGGTGAAGAGACATGTAAATTGGCTGCTGAGCAGTTGAAAGTACGGGAGGGGGTGGGGTGGGACTTAAACCCAGATACTGACGCGTGATTGGCTCCTTCGCAGGCGAGCAGGGCGGGGAGGCGACGGTGGCCACCGAGGGGGCGCGGTTTGACGTGAGGCTCCCGGAGAGGACGCGGTGCGCGGCGTATTGGGCGCAGGCGCCCGCGGAGGTGCGCCGATGCACCTGGTTCTACAAGGGGGACAAGGACAGCCATTACACCCCCTACCCCGAAGACATCAGTCACAGCCTGGAGGTGTGTGTGTGTCTCAAATTCACATGTGCTTTGATAGCATGACACTTAAGCAATACAATACAAAGATGACAGTAATAACAACCCCCCCCCCAAACAAGGAGAGAAAAAACCATGGTTAACATCTCACTCCCTCTGTATTTTGCTCTCTCTCTCTCTCTCTCTCTCTCTCTCTCTCTCTCTCTCTCTCTCTCTCTCTCTCTCTCTCTCTCACTCACTCACTCACTCACTCACTCACTCACTCACTCACTCACTCACTCACTCAGTCACTCACTCACTCACTCACTCACTCACTCACTCACTCCTCACTCACTCACTCACTCACTCACTCACTCTTCCCCTCCCTTCCTGGGCTAGCCGTCATATGCTCCTCAGCCCAGGCCCCAACCCCTTTCCTGTGTCCTCACTGTCAGGTCCAGCTTTGCAATTTCCACTTCAAATGAACGGTTACTGCAGCAGCTCCCAGCGTGGTTGCTGCATCTCCTTGCTGTCACCCTGTTAGCTCGTAACACGGAAACGATTGTTATAATGAGGGAGTAATGTTTACACAACATTACATTACCTTCATTTAGCAGACACTCTTATTGATAGTAACGTACAACAGGAGAGGACATAAACGCATACACCTGACTTGCAATATGTGAGCAAAATACTGTGCCAGTCTTTTTTCCCCCCCACATTTCCTGTTAGTTGTGTAGCAGGTGCCAGAGGCAGTCTGGGCCTCATGGCTGTGTTGTCGTGCTCCTCTTTGCACAGGAGGCCTACAGGATCGCGGTCACTCGGAACAAATGGAAGGAGAAGCTGGAGTTTCCCTCAGGAGACACCGTCACGCTGCACAGCTCGAAGGTGGGGGGGGGGGGGGGGGGCTCTGCTGCTATTCCATGTCCTTCTCTACCATTCAGGGGCCTGAACGTGCCCTCTTCTCTTCTGTTCTTTTTCCTTTACATGCTCCCGTGTTCACAGTGTTCGACTCAGGGTACGCTGCACTTCCCTGTCTGTGTTGGTTTCAGAACCCATAAGTTAAATCGTGGGCTAATGCAGTACCCTGATTGGCATTATGGGAAACAGAAAATCCATTTTAAATGAGCTTCTGGGAAGCAGACGTACATTGCGGGTGAGTCACTGTGTTGCCTGGCACCTGGCTCTCTCCCCCAGTTAATAACACAGGACCAATGGCCCAACTGTCCCATGGAGAAGACTAAGCCCCGAACCGTCAAGAGGGGTGTGGAGGAGATCATGGTGAACATACCAGAAGGTGAGCCCTTGTTTCAGTTCTACTGCGGGATAGGGGTACAATGAGCCAGCCTGGTTCAGCTCTACAGTGGGAAAGGGGTATAATGAGCCAGCCTGGTTCCATTACATTACATTACATTACAGGCATTTAGCAGACGCTCTTGTCCAGAGCGACTTACACAACTTTTTACATAGCATTTTTACATTGTATCCATTTATACAGCAGGATATATACTGAAGCAATGCAGGTTAAGTACCTTGCTCAAGGGTACAACGGCAGTGTCCTTACCCGGGAATCGAACCTGCGACCTTTCGGTTACAAGTCTAGTTCCTTACCCACTGTGCTACACTCCGTCCAGCTCTACACTGGGAAAGAACTATAATGAGCCAGCCTGGTTCCAGATACTACAATGGGAAAGGTGTTTACATGTACAGAGTGTTTCAATGATGCTGTGGTGTGTGATATTGGGCACACTGTGTGTGCTGTTGGTCACCAGGAGAGCCAGAGACGGTGGACCACCTGGTGTTCATGGTGCACGGCATTGGCTCCACTTGCGACCTGAGCTTTCGCACCCTCGTCCACTGTGGTACGTATACCTGACCCTCGTACACTGTGGTGCGTATACCTGACCCTCGTACACTGTGGTGCGTATACCTGACCCTCGTACACTGTGGTACCTATGCCTGGCCCACAGATTAAGGGTACAGGGCTTGCTATTTCAGGGTGGTATGGTGACGTCATGATGCATGTGAAAATTCTGCCAGTTTTTGTGAAAGGTTCAGAGTTCCAGTGCGTTTCAAAACAATGCAAACTACACTTCCCACAATTCATAAGTACCCTCTGTGCTGCCCAGCACATCCCTTTGCTGAGACACTGCCACACAGGTGAACACGTGAAATAAATATGAAAGAGCCAGTGGCCTGCTTAAAGGCTCTTCTCTGTGTGCAGTGAACGGATTCAGGAGCATCTCCCTGGACCTCATTAACGCCCATTTTAGGGAGGCGCAGGAGGAGCGGCGTGTGGGGCGGGTGGAGTTCCTCCCCGTAAACTGGCACGATGCCCTGCACAGCGACACCACCGGGGTGGACCGGTAAGGGCGGGGCCCGAGGGCTCGAGCTTAATCGCACTTTAATCACACCTGTCCTACATGGAGCTTACGAAAGACTGGTGATGGGAACAAGGTATTCATTTCTCTCCGGGCTTGTGATTGTACCTGCAGAAGCAGTACACGACTGCATGTGTTAATGTTGTCTGGTCAGTGGAATGAGTGCAGTCTGGTGTCACCACTGACTTCACATCTGAGCTGTCAGACCTGCAATTCATGAGAATTTGACTGTATGTAAGTTTACAACAGCCCCCTCCAAACACTGTCTCACCCCCCTCTCCCCTTCCGCCTCCCCAAAAGGGACATCCGGAGGATCACCCTGCCCAGCCTGGCCCGCTTGCGTGACTTTGCCACCGACACGGTGCTGGACCTGTTCTACTACAGCAGCCCCACGTACTGCCAGACCATCGTGGACAGCGTGGTGTCGGAGCTCAACCGCCTGCACGCCCTCTTCCTCTGCCGGAACCCGCGCTTCGCTGGAGCCGTGTCATTGGCCGGACACAGCCTGGGTCCGTCCCCCCCCCACCCCCGCTGTCAGCCCTACCCGGGTCCTGTCCGCCCCCCCGGGTCCTGTCCCCCCCCCCACGCTGTTGGCCCCCCCGGGTCCTGTCCCCCCCCCCCCCCCCGGGTCCTGTCAGCCCCCCCGGGTCCTGTCCCCCCCCCCACACTGTCGGCCTCGCCCGGGTCCTGCAACCCCCCCCCCCCGGGTCCTGTCCGCGATCCTGTGAAGCTCATCAGCGCACGCTGTCACGTCACTTAAATTACCGCGTGCTTCACATCTCTCTCTCTCTCTCTCTCTCTCTCTCTCTCTCTCTCTCTCTCTCTCTCTCTCTCTCTCTCTCTCTGTCCCCCATAGGCTCGCTGATTCTCTTTGACCTCCTGACCAATCAGAAGCCGGTCCCGGGTCTAGAGGATGCTGGGAGCGAGGAGGTAAGCGTGCCCCAGAGTGTACCCCAGAGGATGGGGGGGAGGTCTGTTTGATGGGCCCCCACCCCCTCCCAGACCGTAGACATGCATATTTACCTAGATAGGAAAATAGGCCTTCAGCTTAACCTAAACTTTTGAAGGCCCGGAAGTAAGCCTGACACTGCGCATTGGAGCTCCCATTAAAGTGAGCGGGGAATATCAAACTTTTGAAGGCTAAATAAAATGTCCCTGATGGTATTTTGAAACTCGGTTAACAACTGTTACGTTTCACATGAAAAGCAGATTGCCAAAATATGTATTATGTAAGAAAATATTCACATTTTAATAAGTATTTTGCCAAGACTTCTGGACCCAATCAATCATTGTTTCAGAAACTGCTGCACATAATTAAACTTATGATCGCAAAAAATAGACATATGAGGTTTTCTTTTGTTGTTAAGTCACCTTGGTTTTCTACACTGAATTCAGTCGGGCAGAAAGCGCTTTTTCCCTCAAGCATGCGCAGTAGAGGCAGTTTCCTGTTACTCCCTACACTTCACCGCCTGGCCCCTCCTGCACTCTCCAGTGCTTATGTGCACTCTGTGTCCCGGACGGATGGCGCCCGAGGCGACCGCCCTTGTCAGCTATGACACGAGAACGCTGATCCAGGGAAATGAGCTGGAGCTCGTCTGAGTTTAAGAGATGTGCTGCCATCTTGTGTTGGAACGATGGTTTGCAGGTCCACACAAACCCTAATTGTTGTCTTTGGTGAGACAGGAACAGAATTAACTGGGTTTCTACCTGCCATTCACATGCATGTGAGCTCATATCTCTCCACTCAAGATTATATGATTATATAACCTAATATGATTATTTTGACTTGTTGCTCTTCTCAGCGAGTTAATATAATGTATTAATTGTGGTGTTAATGTGGCTTGAGTGTTATAGCTGTGGACTGATGCTATTATGAATGCATCTCATTAATGCACACACTTCTGAATCTAACATTAGTCAGCGTTTGCCTTCAATGCTCACCATTACATGTAGTGATTTGGCCTCGGCATCTAAGATAAGGTATACTTTTATTGAACCCCGTGGGGTAATTAGTCCTCTGAATTTGACCCATCCTAGTTACTTAGGAGCAGTGGGCAGCCACAGTGCAGCGCCCGGGGACCAACTCCAGTTCTGAGGCCAGAGCCTTGGTCAAGGGCACCTGCAGGAGTGCACCTAACATGCATGTCTTTGAGTGTGGGAGGAAACCGGAGTACCCGGAGTAAGCCCACGCGAACACGGGGGAGAACATGCAAACTCCACACGGAGAGGATCCGGTCGGACCCGGACCCGGATTCGAACCCGGAACCTCCTTCTTGCGAGGCAACAGTGCTAACCACTATGCCACCGTGCCCGCCCTCTCTTAAAGCATTAGTCTTATATTGGTGGCCTGATGGAAAAATGAAGCGCGGTGGAACCGAATGATTGCATTGTCCATGTCTGCAGGGACCGAGTCTCAGTCGTGGGCTCCCGCTGGACTTCAGGTCCCTGGAGGAGGGTCTGGAGGTTATGGGCCTTCAGCAGTACGCAGAAGTGCTTCAGCAGGAGCAGGTGGACCTGGATTCTCTGGTGGGTCTCTCACTTCCTGTCTCCCCAGGCATAATAGCTGTATTATTATTCTCGATTTAACATTTTGGGCTTCTGTGATTATAATGTTCATTCCTTAGAGAGCGAGTGCGTTTAGCCAAAGCTCTGAGAAACCCTCTGTTGCAAAGTTTACGTTTCAATTTAAATGTGGCGTGACAGGAATAAAAAGTGCGGTTGTATTGTTCAGAGAATATGCATGTTGCTGAAAAATGCAATGCGGTATCACACACAGTACGAGAAGATAAGAAGTCAGCATGTCTTATACACTTACATAAGAAATCAGAAGAGAGAATTGTTATTTACATTAAAAGCAAATCTTTGGCCTCTGCTCTCATCTTGGTCTCTCTCAACGGGTCAACGAATGATTTCCTATTCAGTCGTTCTTTTTTCATTGTCCCTGTCTATCATTGGTTGCTTTCTCTCTCTGCCTCCCTTTGTCTCTTGTTTATTAATTTCCCAGGCTGTGCTTCCTCTGTCTTTCAGGGCCTCTGCTCAGAGAATGACCTGAAGGATCTTGGGATACCTCTGGGACCACGGAAGAAGATCCTGAGTTTCATGAAGAGGAGGCGGGACTTGGAGGTCTGACAAAAAAAAGATTTAATAAGCCCCCAACCCCCCCCACCCCACCCCTAAAAAAAAACCTAAAACCTGTGGGCTGAACCCCACGTCTTTTCAGAGGCAGATGTGAGAAGATCAGGCTCTCACTGTGTGCTAAATAATTGCCGTGGGATGTCTTGCGCGTCATTTGCTGTCCATCTGGCACCCTGATGGTGCTGTAATGGGGGGGTGAAAATGAGAGTTCTTCTGTGGTTCAGTGTCATAAATGAAGCTGCTCCGTCTCTCGCCTCTCCCCCCTGCAGGGGATCAGAGCGGGACCCCCACTCCTGACCCCCGGCCTGCAGGCATCCAGAGAGGAAACGGGGCCACAGGGGACCCCTGGACCCCAAGTGCCCTTCCCTGAGATGTCTGCCACCTGCACAGAGGACTGCAAGTACCTGGATATCAGGACTGGGCAGGTAGGAGGCCCAATGATCGTGTGAGTGAGTGTCTGAGCGACTGGGTTTACTCCTCACTGACAGGATTCCCGAGGCCCAGTTCTGTCAAGCGAGACTGCGTTACAGACACATCCTGTGGTTCGGCAGAATGGTTGGGGTTCATTAAACGCCTTCGTTTGTTCCTGTTCCTCTGTGTGTATTCCATGTCACCATTTCACCCACTAGGGGGCGACATAGCTCAGGAGGTCAGACCAATTGCCTGGCAGTCGGAGGGTTGCCGGTTCAAACCCCGCCCTGGGCATGTCGAAGTGTCCTTGAGCAAGACACCTAACCCCTAACTGCTCTGGCGAATGAGAGGCATCAATTGTAAAGCGCTTTGGATAAAAGCGCTATATAAATGCAGTCCATTTACCATTTACCATTTCAGCATCGATGTGTTTAACCCATCGCTGTGTGCCTGTGTGTCCACCCACAGGTGTCAGTCAAGTACCCCCAGCTGTCCTTTCAGCCCCAGGCCCTCTTCGCCCTGGGCTCCCCCATAGGCATGTTCCTCACTGTCCGCGGTATAAAATGCCTGGACCCCAACTACAGCCTCCCCACCTGCAAGGGCTTCTACAACATCTACCACCCGGTAAAGACAAGACCCAGCATGTACATACTCCATACAACATCTACCACCTTGTACTGACAATCCTCAACACATATATACTCCATACAACATCTACGACCCAGTACTGACAAGCCCCAACACATACATACTTCATACAACATCTACCACCCGGTACTGACAAACCTCAACATGTACATACTCCATACAACATCTATCACCTTGTACTAACAAGCCCCAACACATACATACTCCATATAACATCTACCACCTGGTACTGACAAGCCCCAACACACACATACTCCATACAACATCTACCACCTGGTACTGACAAACCTCAACACATACATACTCCATACAACATCTACCACCTGGTAATGACAAACCTCAACACATACATACTCCATACAACATCTACCACCTGGTACTGACAAACCTCAACACATACATACTCCATACAACATCTACCACCGGTACTGACAAACCTCAACACATACATACTCCATACAACATCTACCACCCAGTACAGACATGCCCAACCCCAGGATAGTGTCACCACACACAAAATGAGTTTATGACTTCTGCCAGGACGTGTAGTAAATACGTTGATCCAAAAGGTTTTCTGGGTTGCGCTTCATTACTGTAGATATGTGTTTTTTAAGAGGCTGTTTGCTCTCTGTCCCCCCCCCCCCACACACACACACCACCCCGTCAGTTTGACCCCGTGGCCTACAGGATTGAGCCGATGATCGGCGCTCCGGACGTGGAGACGGAGGCCATACTGATCCCCCATCACAAGGGCAGGAAGCGGATGCACCGGGGTGAGCCCAACTGCCCCTGCTTCTTCAGTGCCCCCGTTTCCCGCTGTAGTGCCCCGGGCTGGCTGTCTGTCGGGGAAGGGGCTGTGTGACGGGGGTGGAAGATGTCTGGGAGAAAGTACGGGGGTGGGGGGTGGGTTGCACTTTACCGTTTCGATGTAGACACCCTTGATTTTGTTTTTTATTATTACAAAAAAACAGGAAACCAGAATTGAGAATAAGACATAACAGTCATCAGTAAGTGGTTCTGTGCAGAATTTTTTACACAGAGTGAACAGGGGAGTGTGACAAGGGGAGAACATAGCAAACCATTCAGAGTGAGCTTCCTGAATAAGCCCAGTCATTGTGTCCTCAGAGCTGAAAGAGGGTCTGACCCGGATGAGCAGCGACCTGATGGGGTCCCTGCGCACCGCCTGGCAGTCCTTCTCGCAGTTACCCATCCCTGCACTGCCCCTGGTGGCCGGAGGAGGGAATGCAGGGGACTCAAATGACAGTGAGCAAGGTAGGAAGCTGAGGTCACATTTTTCATATTGAGGCAATAAAGAAGAAATAAAAGCCAGCAAGCTGCTACAAATACCATGGCACTTCCAATAATAAAAAATTACACAAAAGGAATTTCTTATTCCTAAAATAAACTGTGTAGCATGCTGTATGCTGAGCTCAAACACCAATATTCTATTTCCATGGTAGTTTTTAGTCCCAAAAATGTGCTAACTCAGAGAAACGCCGAAAGTACTCCGTACATAGGAATGTGTGCAAAGGCAAAACGGACAACAGTGATAATTCCCCCGGAGAATTGCACCGTAAACACCGGACATGAGGGGGGTCTGTCTCTGACTAACATTGGCCATTATTTCTGTTTATTGAATTTTTGAAGATACTACAGCTGTGAGGTCATTTCCTCCTCACACAGATTTTGATACATTAGCGTAATTTTCACAGTGCTTTACACAAAGCGCACTGGAAGTGCTTTCCTAAAAAAGGACAGAGAGCAGCAGACAATTAACATACACTGGAATGTATAAATACAGTACGTAAAAAATAGCTAAAAATAGTGGTCACGATAAGGTTAAATATACAATGTTAAAAAGAGACATAAAATATGTAAAATATATTTGAAAAGATAAGACTGGTTTATTCCAACCTTGCCCTTTCTCCTCCCCCTCTTCCTTGTGTGTCATTCCGAATCTTCGGCTGCGCAGCTGGGACCGAGGACGTCCAATGGCTGCCGACTAGTCCGACTAACTTCTGGAAAAGTCCCCTGGAATGGCCAAGAGCAGTGCAACTGAATTACTTCTCGGGCGAACAAGGTAGCCCGTGGCATCGCAACGAAAGCCTTGTGTCATTGCTGTCTAGTGTGGCCCTCTGTCCCCTACACAAGGAACAGGCTTTACAAAAGCCTAATGCTGGCACAAGAGAACACTAACTGGTTAGCAGTAATGGGCCTCTTAATAGTGTAAGTCTATGTAAAAACATACTTTCTTAGGAAATGAGTATAAAGATACTTGCCTAATTTGACAAAGCTATGAGACCTATAAATTTATTGTACTCTTAATTTATTGGATATTTTTGTTCTCATCTTTAGTCTCAGGTTACATGTGTTTATAAAGGACAATGTTTAACGTCCACAATTAAGGAATAAAGCTGAGTGATTTTTAATGAAATTTGTTATTATCAGTTGTTTAAAAACACGTGGGTGGACATTTCTAATGTATTTTAGGTGATGCAGCAGAGATTTACATCAGAAGTTAATTTTGTTAATTGTGCTTTAGGTGAACAAGACAATGTAGGTCATCTACATTACCTTCATTTAACCAACTGCTGTTATCAAGGATTAATAAAAAAATTCTGTTCTACACAGCACACACACATGTATGTATGTGCTGTATGTATTGTAGGTACCTGTCTTAAATATATGTATATATAATGGGCAATGTGCAGTTGTGCTATCTTATTGTGTGTTATTATGTATACTGTCTGTGTACAGCAAGCACCAGATGTGTCTAAAACAAATTTCCTTCGGGACAATACACTCCATCTTATCTTACATCATGTGTTCTTCTTAGACCTGGTAGTGAAAGGGTTGCCTATTAGAATACGTTATGTAAAAAGGGTAGGTATAATAAGCAAAAGCTTCAGCCTACACCTTTTCGGTCAATATTTTTTGTTTTCCTTTTAATTTAATGCCTTACTGTTATTTATTTATTTCTACGTGCATTCTTTTTGGAAAATTGTTAGTAAGGACCGACATAAATTACTACAACTACTATTACTACTACTACTACTACTTAGAGGAAGCGAGGCTTTCTTAAGGCCTGTGATTGGTCCGTCTCCTGTGATGTCACCAGGTGTGAAACCGGAGGAGCAGGGCGTCCAGGCGGGCATGCTGAACGGCGGGCGGCGGGTGGATTACGTGCTGCAGGAAACGCCCATCGAGAGCTTCAACGAGTACCTGTTCGCCCTGCAGAGCCACCTGTGCTACTGGTGAGAGGGACGCGGAGGTCCCGGCCCCGCCCAGGCCCGGCCCGACCCGAGCACGGCCAGGGCGCTGAGGGAGCGACGGGATTGGGCGGCCGTTCCGAGGGAGGGGAGGGGTGGGGTGGGGGGGGGGGGGGCACTCGGCTGGGAGAACCGTTGCTCGCGAGCGGCCTCGCGTAGCGTCGGAATCACGGTCAGGGGCTCGAGGGGTCACGCCCTTGGAGGAGAGCGTGGCGACCTCCTTCCCTACTAGCGGCAGTGTAGCACAGTGGGTAAGGAACTCGGCTTGTAAACGAAAGGTCACAGGTTCGATTCCTGGGTTGGACACTGCCGTTTGTACCCTTGAGCAAGGTACTTAACCTGCATTGCTTCAGTATATATCCAGTATATGTAAAATGCTGTGTAAAGGTTGTGTAAGTCGCTCTGGATAAGAGCATCTGCTAAATGCCTGTAATGTAATGTAATGTAATACTACCGACCGACCAAGTTGTGTAGTGGTGAATTCTCCACATTACGCGGGGAATCGAATAGCACTAGGGTACAGTTGGCCCTCAAATTGGGAGAAAATACGGGGAAAAATCTGAAACAAAAAATGTTTTTTTTTTTAAAAGAAAGATGCAGAGAGATCTCCTTGGTTGGGACCACCTAGAACACCAAATTTCACGCTCCTGCTCCTCATTCCACCATGAGCCTGACCGGGTCACCACTCTTATTTGAGGAGGGGCCTCCCTCAATCAGAGCTGGTGATTCAAGCCATGTCAAGCAACGGCCTGTGTACTGACTAGCATAAGAGCTGCTTGACATCGGTCTCACCAACTGTAACTTCTCTTTTTAGACCCTCTAGAACCAAGAAACGGTGATGACACCAGCTGCACTATTTTCAACAGTTGGTACCTTTCAAAGAGAAGTTACCAACTGTAACTTATCTTCTTAGACCCTCTAGAACCAAGAAACGGCGGTGACACCACCTGCACTATTTTCTTTCTCGGCAGTTGTACTGCACATTTCTGTCTTTGTAAAACTCATGATTGTCATTGTCCTCTTGTGTGTGTTTCAGGGATTCAGAGGACACTGTCCTGCTGGTGTTGAAGGAGATTTATGGAAGGCTAGGGATACAACCTCCGGCAGCCTTGGCAACAGACTGAAAAACTAGACGACGGAATTCGGTCCTCGGTGAAGAGGTACAAGGGACGGACACGGGGAGGAGTTGTGGTGGCCAAAGTCATCCAGGTGGAAGTGGGGTCAGACCTCACCTGGAGCTCTGCAGCACAGGATTCGCTATGGTGACCTGTAGCAGCTGCAGTGGGGGGGGGGGATCTGGAAGACCAAAACCAGGTGCTAAAACTCAGTACTGGAAACCCACGTGGCTGATAAGGACTTTTACTGCCTATTTTATCAGTTTGGTTTTAGATATAGCTTTTTAAATAGATATTTTTGGGTTGTGTTAAAAGTTATGGAAGCGACTCTTTGCACCCAGGTATCCATAGCGACACATGCTATATGCACACTGGTGTAAGTAGGAACTTAAACTATTTACATACTGTAATAACACAAGCTATTTGCACTCGAGTGCTTTGTGACTATTTGTACCCTGGTGTACATTGGCACTTAAACTATTTACAGTCTGGCGTACATAGCACTGTATGCTATTTGGGTGTATTTGGCTATGATAGAGAATGCACACCTTATGGTATGTTTTTAAAACTCATGTAAATAGCGTACACTAATAAACAAGGCAGTTTTGACTTGTTCTCTCCCATGTGTTTTTGAACCAATTGTCTTTTCACTTTGAAGTCTACTAGTGGTGCGTTTAATTTGCACACCGTAGAATAATGTCAGAAGTGGTTCAAGAAAGTGTTGACCAGGGCTGGATATGTAAAGAATAACAAACTGTCATTTCAATTTTTCAAGTATAAATATTTTTACATTTATTAAAAGTGCAGTGTGAAGAGGTCAACAACAACAAACATTCTTGAGTAGATCCAACAGTAATCATTCATAATGTTTGGTGATGCTCGTGTGAGTTTGAAAAATGGAGTGCAGACACGGACACAGACACACACACTCGCACACACGCACACACACACACACGCGCGCGCACGCGCACACGCACACGCACTCGCACACGCACACGCACACGCACACGCACACACACACACACACACACACACACACACAGACACAGACACGCACACACACACACATACAGACACAGACACACACACAGACACAGACACACACACAGACACACACACACACACAGACACAGACACACACACACACATACACACACACACACACACACACACACACACACTCTCACACTCACACTCACACACACTCACACAGACACACACACACACACACACACACACACACACACACACTGACCATTCTTCTGGCTTGAAGGTTGTGTATCTCTCCTTCCGTGTCAGTGGAGGGGGGACGTGCCTCCAGGAATGACTGGCTGGTCCGCTCAGTGGTGTTTACAGCTTCACCCCTACCCTGCTCCCGCGCTGCTCATTGTTGTATTGCTCACAGGTGCCTGAAGGGCAGAGCAGAGGGTCGTTGGTGCAGTTGGGGGCACCTGCGTTCAGGGCTCCCAGAGAGATTAAGATGCCTGTCTCCAGTTTGAGGGAAAGCTCTCTCTCTCCCCACTTTTTGGTTTCTGTTTTGGTGTGTTTTGGCTGTGGTCTTTGGTTTTACACCAGACAACATTGCTTCAGCATACCTTTCATACATCCACTCACCTACACTACTGACAATGCTGACTTTCACACGCCATGTTTGTCTTGTTTTGGGTATAATTAGGTTATTTTAAAATAAATGTGAATTTTAAATGCGTCAGTGTGCATCTCGCTTTTTTTCATGGCCCTTGAGCCAGGTCGTGACAAGCACCCAGAGACCTCTGCAGTGGGGGCAGCTAACCAGCAGCCCGTGGGCTGTACGGTGGCTGCGCTGACCAGCCGATGCCCTGACCTGTTCCCTTAAGAGAGAAACCCTGCTGGCTGCAGCTGATCAACTATTACCTGCCCTTGATGCAGCCAGAGTGAATAACAGGATTCCAGGATTCTTATTTATTTTTAAAAAAATATATAAATAAATTTACTATACATTTCATTGATTTTAAATTCAAATAATTTCCAAGAATATAATCCATTTGTTTTTATGGTACTGTAAATCACACCTTGGTTAGTGAGAGAAATTATTTCTGGCTAAAATAATTTAAACAGGTGTTAACAGTAAACATGGTCAATGTTGTCATCAATCCCAATTTAATGTCTTTTTATTTCTATGCAAATAATTTTGTTGGAGACATTTTTAAAAATTATTTAGGCCCCTGATTCATGGTGTGGGTGAGGACAGTGAAGAGTAGGTAAGCACACAATATCTCTTACAGAAGTTGAAGAAGAACCCCATCATTTTTGCTGTGGGAGATCAAAGTGGAGAGTTGAGAAGGAACAGAAAAGGCCAGGTGCATGTGACGTTCTAACAACCTATGTGGAGGCTGCCATAACCAGACTCCTTCTGATATAGATCCTGACGCTCTCAATTACGTGCTGTTCAGCAAGGGCTGGGCCTGCATTTTGCAGCAGTGCTTTGGCATTCTAAAAGATAAAATGTGAGAGAATTAGAGGTTCTCATAGCCTGCAACTTGTAGCATCTGCAATATATGAAAATATTGCAATATACATTATCTGCACTTTTCAAAAAAGATACTTGCCATCAACAACAACAAAAAAAATTCCACAGCTTGATCCGTCCCCTTGTATTACAACTGGGGTGTTCTCAATGGATCATCCATCAAGAGACTCTCCCACAGCTGTGGCATCATATAAAGTTTTTTTTTTTTAAGTAAGAATGACATAAATGGAGGTTGTCATCGACTTTTTCTGGCTTCGTGTTATAAATAGAACCGAACATAGTCCACTCCAATGTAAAAAGAACTGCAGCTGTTCTCGCTGGACTTGGCGACGAGCCCATGCTGTGGACCTTGCGCAATTTCCACATTTACGGCGAGAAGGAACCAGTGTGCCAGCTTGCGCACTGGCAGTAAACAAAGTGTACTCCTCAAAACACACCTACTCTCTCAAAAGGTATTGTTGAGTATTGTTGCCGAATGTGAAACGATTTTTGCTGTTTTGGAATCTGGCTGCAGGAGTTTGCATGTTCTCCCCGTGTCCGTGTGGGCTCCAGCACCCCCCCTAATTACAAAAATTACGTTTTGTAATCCCATACAGTGTATGGTATTTTTTTTTCAGTCTCAACGAAACACTGTAGGACAGGGGTGGACAATTCTAGTCCTGGAGGGCCGGTGTGTGTATGCAGGTTTTTTGTTTCCACCAATTACCCTTGCTAAATGAGCTAACTGGCTGTACACAATAAACTGGTTGACTTGCAGATTGAATCACAGTAAAATGTTTCATTTCATTCATCGGGACTCAAGAACACTCTTCGGTATTGAAATTTATCACGTGACTACATCTATTGACACTTTGTATTTACAATTTCGTTTAAAATTAGGTTTGATATGTTGCTCAGTATTACCGTGTCGAACGGCATTGCTGACGGTCTCTGGGCAGGTTACTTTCTCTCTGCTATGAATGGATTATCTTCAAAGAAAAATAAACATTAGATGGCAACCTTTCCTGTTACATTGAAAGTGAAGTTTCCCTGTCTCTTTGGTCTTCCTGGTCTGCTCCTACCTGGTGTTATTTTAGGAGTAAAAAAGTCTGGCTCAAATTTTGTTCTGGACTATTCATTCGTGTCTATCACATTCTTTTAGTCTTTGTTGTCGTCTAAAGTCTTCTGTCTTTATCTTTGACCTTCCAGGGCCGGTTGTTCCTTGTGTTTCAGAAATGTCAAGCAATGTCACGCTTTTGTTTAGCTTTGAGTGCAGCAAATGATTAAGGTTGAAATAAAAACCCACAATGAATGATTCGTATTCTTGACCTCCAGAGCTTGCTATCAGTGTTGCTTGTTTTTATTTTTTATTTTTTTATTGCTGTACTCGCTATCTTAATTGCTGTACTCCCTATCGTAAAAAAATCTTATGACGTACTTAATAGATTAGTTTAATTGTAGGCTACTTATTTTAAAGAAAAAACAAGTCTGGTAAACGATTAATTGCAAACATAACTTAATATGTTCAAGTTTTCTATTTCAAAACCATATTTTTGTACGACTTGCCTTTCTATGGCGTTTTTGGAAATATGAGTTATTGTTTATTTGTAATATAATGTAATCAAATATCTCCAAGTTTGACCTTTTCAGTTTGGCCGCTTGGGTTCTCGTGATAGCACATCTGATTTCACAAAGCTGGCAACCTTGTCTCATGTCTCCCGTGCAGTGGGGTTGCTCCATGAACGCGGTTGGGGGTACCAATTGGACATTCCAAATTAGGGTGTGAACTGGACATACACAGCCTCGCGTCGTACGCCAAATTGTTTACTTAAAAAAAAAAAAAAAAACATGTCTATGATTATTGAGTGGCGACATTCGGTCTCGGTTTTGAGCAACAAAAGTTAAAGTGTGTACAACTGGAATTCCTTTTTTATATTAAATACGACGTATTGCCGTAATCATGGTGGCATAGGCCATCTACTGGAAACATCTTCCTGGCTTGTTAAGGAAAGGTCATTGGCTTACCGCATACTTTGGTAGGAGCGACTGACTGTGTGCACGGTGTCTTGTAAGGAGATATCAACAAATATAGCAGCGCTCGACCTTTTTTAACTTCCATAAACTGTGGCAGTGGCACTTCGGATCAGTGCCAAGAAGGCCAGAGGTAACACACGCCCGAAAGTCTAGTGCACAAAAATAGATAGTCACTCTGAAACCTATAGCTGAATGGGTGATACTGATGCTGTTTATTTTCTCTTGACTGGATCGGTCTTTTTGGGTCGGTTTATTCTAAGTAGTTTCAAGGGGGCGGTGCAGCCAGCGCACGCCACTTAACATGAACAGCCTGGAGCGACAGCAAGACGCAAGGAATGTAGAAAGCTAGTTCATCGTAAGGCTGGCCTCGTGTTGTATTTTACGCATAGCTCGTGAATATTTGTGCTAATTTTTCAACGAATTGCGAGTTAAACGCCTCTTAGATTCCACACCTAAGGTAAGCATGTAGATAATTTATTAATACTATTGGTTATCTTGGTGATGACGTTATCTGTGTTACTAGCTTTGCCACTTTGCTGTTGACATCGCCAGTTGTGATAGCCTACGCCAACCTGTTACATGGACATGTAGTTGCACAACATAAATAACGCGGAAGGAAATTCGATGCATATAAAACGATAATGAAAACAGATCATGTTTAATGTGTCATAGTGTGGCATTGAACGAGCAAGGCCGACCCTGTTTTACAGTAAAATACTGCTCACGTGTAGTCAACTCATTTGTTTCTTGATGCACATGGGATACGGTGCTAGTCAAACAAACCACATGTTGTGGTGCCCTACAGATCGTCTTTACATTACATTTCAGGCATTTAGCAGACGCTCTCATCCAGAGGGACTTGCACAACGTTTTTACATAGCATTTACGTTGCATACATTTATACAGCTGCATATATGCTGAA
Organism: Anguilla anguilla; assembly: GCF_013347855.1. NCBI lineage: Eukaryota > Metazoa > Chordata > Actinopteri > Anguilliformes > Anguillidae > Anguilla > Anguilla anguilla. The sequence continues at coordinate 5,516,341 of NC_049214.1, read as the reverse complement.
GCAATGCAAATTAAATACCTTGTGCTCTAGAGTACAACAGCGGTGTTCAACCCAGGTATTGAACCTGTGATTTTTAGGTTACAAGACCAGCTCCTTACCCGTTGTACTACACTGCCGCCCGTCATGTTTTTGTTGTGCAGTTAACTCTGCCTGGGCGCAGGGGAGTGAACTGAGGTTTCTCTCTCTGGTATTTTGCTCCAGCACAGCATCCCTGCGACAGTGAAGGCAGAGTGACCTCTGAGTTGGTGTTCCAGCGGATGGAGGAGTCTGGGCTATGGAGGGGCGAGGAGGGCCCCGTCCACCTCTCCCATAGTTCTTGGGTGAAGCGATGGCTGCAGCGCTTCCGGGACTCCAGTTTGGGGAAGCCCGGTGCCGGGCCAGATCCCGCGGGGGAGAGCGAGCGGGCGGATTCCGCGCCCCGCCTCAGGAAGTGCCTCCTGCTGGCCGCCGTCATCCTGCTGGTTCTGATCCTCATGGTGCTGCTGCTCTTCTGGAACTACCAGTACATCATTGTCTGGAAGATGTTGCACGACCAGAAGTACACGTCCTTCCCGGTGTTCGGGGGAATGGAGGAGGAGGGCGAGGACTGAGAAAGAGGGAGGAGCGTGAAGGAGGGAAAGATAGAGCGGGCGGGTGGGTGGGTGGGAGTGTTCTGTTTGAACACACGATGAATGAGCACTTGTCCAGCTTTCTCTTTTAGCTGAAGATCAGAGACAGATAATTAGAGGAGAAATGTTCGGACACTAAAATGGCGGACACCGATGAATGTCGTGAAAACTTTTAGGTTTGAGGGGCTGCTGGGCGGCTTGCCCTGTTAAGGCACTTGTTCCAGGGCGTGGATGGGGCCTCACCAGTGGCGTAGGTTTCATTTGAACATTGGGGGTAACACATAAATTTGGGGGGTCTGGGGGTCCTCCCCCAGGAAATTGTGAGCGTCAGACACTTCATTTTCTGCACTCTGGTGAATTTTTGTGCACCAATTTGTGCCTTTTCTGCATCAATTTATGGTGGAAACGCTTCTTTCATGTTTTTAATGGGGGGGGGGGCAAATGCACGTGTTCTAAATATTGAGGGGGACGTATCCCCTGCGCCCCCGCCCTCCCGAAATATACGCCTATGGGCGTCACAGTCTAGTACTGACCCTCGACCACGCATGCCAGGGTTCTTCTGTGGCTGGCCTGAAGTCACCAGCTCCACGGCGTTCTGCTCTTGGGCCAGTTGTCTGTTAGCCGAGTTCGGCATGGCCATGGTCATGGTCATGGATTTTAAACCATGCACGGCTAGTGCAGAAGCGTTAAAGCTGAAGATCTGACGTCACTGCCACGTGCAGCCTCTGCCTGATTCTATTTGACGGCCATTTTCCGGTATTTTCTGTTTGTCGTGATCTTTATATTGTTTGCAGTGATGTGTGACAGGTCCTGACACCCTGACCCAGAGTTTTAAAAACGTGACACGTTTTTCTAGAACACCAATGATTATAAGCTGAATGTCTTAAATGTGCTGTATTCCTTTTGAGTCAATCCAATGTAAAAAAATAAAAATAAAAAAAAAAGACAAGATGACCACGTTTAATATCCAAAAAAGTGTAACCATTAAGACATTTGTAGTTGCCCTAGTTTTACAGGTTAGAATCTGCTGAGTTGGCTTTGATTTTACGTTGTTATAAAATTGAAGGAAATGTTCAGCGTATTCATTTTTTTTAACTTTAGCTGTGAGGTTTTTTTGAGGGGTGGGTGGATGTGTAAAACATGCATACATATAATGTTTTATTTAGTTACTTTTCACTTTCAAAATTCATTAACCTTAACTTTGTTTTGCAAAATTTGAGCCAAATTCCAAAATCCTTCACAAAGAAATTTCATGGGCTACCAGTGTCACTGTATCTGTGTAAAATAATTTTATATAGTGGTTTGCCACAGGGGGGAGACAAAGCTCACATTATGTATCTCCGTGAATCCCAACCGTGTTCCTGTAGATCTACTAGACTGTGGGTTTTTATTTCAACCTTAATTTGGCACACCTGATTCTACTAATTAGTGACTCAACAAGAACTCTAGCTATTGTTGACCTAAGTGTGCTTTGTTAGGTTTGTTAGAGTGTAAACCTACAGAATTGTAGATCTCCAGGAACAGCATTTGGAATGACTGGTGCACTGTAAGTATGCACGCACCTTCCCGTCAGTGTACTTAGAAGTAAACAAAGTGCAGAGGTGACATAGCAGAGTGCTAAAATGTTGCGTCAACACAACGTGTTTGACAGCAACGTCAATATGACCGGAGCTGCCCCTGTGCTTAAGTGAGTTTTTGATGTAAGACAACACTCCCTCCTTGCCCTTGGCAGCGTGTTCGGTGGCAACGGGAGGTACATTAAAGTCCGTGTCCTTTGCCAACGCGTTTACATGACCTGCCTTCAAATGGAAGAACTGTTTACAAAACAGTCACCTGACCTTTTCCCCTCCCCAGTCAGGGTAGGATTTTTTTTTTATTGGTTAATGCTGCACGAACTACAGAACAGTTCCACTGATCTCTTTTACACCTCAGTGTGCGGGATTAACTGACGTTGCGGACTTCAGAGACGAGTTTGAGTCAATCAAATCACATAAATATAACTCAGATTTCTCATCTTTGTGCACAAACACACACACACACACACAAGCACACACACATAGAGAGGCACGACTCTAGCCTTTTTGTTGCCCTAGGCAAGATTGCAGACTACGGGGGTCGGGAGGGGAGCAGAGGGGTGTGTGGCCATCAACTAGGGACACAACACCTGGGTGTCCCCCCCCTCCCCCACATTTGTTTGGCAACCCCCCAAACGGATGGTGACCACAACTGTTGCCAAATCACAGAATTGCAACTCATGGGTGCACACAGTCTAGCTTTCTATATCTATTTCAGCAATTGTCTCCCCCATGGTGCAGTTAGTTGGGAGGCCCGCCTCCCCCTTCAGCACATCGGGAAAGTAGCCAGAAGACCTCCAGGCTGCGACCTACCAGCCAACCCCAGTGGCAACAAAAGCACACAATCACACATGCACCTAAGCTTTGCCAAACATAATTGAATTTTGTAAGCAAATAGCGGCAGCTACCCAAAGTTATCGAACACTGAGCAGCCGCTTGGTTTGGATCAGGTTAGCCAGAACAGTCACCAAGGCAAAGTAATTTTTCTCTGTCTGCGTGTGGGTGTGAATGTGTGCTTTAGCTAGTTTGCATGTCAGCCAGCCCTAGTTGTAGTGGCAGTAACATTTTTTTTATTTTTTATATCGACACAGTAGTCCTTTGTACTAGTCTTTGTACCAGCTGTGAAGAACCTCTCTTAGCCAAAATTAATTTGATGTGTGTCTAAAGCGGCCTGCATGAAACATTTATGAAAAGCTTGCTGTGGAAATTTCAATGCAGTTTAAATTGACCTTTTATCAGTTCATCATTTATATTTATTGCAGGTCAAGCGAGTCCGAGCTGTCATGGTAACTGTGTTGTCAGATGTCTTGAACTTAATATTCCCAATATATTAAGCCCCTTTCTTCAAATGTCATTATACAGACTGCAAAGCTTCTTATCCATGCCTCCTTTTAAAATCTGTTTATCTTCGGCTTATTTTTACTAAAAAAATCTCAGCTGAGATGTTTTTAAAAGCATCTACATTTGGGGTTCAGTTCCCCCCAGTTTGGATAACCCTGCTCATCCAGGGGCTTCATTTTCTTAGCCTCGGGCTGGTGAAATTAATTCGGGACCAGTGGGACTCACAGATGCTGTAAAAATAACCCAAGGGCTCGACTGATCCTGCCCTGACCTGGGTTAGCTCGGGGCGGCTAGGGAAACGTAAATGGCGAATGACTGCAAAACGCCTCTCTCAGTCTGAGCGCTTATGATGACACATGGTTTGAACTAGCCTGGGCCTGACCTAGGATGACGGACTCCAGGGAGCAAAATCGGAAGGGCTTTAGTCTGGACTAAAGTCTCATCCAAAAATCTTGCTCGTAACTGTGCGCAGCTGTCCTTTATGTGAATGGGCATGTGGGAGATGATTTATGCTCTTTCTTGGAATCCTGTGTCTACGTGCACATTTTGCAAAACATGAATGAGTACTCTTCTGTGTGTGTGTGTGTGTGTTTGTGCGTCTGTGCAGAGCTGTGATTTATGTGTGTGTGCACGTGTGCATGTCTGCGTGCACGCATGTCTGTATGTTTGTTTTTTGTCATGCTGTGATCTCTCTCTGCTACTGGATGCAGAGAGAGATCACTGACAGAAACGACGCTGTTCATGAGTGGAGATCTGTAACTATCAGAGACCCCCCCTCCCCCCCCCCCCTAAAAAATGTGAGAACTGCAGCAGGATTAGGATTGAAAGAAATGCATAAAAAGGAAGGATGAGAGACAAGAGATAAGTAAAAGAAATGAGGGGGAGCGAGGTTTCACAGAGCCGCTTCCTGGCAGTTTATTAAGAAAAAGATGATTGTGTGAATATGAGGGATTAAAATGACGAAGATTGGCAACAGTGGAACGATTAAGACATTACGGTTGCTATTACATTACTCTTCCAGTCAAAAAACCGGCTTTCGCGAGCTGCAGCTCTGTTTGTACAAAGGCAGGCTTGGGCCCTATCAGTTCACAGACATCACTTGGCTTCAAAGCATGTTTTAAGTGTCTTCAATCAGAATTTGCGGAATGCCCCTCCCACACCCATGTAGTTGCAGTTCGCATAAATTATTATTGCAATTTTTTACAACGTATTAGTAAGGCTGTGTAAGCTCGTGGTGAATAACCTTGCAAAAAATAATGATTAACCTTGTAGCTATGCATTTACATTTCTCCATCTCCAAGCCACAGATTTCCAGCTGTCGTAAATAAGTCCCAGTTTACTCCCACATGAAAAGCATTTAAATACACGTTTGAACCTCATAAAAAATGCATGCTGCATGTTGAGATTGTCAGTAAGCAAAATGTTTTGATTATTTAAGAAACATTTACACTACAAAAAAGGTCATGGCACAGTTACACTGTATATTGGTTAATTCTGTCAACAAAGTGGTCTGTGGTCACACTTTGGTGCACTACCACCTGTTGTAAAATTCTTTTTAAAAAAAATATAGAATAGACACATTCACATTTTAACCTTAATTCAGAATGCACAAAGGAGGATGATCCCATGATCCCATCTCTCCTCTCCCTGGGACGTCCTTCGTCGATTTGGGAGGAGCACACACCTGCGCCCATTCTCCGATAATTGTGCAGCCAGGTGCAGCCAGCGGGGCGTTATTCTTATGATCCTTTTGATCGCTGCCGCTTTGATCACGCAGACGCATCAATAGAAACCGCCCGCGTTTGTCTCTCCATTGAATTCAGTTTGGCCACCGGGAACATTGACCCATTCTTCAAATTGATCCTCTCCTTAAAGAATTCAACTCTTGTGGTGTGTTTTAGAAGGGGTCGTTGCATTATTAAAGACAAAGTGGTCCGCAGCATCCCTCCATCAAACCAACCTAGCTGCCACATAGAGGTTTTTGTTCGCCTCTGTGGTCACTGCACTAGCTGCTTTAATTCCAGTGACACAAACGTTTTTCATCATCCGCATGCTGGTAAGAAGTGCGCAGTAAAAGAATGAATTAACTACAGCGCTACCTACAGTATGTTACATGAGGAGATGTACTGTATCTATTCTGATATGTCTACTGGCCAAACTAAAAGAGCCCTCAAATTGAGGATAGCATGTTTTATAGCATCGCCTCGCAATAGTTTTTACGTGCCAAAGGCTTCAGAGATCAACAAATCACATGGATGATAGATGAAAGGAGCTAGCCTTTCTGTTGCAAAAGATGAGCTTGCATCAAAAAAATTAAAACTTTCCTTCAACTGGCTTGTCGATAAAGAAGTCCCTAGAAACACGAGGGCAGGCTCTTCTTGTAGCTACAGGGCTTGGTTTCCCAGTGCAATTATAAGAAAGTTGGTTTGTACACACAATGAGAGTAATTAAATGTATTGAAGTTATAAAGTAATACATATGAGCATTGATTTTTTGTCACTGGCGACATGGTCAACCCCAGGGGTTTAAACGTATTTAGTTTTCTGAGCTCTTACTGCTCCTGCTCTCCTTATTTCTGGTTGGTCCCTGGCCGCAAAGGTTTCTGGGTAAGGATCCTTCCTTTGGACCTTCCTTCCTTTCTTTTGTGCCTGTGATTCTTGCATTACTTCAGGGGTGGATTATCTTCTCATTTATGTGTTTATGTGTTTTTGCCGTTACAATAAATAGGCTTCCTCTGTTGCTAAAGTGAATTTATTTATTTTATTATTTGTGAAGTTCAAAAACTTTTTGAACAAATTGTATTGGGATGGAAGTACAGTATCCCAATCCATCCCGATAGCTGAATGCTTGTGTGGAGAGGAAGAATGTGTGCAAAGGATCAGCGTGAGTTGAGGGAGAAAGGTGGAAAAGAAAAATAAATGCTTTTTGGTACTTTAATGCTTTTCACTCGAGTTCAGATGGCTCTTGTATCTTCTGTACAGTGTCATTGGCAAAGGGTCCAGCTGTAGCACACCTGAATGCCTGCTTATGGTAAGTGTATGTGTGCATGGGTGTGCATGTCTGTCTCACTTTGTAATTACAGTGTGGAGCTGTGTTAGTTGTACAATGCAGCTACTACACTACTACAATCAGTAGAGTCAAACGTAAAACCAGAAGGCTAGCTTTGACTGAAATACAGCAGGAGAAGCCAATGAAAGGAAGTTCCCTGAGCCTTTGTTTGAAATGGCATCTTCGGTTTTCCCATCAGTCACAGGTACCATTTTGCATTTTTTTTTTTATGCTACGCAACGTGAAATTCCCAGTCATGGTCTCACTCGCTGAAACATCCGTAATCAGAGTCTCTCAGCCAGCCGCTGCCTCATCCCACCTGTCGTCCTGGTCAACTGAATCCCTTCCCGTCCCATCCCTGGGCGATGCCAGTTCCCAATTCCGCATCGCCCTGTGGGCCTGCTGGCCACAGCTGGCAATGGCACATTCCTGACATGACACCGGACCACAGGGCCCATCCGTGCAACAGAACAGCGCCTTAACGGGGTGCACCGCTTGGCAGCTCCAGTATATATTAACCACAAGCCTATCTCAAAGCTGTGCATTAGCTTAAATCAGAATTCCACAGCAATGACAGCATTCACCTAATACACACTGTGTGTCTGCGAGAATTCCAGCGTTTGAATTAGTGGGTGTTTGGGAAACAACAGTGCAGTTCTCCCCCACAATGACCCCACCACCCATTAAAAACAAGCCCTCCAAGCTCCTCCTGCAGGACTTGGCAGTACAATATAGCACTGTTTCGAAAATCCTTGAACAAGCCAAACTGTTATGGTAAAAATGTAGCTGGGGAAATGACAACATCTGGAATCTCCAGTCCTCAATCACTGTCTTTTTAAAAGGCTTTATTGAATTACTGCTACACATCTTAAACACTAGACATGATAAGCTGTAAATGTAAGCAGAGTTATTAACAATACAACTCATTCATTTTTTAAAAACCCAAACATGGCTTTGTAGTGTGTATTGAGACATGATCTTGTTCCAGTTGTAAGCTGTCGAGTGTCATAAATACACAATATACATTGTTTGGTTTAATAACCCATATTATTTCAGGGTCTTTTTCCTTGATTTTTGGTTCAGACGGGAGAATCTATGTGTTTGTTTGTGTACATTTTACTCTGCAATAGTACAGTTGTTTCCTCTTGAACAAATATAAACTCTGTCACAGTCAAATTAACACTGAAACACTGGATTTTAGTGTGTATCACTAAGGTTGATAAGGTTGATAACGAAAATTCATCACAGTGAGTACCTCTAACAAACCTTTTCTGGCCACCTCTGACAAAATTTTACAGAGACGGAATTTTCAGGTTGTCAGAGTGGTTTTAGGGAGTTCACGAAAAGGTTTTGTAGGGTTCTGTCCTGGGGCATAAGCATTAATTTTGCATATACATCCCTCGTCAAGAATTTTATTGGTTATATTTGTACAATAGCTACTAATATTTTCATAATCATGAGATTGTGGTTACTCTCAGGTCTTGCGGCTGAGCTCATATAACACTTGTATTGACTGGCCTTTATTATTCATGACAAGTAACAGGTGCCTGTAGCTATGCAGACTAGACGGATTATGCTAATCACACTGGCTGTATGAAAATGTATTCTAGGAGCGCAGCCAGTCTCTGGCCGTCCCATTAACATAGGTTCCGTTATTGTGTTGTACCCCTCCTGCTCACACCTTTCCCAAAGACTCAAAGTTCCAACTTGTATTCTTCATCAACAGAAGCCGCATTGCACTATATATTTTTTGTTTTTTTTAAAAAGCACAATATTAATGAAAATGGTCCTGGGCATACTGTAGACAAGCATCACCCCACACCACAGCTGTGGGGAAAAACAATGGACTACGAACTGTCAACTCTTTTCATAAAGAAGGGCATGGCTACATGTGGATTTAAGTTGCTTATACTCAAACAGGTACTCACACAGGATATGTCTAATACCATATTTTTGGAACTAATACTAGTCACAATGACGCATGGTACATAAAGCTAATCATCTGACAGGTTCTCAAACATCAAACAGTAGGCTATTTGCTCTAGGCACCTGGAAACACAGGTAAGGACGGAGGCCCCGCCCTTGAGCTGGCAGACGGGACGAGAGCTTATGTGGGCCAGAGTGCATCCTGGTCCCAAACTTTGCACAAGGCCTGGCCTCCCTCCTGCACACAGCGTACCAAGCGTGCCATTTTTCTTTCTCAAGCGCCTTATGCCCCAATGGGAAATTAACATGGAATGTACAGAAAAAGAAAATAAAGTAAAAAAAATACAACATCAAAATTCTCCCACAGCAAAATGAAGATTTTGAAGACATCGCAACACTATCACAACAGTACGGGCAACGGTGATGTGGAAAAATTATGTAAACCCTCCTTCAATTCTATGGCTATACATATTAGGACATAATTAACCCTAATCCAGTACTCACCAAATCCTAACAGTCGATAAATCTGACCTAATGTAACTCAGAACCCACACAAATTTTATGTTGTCATTATTTATTTTAAAAAAGAGGTCTAGGGGAACCAGGGAACTTGTAGATGAGTGGAGCAGGAAGGGAAGGATGGAAATTTGGGGACAGAAGGAAGAGGTGTGACATTGGGGGTGTGAAGAGAAGAATCCTTCAGTCTTTTTGGGGTCCTTGATTACCTTTGGGGCAGGAGCCCACGTGTCTTAGGTGTCATTCACAATCACATACGCTCACACAAGCAAGGTTTCCTACAACTAATGATGCTAATGACTTGGCACATAGAAAACAGGACATTTCTGAAGCATGCCAGTAAATTTACAACCGAATGGCTGGAGAAGTAAATAAATCTTTGTTTTTGAATGGCCAAATCAAAGTCCAGACCTCAACCCCACCGAGATGTTGTATCGGGACCTTGAGGGACCTGTGAATATATGAATGCACTCAAACATCAATGCGCTGATGATTGTTGTTGTTGTTGTTGTTGTTCTTCTTCTTCTTCTTCTTCTTCTTCTTCTACAACAACAACATCACATGATGACAGTAGAAAGCGACAAAAGAAACCTATCGCAGCTGTGTTGGTGATTTACAAATCTAGCTCTCTTCTTTGTGAACTAACTGTCAGCCGCTCTGGATAACAGCGTCTGCTAAATGCCTAAAATGTACACGTAAAATAAATCTATTCCATGTTTTCAAGGTTCCCAAAACGGAGCGTGACCAGTGTGCTACAAAATGGAAGTTTCCTCTCCGCATAGCTTTTCTGCTTCGTTCCCCCATTTGTATTCCCTCACGGTGTATCCTTCTTCAGCGGCCTTGTGAGAGAACCCCGCATGGCTGGAAAGCTTTTGTAGAAAAACCCCCGGACCAGTTACGTAACACTAAATAGTCTTTTCATTGATTCTTGAGGCTGCTTTCAGACTGTTAGTGGCACTAACGCAGTGCTTAGAGGTAGGTGCAAACACGTTCCGTTTCTAACTTGGGACTTAAACTACTTGTATTCAGTTGTCAGCTGCCTATTTTCACTGTGTATTTCATAAACATTGTTTTACATACCAGAGGTCTGTGTGACATTCCCATATCGTCTCAGTTTCTCATTCCCATTCTACATCCCCACTGCATTCAACCCACAGACTGGAAAACTGGCAACTGCAGATGTACACTGGTTCCTCCCTGTGCATTAATTAGATCAATTGTCCACTTTAAAAATAAATAAAATAAAATAAAAACATTTTAAACCATTCAATTAATCCTTGCTGAATTAAGCAACTTGAGTTAGTTTATCATACAAAACATGGAATAACACACATACAATGCAGTTCTTCATATGTTAGTGTGGAACACAAAGGGCCAACTGAGTAATTATTGTAAATACTATTGTAAATATTTAAACTCATCATGCTCCGACTGCGATTTAAGTAATAAAACAAATGCAACAGACTAATGTATTGTTTGAGAAACACAAGGAATCAAATGCGTGGGCGACAGGTCATTTATGGCGCAATGTAAATGAAGCCAAACCCATTCGAGGAAACCCGCTGCCCCTGCAGTAATCTCTCCGGCACAGACGTTGTAGAAGCGTAATTGTAGCTATTCACTACTTCCAACACTACACCGTCACGAGATCCAGTTATCGGGAATCCTATTGACTGTCATGGCCGGTCAATACTGTAAGATTGTAGTTCCCGTCGCTTTCTTGTTACTTGGTGTGCTGGCTATTCTCCTTCTTACAATTCAAATCGAAGACATAGAGGAACCCCCGGATTACATGGTAAGCCTCCGGCATCAGCCTGCGTTTCTGTGAACGTTCTTGACATGTAATGGGTGCTCGCGATTTGTCAGAATTCTGCAGGTTCACAGATAGGCTAGGCTTTGGTGGGGAGCATGCAACATCTTTCATCGCGTCTTACAAGGTACATTTGATAATTGACTTCCGGTAAATCATTTTAAAGTTGGTTTTTTTCATTCAATTATCGCTGTCAACACCACGCTTTCACTTCAGCGGTGTTAGCTAAGTTATATACAAAGCACGCGCACTGTGCAGCGTGGTCACGTGTTTTAATATGATTCATTTTGCAGCTGACTGTGGTAGTGTTACAGGTGTCTTAATATATTAATGCGGTTGCAGCAGTTTTGTGGACCGCAATGTTTTAAAGCAGATTTCCTTCGTTTCCCGCTCATTAACGAGAGAGATAAATATCGGTCAATCTTGGACTACATCACCTCCGTCGAGCAACATGCTGAAAACATTCATTGGAAAGTTCTCAAATAACCTACAGCACTAAACACGAATCTATGAAACGTGCTGTAGCAGCGATGACATCGAGTAAGTAGTAGAATTATGAATGTGCACGCTCACTTGTAATAGTAGTAATAGACTAAAGACAGTGTACTTTGCTGTGCCCGTTTAAAGTAACCTATTTTTTTCTCTCAAGTTGCCCTGAAAGTCTTGCGGTGAAAAAAAACACACATTTTAGATGTTTTTTCTGGACATTTCACAGTTGGATTTTTCAACGTTCATTTTCACATTTATAAAGTTATTTGGTGCGCTACATTACAGTGTGTATTGCATAATTTGGATTGTATGATTTGAAATGCTTTTCGTAGGTCCTGAACCTCTGGTCCTGGAGAGTCTCGGGTGTGTTGCTTTCTTTTCTTTTCTTTTTGCCAGTTTCTCCCATTTTTCTCCCCAATTTAGTCGTTATACCAATTCCCCGTGTGTATCATACAGTCCTGGTCGATGCGCTATGCTCTGTCGGTCTGGGGAGGGTGTAGACTACCACGTGCCTCCTCCGATACACGTGGAGTCGCCAGCCGCTTCTTTTTCACCTGCCAGCCGCTTCTTTTTCACCTGACAGCGAGGAGTTTCACTGGGAAAGCGTAAGGCGCGCGGAGGTTCACACTATCTCGCCCAGATCCCCTTCCCGCTGAACAGGCGCCCCGACCAACCAGTAGGAGTCGCTAATGCAACGATCAGTACTCATACCCTCACCGGCTACCTACCCGCGAACACTGCCAATTGCGTTCGTAGGAACGTCTGCCCAAGCCGGAAGTACCGCTGCCGGGGATCGGACCTGGGTCTCTGCGAGTAGGCGAGTGCTTATACCTCTACACCACCCAGACGGCCCTTGGGGTGTCTTGTTTTCTGCTGCTACTCAGAATTTAATTGGTCAACTAAAGCAGTTTGTTGTAGTTAACTGTAGTTAATTGAATCCTGGGTCTCAATTGATTGCTGCATTCAAGGTTAAAACAACAGCCAGTCTTGGCCAGGGTTGAGGACCCTGTCCCCTGGCTTAAATCCTAAATATTACAAAATGGTAGTGATGATCTTTTCTTTTTTTTCTGCTGCAATACGAAGTACACTGATTTTTAAGACAGCCGGCCACCTGGTTAGTGTGGTGATTCTACACAGTTTCAGGCTTCCCCCTCTAAGGGAACATTTAGTTGGTGAACGTGTCATAATTATAACTGCAGGTTGGTGCTTACGTTTTCCCGGCACTGCGTCTGCTCCACGGAGCCTTGTACCTGAGAAACAGATGTTTACCCACTGAGTAATTTGCAGAGTGCTTTTGTTGCATAGTGGAACATGGGGAAAAATAGAAGCGGTGCAGGTCTGCCGTGGGTAGTCTACTTGTTTAAACAGTCGGTGCGTTGGTATTATTTGTCCTTGTATCGACAGCTGAAACACTGTTGCACAGGGTGTGCCCACAGGGCTATTAATTGTGGGCTTATCTGAAAGGATTGCCCCCTCAATCACAGACGTAGGTTCATTCCAGTTGCTTATTTTCACTTCTTGATTCCGTTCCTCGTGTCCTTTCATTGCTCCTTAGCTCCTCCCAGAGGGTGCTTCAGCAGGGACACACCAGTGCACCCCTTTTTTTTTGGACACGTGAAGAATAAATGATTGACCTGTGGATTCACTTCTCCCCATCTCTGCCATGTCTGTAATTGACGTGGATTTAAACCGATGCTTGACTGAACAAGGATGTTCCGTTCGCGTAAAACACGTTTCTTTGATTCCTTCGTCCTCATGTCCTTTTCTTTCGTCCTCCCTTGGGAAGAGCTAAGGAGCGAGGAATGGATGCAAGGAAAGGATTCCAGGAGTGAAAATAAGTGATCGGAATGAGCCCGCAGTGTTATACGTATCATAGGCAGGGCTAGCAAACCCATGATAAATGTCCAGAGTTCAGCGTTAGCTTATCAAAGATGCAGTCTGAAGAGTTGTGCTACCATGGCTCAGTCATAGACAGTGACTCCGCTGTCCTGACTGCAGTGGGGAGCCCCTTCCACCAAAGCTCATTAATTTTCTTGTTCCTGTAATTCTTATTTTTAAACTGTCACACTTTGTCTCTCCAGAATTCTTTAAAAACAAATCCCCCTTTCTCTTTCTCAGAATAGGGGGTTAGGAATTATGCTCTCTCAGGCTGTGACAGGCAGCCGTGCGTTCCAAATTCCTTTCTCTCTCCCTCCCTCTTCCTTTCTCAGTCTCCGGGTCCTTCTGTCTGTCTCGCTGTTCCCTCAAAGGGAGAAAGTTCTGTGGTAGCTCTTAGTTTCCTTTTGTTTGTTGTGGCAGTGCCAGCTCTTTGATGGGGCACTCTTTCAGGGTGTATAGAAAGGGCTACGAATGTCCGTTGCCAGCCACGCAGACGTCGTCCGTTTTATACACTTGGAAAGATCAGGCCTTATAAGAGCAAAATAAGGTTTACTGCCGCAACACTGAATAGAATGAACACGATACTGTAATACTCCAGAACAGAGACGAGCGAGAGTGAGCGAGAGCGAACGAGAGCGAGCGAGGGTGAGAGTTGAATGAAGCTGCTGAGAGGAGAGAGAGGTGGATGTAGTGGGGGTCGTTTTCCAAGTCTTTCCCCATCAAAGGGGGTGGGTCACAGTTCCTTGGATGCTTTACAGCTTACTCACACGCAACTGCACAGCCTCTTGGTTCAGGGTTCCCCCAACCCACTGCAGAGGGAGTCCCCCAAACTTGTCCCTCCGCACCACGAGAGCAGCATGCACAGTATGGGGAAGAGGCAGGGGTTAAAGAGAGAGAAAGAGGGAGTGAGAGAGAAAGATGAGAGAGAGTGACAACTCATGATTGCTGTAAATTAGTGACACGATTTTGAGTTATGGATTTTGGATGAAATGTTGGATGTCAGGTGTCCACATACTTTTGGCCATGTAGTGTATGTGCTGGAACTTGGCTCTATTTATTTATTTATCATATGTAAAAATAGACACATTAAAACAGAGGATAATTCTTGTATCTAACATTAACAGAATAAAGGAAATATACACTACATGGCCAAAAGTATGCGGACACCTGACATCCAACATCTCATCCAAAATTTTGGCCATTTATATGAATTTGGTCCACCTGTTACTGCTATAACAAGCTCCACTCTCCTGGGAAGGCTTTATACAAGATGTTGGAGCATTGCTGCAGGGATCTGCATGCATTCAGCCAGAAGGTTGGGCACTGATTGAGAGATTAGGCCTTGCTTCCAGTTGGCTTTCCAATTGATCCCAAAGGTGTTGGTTGGGGTTGCGGTCAGGGCTCTGTGCTGGCCAGTCAGGGTCTTCCATTCCATGCTCGACAAAACCATTTCTATATGGACCTCGCTGTATGCCTGGGGGCATTGTCATGTTGAAACAGGAAAGGGCCTTGCCCAAACTGTTGGGGAAGGACAGAATCATCTAGAATGTGATTGTATGCTGTAGCATTAAGATTTGTCTTAAGATTTGACTGGAACGAAGGGGCCTAGCCAAAACCATTGGATTAAAATTAAGATTTTTGTTGGTAAGCCATTGTATAAGCAGGATAATCACCAAGGCGCTGCGCATTACATAGTTAAATGGTAAATGGACTGCATTTATATAGCGCCTTTATATAGTCCTGTGTGCTCTGATGATGTCGTAATGCCCTCTCTCTCTCCCCCCTGCCAGTATGGTATAGTCCTGTGTGCTCTGATGATGTCATAATGCCCTCTCTCTCTCCCCCCTGCCAGTATGGTATAGTCCTGGATGCAGGCTCCTCCCACACCGCCATGTACATCTACAAGTGGCCGGCGGACAAGCAGAATGGCACGGGCATCGTCACCCAGCACAGCGAGTGCCATGTTAGTGGTGAGCTAGGCTGCTGTGGCGTCACTAGGGTTGGTGACACCCGGTGCGGTTGGCCGTTGGTGTCGGTGCTGATGGATGCTGTCGACTGTGGGGATGGGGGGGTTTGGGATGTTGTCGACCGGGCTTATGCATTCAAACGACAAAGCGCTTCCCGTCACATTAATACCGCTAATTAAATCAACCGGCAGAATACTGCATCGGAGAAATTAGCTGTTTCAACCCGTCGCTACACAAAACACTGCACAAAAAATGTATTGCTGTAGGATCCTGTGTGTGCAGTCTGTCCTCTGGAACCAGAGAACATCTGCACACAGAGTGGTCCAAAGCTAACAGTCTAGTTTTATTTACAAATGACGCCTTCATCCCCTGGAACTCCCTTGGACAGATACAGAGTTGACTCCCTAAACTCCCTTTTTGAGAGATAATCCATTCAGATTCACTTCTGTTTGTTTCGCAATTCTTCCCGGTCAGTCCTCCCCTTGCTGAAAGTACCAAAGGTTTTGAGTTATAGTTAAATCATGTTTTGTGACTTTTCTGACTGTCCTGAAAAAAATTGGGATTGGGTGGGGGGGGGGGGGGGGTTTAAATACATTTCCTGATGGCATACCTGACATTTCATGAGCTAATAAACTGAGGAGGCAGAGAACCTAGCTTTATGGTCGTCCCAAACCTCTGTTTTGTCACTCTTCTTGTTTTTCAAAAGCTGGCCAATTTTAGAAAAAATAATTAACAAGCATAAGCACCAGATTAGTGTGGAAGGCATCCATGCTTGAAAGACCCTACCACTGTCCAAGTCCTGTTCCCATGACAGCAATTGTTTTTTTTTTGTTTTTTGTTTTTTTGTTTTTTTAGAACCAAGGCTCTCAAAGTTCCAGTGAGGGAGAACAAATCCTCACTTTCGTTTTTTCGCAATTCAAACCCACACTTTTCCTAAAGCTCCAAGTCGGTTCAGACTGTGGGAACCCTCTAATTTTTTGGTCGAAGGGTCAAGCTTCTGTATGTGGGGGGCTTTTCAGCTGCAACTGCTTATCCCAAACTGCTTAAAGTGAAGGCTATCCTCTGTGGGGACATTTCTGCTGACAGTACGGGCAGCGTGTACAGGGGGGTTGTGGGATATGACGGAGTAAGCAGAGTGTTGTGTTCCAGGAGGGGGAATCTCCAGCTATGCAGGGCAGCAGGGCGCTGCGGGGCGCAGTCTGGAGACTTGCCTGGACACGGCAGTGAAGGACATCCCAAAATCCAGACATAGCCTCACACCCGTGTACCTAGGGGCAACAGCAGGCATGAGGCTGCTGACGTGAGTGTGCTTCCCCGACACACACACACACACACACACACACACACACACACACACACACACACACACACGCGCACACACACACACACAAATATGTCTGCATACTTAGGAAGTACTAAGAATTTGACTGGTCTCCTCTTGTCTGAAATGATTCATATCTGAAGAAATGACTTATGATCTGACAGCAGGTCAAAATGGGTTGAGCTTTACGTAAACATACACACGCGCACACACACACACGCACACACACATACGCACACACACACACACATACACACACACACACGCACACATACGCACACACACACACGCACACACTCACACATACGCACACACACACACACAACACACACACACACACACACACACACATCAAATATGTCTGCATACTTAGGAAGCACTAAGAATTCGACTGGCCTCCTCTTGTCTAAAATGATTCATATCTGAAGAAATCTGATAGCAGGTCAACATGGGTTGAGCTTTACATAAACACACAAGGTGGATTTCACATCCGTATTCAGCCATTAATGCTCTACATTTATTACACTGAGGCTGCATAAAGTTAAATATAGTCAGAGCTGGCAAGTTTACACAGGCATGCAGTGTGTGTGTGTGTGTGTGAGTGTAAGTGTGTGTCTGTAAGTAAACCTGAGTGAGTATGTGTGTGAGTGTACTGTAAGTGTGTGTGTGTCTGTGTTTGAGAGTTTGTGTGTGTGTGTGTGTGTGTGTATGTTTGTATGAGTTTGAGTGATTGTCTGCATGTGTGTGTAAGGAGAGAATGTGTGTATGTGTATGTGTGTGTGTGAGAGAGAGAGAGAGGGGGAGAGAGATAGAGTGTGCGTGTTGTGGGTGTGGTGGCAGTCCTGACTTAGTGAGGTACGTCTAAGTGAGAGCAACCTGCCTGAGAAGAGAGAAAGCCATGGCCTGCCTGGCCAGCACAGGGGTATCCTGATATATATATATATATATATATTCACGCACATACACACTCATTATTCGCAGTCACTCTCATACACACATATACATTTAATATGAACACGGCATGATGCTAATAGATGAATGCTGTTGTGCAGGCACTGGTGTCTGCCACAGGAAAATACCCTGCATGTTTACAAATACACATACCCTCACTCCTTCTGTCTTCAATCCGTCTCTCTCTCTCTCTCTCTCTTCTTCCCGCAGAATCTCCAGCCCCAGGGTGTCAGAGGAAATTCTGCGGGAAGTGGGCGACAAAATAAAGTCCTATCCTTTCAACTTCCGAGGGGCGGCCATTTTGAGTGGCCAGGCGGAAGGGGCATACGGTTGGGTCACCGTCAACTACCTGCTGGAGAACTTTGTCAAGGTAGCCTCACCCGTGAGCTGTGAGGGTATTTGGGGTGATTCACGCTCAGCTCTTTCAGGCTACTGATCAGGAAGGACTTGGGAAATGCTGACCGTGGGATTTTTCAGACACATTTCGTTTCCAGTTAATCAAATTACAAACTGGGCTTGACATTGGTTCCTGTTAGTTCTGTGCCAGGGACCAATCAGGCAGTGGTTTGAGGACCTCTAGTGGAAATTCTTGGCTATGCAGTTGAGTTTGACCTGCACCAGCGTTTCTCAAACTCGGACTTTGGGTAACAGTGTATATGCTGGTTTTCATTCCAACCATAACTGCAATCCCAGTTTGAACAAGCTGTAAAAACATTCCATTAGGTGCTTTTCATTTTTACAGTGATTAGAACAATTGACAGTCACAAGCCCTCGCTGGGTAAAATTGGGGGCCTCTGGATTAGAGTAAGCCACCAGCTTCACCTGCAAATAGTATTTCAGTCAACTATGCACTGGTTAATGTGGGGACCTCTACTGGCCATTCAATGGTATGCATATGAGCCATGTATGCCTTTTCAGTTTTTCAAGGATTATGACATTAACTTCATCTTGGCCTGTCAGTGTTATTTCAGAGAGCAATGTGGTGGTTTGTGGTTTGTATGGGTGGTCATTTCAGGAAGTGCCAAATTATGTTCTGTGCCCTCTTCCCAACCTCCCCCCCCCCCCCCCCCCCCCCCCCCCCCCCCCGCCAGTATGGCTTTGTGGGTCACTGGATGAGCTCGGGCAGGGAGACGGTGGGGGCTCTGGATTTCGGTGGGGCCTCCACCCAGATCACCTTCCTGACCCAGGACCCGGTGGAGGATGAGAAGGACAGCATGACCCTGCGTCTGTACGGGAAGGACTACGCCCTCTACACCCACAGCTTCCTGTGCTACGGCCAGGACCAGATGCTGCGCAGGCTGCTGGCTCACCTGCTGCAGGTACGGGTCGTCCCGCAGTGGATCGCTGACACTCTCCAGAATTCGGGTCATTTCTGTTTCAACTCAATGTTTTTGGGGACTTTTTTTGATTTCGTTGAATTTGATAAATTTCCTCAATTGGCTGAATTGAAATGGAATTCACCCCAACTGTGCTGGCTGTCTGCTGTGCTCACCCACCCACCCCCCACCCACCCACCCCCCACCCCCCGACCCTGCCCCCTGTTTTTCCCGCTCTCAGTCCCAGGGCTACCCGAAAACCGTCACCCACCCCTGCTTCCCTGTTGGCCACAGCGTCCCCACGGAGATGGGGAAGGTGTTCGATTCGCCGTGCACCGCGGAGAGTAAACCGACCCCGTACGACCCCCGGACGCCGGTGACCGTGCTCGGCTCGGGCCAGTACCACCAGTGCCTGGGGAACGTGAGCGAGCTCTTCAGCTTCGGCAGCTGCGCCTACTCCCAGTGCTCCTTCGACCAGGTCTTCCAGCCCAACGTCAGCGGCAACTTCATGGTGAGGGAGGGAGGGAGGGACGGATGGAGGGATGGAGGGAGGGAGGGAGGGAGGGAGGGAGGGATGGAGGGAGGGAGGGATGGCGTGGGCCTCGCAGCTGCAGGGGTTTCACGTCTCAATAAAACAGTTTGAAATCTACTAAAGCCGCTTTTCCACCGCACGGTGCCGGCTCGACTCCACTCGACTCTACTCGCTTTTGGTACCAGGTAGGCTACTTCGTTTTCCACTGCAGATAGCACCCCCCTCAATGTAGCTGGTCGTCATTAGCAACGGTGCATGAAACACCTGGCTCTGACCAATCAGTGGTCTGCAGTTTTTTCACATCTCCTTTTGGTATCGCCTCAGCTCGCTTGGAACCTCGATGGAGGTGATACCAAAAAAAGTACCAGGTACCAGGTACTATCCACAACTTTTGCCCGATGGAAAACGACAAAAGTCGAATAGAGTCGAGTCGAGTCGAGCTGAGCCAGTACCATGCAGTGAAAAAGCGACTTGAGGTAATCCAAGAAGATTTAAACAGAATGGGCGGAAACCTAGAAAATGAAACTTGCTGTAGCTAAATTTATACATAAAACTGTAAGGCAGAATTAATTTATGGGAGGAAGTATTTGTTCACGCTGAGAGTAGTCTGTGTGAAATTGTGTGGAATAGTGTGGCAGGTCATGTAGTAGAGAAACTCTTGGGGGTTTCTAGGCTTGATATGGTGGTAAATACTATCTAGTTTGTAGGTGAACAGTGAGCACTGGGTACCCTTTAGTGGTAGAAAATGGCGAGCATTGTTGGGCTGACTGGCCTGTTTTCGTCATTACGTTGCATTATGTTAACATGCAGTTACAATATCTCTATCCTTCTCTCCCTCCCCATTCTCTCTGTCTCCCCCTACCTTCCTCTCTTCTTCTCTCCTTCCTTCTCTCTCAGGCATTTGCAGCGTTCTTCTACGTGCACTCTTTCCTGAAGCTCACCACGGGCATCGCTGTCAGCACCCCTGCTCAGCTGGAGGAAGCAGCCCGTGCTGTCTGTAACCTGACCTTCCAGGAGGTATCCCTGCCCTGTGTGTACATGTGTGCGTGTGTGTCTGTGTGTGTCTGCGTGTGTGTGTGTGTGTGTGTGTGTGTGTTTCTGTGTGAGTGAGAAATGTCATGTACAGCGTGCTAATCTGTTACAGCATCACACATTACATCTGTGTGTGGCCACATCATATCTGTTTCTCTCTCCTCCCTCCCCCTCTCTCCCTCTCCATTTCCCCTCTGTCTCCCTCTGCCTTTCTCCCCCTCTCCTTCCCTCCTTCTTGGTCTCTTTCTATCCCCGTCTTTCTCTGCCCGCCGTCCTCCCCGGCTCTCTCTCTCTCTCTGTGTGTCAGATGTTGGCGTTAGCCCCCGAGCAGGAGAAGCGTCTGCAGCAGTACTGCCCCGCCGCCGTCTTCATCCAGGTGCTTTTGCTGCGAGGGTACAAGTTCGACGAGCTCTCGCTGCCCAAGGTCTCCTTCCAGAGCAAGGTAAGCCTCCTGGCTACAGCATCACCTGGAGAGGACGGATTCATTTTAGGCAGGATGACTGTGTCTCAGCACTCACCAGCCCCCCCTGCTGGTCAGCAGCGCACTCACACTCTGCTTTCTAAAAAAAGCACTTCAGTGACATTCCAAGCCATTGGCTGGTCAGGGCTGCCCAACCCAGGTCCTGGACGTCTACCGTCCTGTAGGTTTTAATTTCACACCTAATTATGGCAGCTCAATGAGATCTCTAGCTGTTGAACAAGGTGTGCTTTGTTATGGTTGGAATGAAAACCTACCGGACGGTAGATCTCCAGGGACAAGGGTTGGGCAGCCCTGGTCCAAGTGCTGCCTGTTAACGTGTGTATTTCTTGAGCACGGCTCCTTCTGTGCGGCTGTGTGACTGCGTGGCGTTGCTGTGCCTGACTCCGACAGGCAGGGGGCGCCTCTGTGGGCTGGGCCCTGGGGTACATGCTAAGCCTGAGCAACCTGTTACCAGCGGAGAGCGTGGGGATGAGGAAGGCCCTGCACCCTAGTGCCTGGGGCGTCCTGCTGTTCCTCTGCTCCCTCCTCCTCCTCGGTGCTCTGGGATACCTTGTCCTGCACACCTCTCGAGGGAAAAACCAGGATGGAATTTGCGACTAACCACCACAAGAGGGCGATGTCGGGGAGACCCAAGATCCCCACGTGCTCTGAATTACTGTGAAGAGTGCCAGCATCGAAGTCTCTGGCAAACCCAACTTTCATAATTCACAACATAATCTTCAGAAAAAAATTAATTGCACTTAATTTTTCTATTTTCATAATTCACAGAGCCAGACGCCACAAGTGAGCTAATTGTGGTGTTTCAGTTGACAAATTGAAAAAAAAATGTGAGAACTGTGTCAAACAAAAAGGTTATTTCAGAGTATGTCCATTTTTTTAGTTATTGATTTGTTTTTATGACAAGCGCTCAGAAGAAGCTATGTGTATAAAATGTTTTATTGGCTTCGAGAGCCATTTTGATCCTGTCTTTGGGGAATTTCTTTAATGGCATTGAAACCAACAGTGTATCCAGGCCACTGATGTCCTAGGATCTAAAGGACTAACTTCCTCCAAGAACAAGGATGGACATGTGTACTACCACAGATTAAGAAAAGGAAAAGCCAGGCCATTACAAGCCATTATGAGGCTTGTTTCCAGATTTCACACACCCTCAACCAGTTCTGACAACTATCACAGTTTCCATGTGTGTTACTATCTAGGATTTTAAAAAACAAATATAGAGTCCTTCAAAGAAGCATCTAGGTTCTTGTCCTTTAGCAAACACTCACCTAAGGAAATTCAAAGTACATTAAAAAACATGCAATAAAATGGACCCACACGTATGGTGGTCTTCTGTAAGAATGAAGGTGGGTTGGGGAGGGATTTAACACATTGTAATTAACAAACGTGTTTAATAAAAATCTTGCTTTTTATATTTGTTTGGAATGTGCTAGGTTGTCTTGCAAGAGACAAAACAAGATTACCACTAAATTCAAACTTAATCTAAACTTTTCTAAACACATAAAACTGGTCGGTGTAAACCTTTTTTATGCTCCATCAAATAAAAGTTAATAATATTTTACTATTATTGTGCACATCTGTGTTTTGTAAAATGACTAATCAACAGTGAGTATTAGTTTGTTTTCATGTATTATTTAAATGATTAAATAATAAATTATTATGTTTCAATACTAATAATAATAATACTAATAACAATAACCTATTATTATTATTATTATTATTATTATTATGTCAGGTTAACTTGGGGGATGGTTAGACTCCAACTGCACAGTATCACCATCATTGAACTGCCTGGGACTGGTTTTCTGCTTGGTCAGGAAGGAGTAGCCTACTGGCTCATCAATATCACCATCAGTAGAAGCCTAAACCGGGACCTCATTCATCCAGGTACGGAACGCGAATTATGCCGCTTAAATGGCGTACCTGTATTTCATCACAATAACCTACCTAAATTTGCTTATACAAAAACTACGAGATCCACAATACATTGCGCTATACTTCCGTTTGTGGGAGTTTTTTTCCTTTCCCCTTAAAAAAAAGCTATAATAAAGGCCTCCAACCCACCAACAAATAGCAGGTTCCTTCGCGGACGTCTGCCAATCAGAGACTAATGCGCATATCTGCTGTTGAGGAATGGGCGAAATTTCTCGCTCTGCTTTGGA
The DNA here is from genome assembly GCF_013347855.1 of Anguilla anguilla. NCBI lineage: Eukaryota > Metazoa > Chordata > Actinopteri > Anguilliformes > Anguillidae > Anguilla > Anguilla anguilla. The sequence goes on along the minus strand of NC_049214.1, from coordinate 5,493,389 downwards.
CTGTAGTCATGGCTGCCGAACGCCTGGCAAATATTCCTCAGGTGGACATCAGTTCGGACGGCGTTTTTAAATACGTCCTCATTCGAGTACACAGCACCGAAGACGGGGATGACTCGAATATAGAAATTGTTCGAGGTTATGCATGGGCAAATTATCACGGTATGAGATGGGGGCAGTGCATTACCATAACCTTGATAACATTTAGGAAATTTCACTGCAGTTGACAAGCAGTCTAAAATCAGCTATCTCGGCACGGCGAGCGATATCAGAGCGACTGTAGCCTACATATTCTGGCTGTATAAAGACCGCGACAGCAAATACACAGTGAAAGTATTAAGGTATTAATTATTGAAGTGCTTAACATACCGAGAAAAATACACGAATGTAACCCACGAAAGTGGAGAGCCATAACCAAAATGCCATACCTAATTAACTGGTCTTTGTCAGCCCGCACGCTCATGGAATATTGATTCTCACAGCGCTTGCACGTCCTTTTCAGCTGATATCTACGAACTGGTAGCCGCTGAACTCCAGAAGGGAGGCGAACTTGACTGTCAGTGTTTGGGAGGGGGGAGAATTAACCACGACAGCCATGCGAAGAAGATTCATGTCTATGGCTACTCCGTGGTGAGTATGTTGCCCCGCCTTTAGGGTGTGATTTATTTACGAAGCTTTGAAAGGGCACAAAATTTAACCCTGGCTTTGTGCATAAAAATGATTGAATCTTGAATCTGGTGTGGCGTAAGGAGGTGCGGTCCACCAGGCGGCAGCACTGGCCCTACACACAGGTATGTCCACAGTTGTGATGCATGGCAATAATCACTATGACTGTGGCCAATGGGCTTATTAAAAGGCCTGATGGTGAGGCATAGTTGACGGACAGGTTTCTGGACTGTTTTTTTTTTTAATGGGTGGTGCTGTAGTATTCCACCTGTGAATATGAAAATAATGATTATGACTGCATTCAAAGGAAACAAAGTGATAATGATACCACTTTGTTTCCTTTGAATGCAGTTATAATCATTATAAGTCCTGGTTGTAGAGCTAGTTATTTTTTCCAACTGTAACGTGTCATTCAACAATTAGATACAATCCAATCAGTGTGGGTTTTTTCCCCCCCGCCTAAACGTTCATCATTGAATATGAACACGTTGGGGAGTTTTCATGCCTTTGACAGAGTTTGGCATTCGCTGGGCGTTCATTAAAAGTACTGCGTAGAGAGCAAGGGACAAAAACGATGCATGCCGAAGTTAGTCATTAGAAAATTTAAGGACGAACCGCGGTGCGCTTTGATTGAACCTGCCCCCTTCTTGCCTCTCCCTTGCAGGGATTTGGCCGGGCCGATCACTGTGTCGCCACAGAGAAGCTGAAGGCCCGGTACCCCGAGTACGAGGTGACCTGGGCTGACGAGGGCTACTGAGAATCCCCTGGAAGCAGTCGCTCAGAAAGGGATCGGGGCAGAGCTGGCCTGTCCGCACCCGGCTGGATTTGCCGAGTAGATTTGCCCTGAAGGAATAACACTGGGTTTGCGACGGTGGAACCTGCAGTTTTAAGTTCGTAGCGGACGTTAAATAGCCAGTATTTGAGCTATATTGATCTTGAAACATACCGGCAGACCACTGATATGTTTTTGAACTGGAATGTTTCCTGTGCTGTGGAAATAGGGACAGTCATTGAAGTTGGACTTGAGCTCCGTGTGACTAACTTCTGCTGTTACATTCAGCGCTGTTGGTTTGTTGCAAGGAGGGAAAATGGTATTTATGTTTATATTTGTGTTAATGTAGGTTTATCTAATATTTAGGTCATGGCTGTAGATTATTTTTTAGCTATGTGCTTTTTTTAGATGCATGAACAGCTACAAAATAAAATTTAAAAAAAATGTAAAAATAAGTGTGACCCTAAATCACTGGATAAGCTACAAGCTTACAGATGCATCATACATTTCCATTTTGATAAGCTGTAAGGATGCAGAATTATTCAAACTAGGGAAATAAAGCTATTAAAATAAATCCGTGTTCCATGGTGATTCACAAATCTTAGGGTTTCATTCGTTCTGTGTTTTCTTTTCAGTGCACAAACGCATGGGAAGTTCAACAAGTAATAACGAATAAAAGCATGCTATCATTTAACTGTTTTACAACAGTAAAACTATAAACAATCATTCATAACTGCTGAAGAGGACTTTCATGCACGTCTCATAAAAAGTGTTTTGCAGAAATGAAAATGTAATTAAAAAGGTGGATATTTATCGTACGCAACAGATTTAACGTAGCCCCCATAAGAAGTTAACTCAGAGTGAAATGATGCCAGTAATTATTGTCCATAATCCTTATCTCCTATCCGAATATGCTTATCTCCCATCTGAATATGCTTATCTCCCATCTGAATATGCTTATCTCCCATCCGAATATGCTTACAATCAGTATGACAGGAAGCACCAAAGTACAGAGATTAAAATATAAAAACCCTTGTATCATTTCAGTGGCCTCATCAGCTGTGAAATTCAGTTGTGTTTTGCGAAGAACCTGATTCAGCTCTTGCTTTGTTTATTGTTCATTTCGCACCTTGGTTTAAATGAAACTGCAGCCTGTTCCGGAGCAGTAAAAGCACCGTTTTTCTCGCTGTCGGCTGATGGATGGAGCGGGGGATCCTGTGCCTGTCGTGTGATTAGGTGTTAGGTGTGCGTGTGTGTGCCCCAAGCGTGCATATTCACCGCTGTTATGTCCTTGGTTCATACATTCAGGAGGTTTATCTTTATTGCTTCCTGTGAATAACATATTTTATAACTCTGATCTACACTTATGAGGATTTCAATAAATGGTGCTGCTGTCCTAAGCATCTCTTATACACACACACACACAGACACAGACACACACACACACACAGTTTGTTTTTGATATTTATATGTTTAGATTATTATTTGCTGAATTTTCCGTGTGATTATACACTGAAATGAAGATCCAGCATTTAGTCAAGCCGTTCTGTATCACCTTAGAACAATTATTTCTTAATTGTTCACAATTTCCGTCTGAAATTGTACACATCCTTTACACACACGCTTTCTTGTGTCGTAAACATGGTCTGATATTGCCAAACTGCTGATATTGCAAAAACACGTATGTGTCTAGCTCCTGTGGTCTCTGGACCCCCAACTGAGTAGGGCATATCAAATCAGTAACTGAGCCAAAATAAAAAATAAATTGTTTTACATCACACATGTAGTAGTATTAAAGGTTAGCATCATTGCTGGACGCCACATAATGCACACAGATTCTTTTAAATCTGCAGTTTAATTGAGTTCCACACTGTTGTTACCTCTGAGGATTATACTGTATGTACATCTGATGCAGGCAAACTGCAGGCGATCAGTTTGCCAGATTTGGCCAACCCCTCCGCCCCCCTTGTGTTAGCAATATCTGTTAACCCTGCGATGCCCAAGAGGGCAGATGGCTGTATTCAACACTGAATCAGTGTGCAATGCCACAATATTAGGCGTGGCACCAAGAGACCTGGGTCAAATACATATTTGTAATACTGTTACATGCCAGTAAATTCCTGCTGATTACTAGAAATTTTACAATAAGAGATACCTTTACTTCCTTTAATACTCTGGATACATTTTTTTTTTTCATACAACTCTTTTTCTGTGACACTTTTATATGCTTCTATGTTAGTAACATACTTCACTGAAAATTTTGAGGGATCTGCTTTGGTGTTTTCAAATTTAATTGGCATCTAAAGAGTTCAGGTATTTCAAATGCATGTTTGAATTGTATCACCATGCCACACTAAGAACTATTGGTTTACCTGGCTGCGCCTCCCAACTACCCCTCTCCTTTTTGGGCTGCAGTTGAGCTGGCAGTGGTATAGCGCCCCGCCCCCCCCCCCCCCGGCTGAACCTCCTGAGTCCTTCCCAGGTGGCTGGGAATGGCTGCCAGCGAGGAGGCCGACGAGGCAGGTGTGACCGGAACTGCGATTGCAGACAGGAGGCAGTGCTACCAGCCGCCGCCTGCTATTTGTGGGAAACTGCAAAAGCAATGGATTTAAAGTCCAGAAGTTATCTTTGAGGGGCGGGGCGTGGGGGGGGGGATGGTGAAGGGAGGTCTGGAGCGGGAGGAAATGAGCAATAGCAGAACAGAGCTTGGTGCTGTGTGGATATTCCTCGCGGCTCCTGAAGGGGAAACATGGCTCTGTGCAGCAGAACCTGGGCCCTCCTGCTGGTTCTGGTCGTGGGGCACTGGGGTGAGAGAGCGGAGGAGGGGAGGGGTCATACCTCCGAATTTACAGTACTGCCGCTGCTGCTGTGTCACTGCTGCTCATAAAGCTTTGCCTTCGCTGCTTTCATTAGGAGTATCTTATTGTTCCGTTCTCTGCCTCTGGCCTCACTGCCTTCAAATCTGCAGAATGTTCTAGAATTTGATTTTGTTCTGGAATGATGGTCAGGATTATGACATCGTAATGACATCATAATGATGTTTGCCGTTTCTGATTGCTTGGCTTTAAATAACAGCTCACTCTTCTAGGGCGATTTTCATTCACCAAGATTGTGATTTAAGTTCACCCAGGCTGTCACTAAATTTACTTCATTATTATTTAATTTTTATCATGCTGCAAAAAATTTGCACTTACTAACAGTCTGTTGTCCTCAAAGCCACGATTATAACTGCTGTCCTTTCTGAATGGAAACATTTTTCAACGATTATCATTTCTGTATTACACTTTCACTGGTGCTAACTTCACTTTATTAATGATCCAACCTGTTCTTTGTTTTGTTTCTCACAGCCTGTGTGTGTTCCTCGATATATGCTTAGCCGCACTGGCTATTTTAAGATTTCATTCCTGCAGTGAAACGCGAACGCATACTGTGTACACGCTGCTGGTTTCATGTGTGTGACCTTCACGGTGCGAAGGTGAAATCAAGTCCAGGCTGAACTAGTAGCGAACTTAATTTAGGATACCTCCATGATGAAGTTCTTTATTTGTGTGTCAACTTGCTGAATTCTTTAAGGTATTGAAACAGCTTAAACTGGCCCGTGGGCTAGTGCTAGGGTTTTATGGATGCACTAAAAGGTGATGTTTGCCCTGTATCTGATTCTCATCTGGGACCTTTGGCTGACTGAAGTCTTCTGGCACCGTTCAGGAGATTAGGAAACACTTCGGCCTTTGAGCTTCCTGGCTTCCGGAGGGCCCATAAAGTCTTCTAATTGAGAGGGAGGTTGATGACGTTGTATTAGGGACCGTCTCTGTTTAACATAAAAAGCACTTGCCTCTCATTGCTTTCTCTTAATGCTTGATGTCTGTGCATTTTATATGCATTATTTACATTACTGGTCGAGAGAGAACATAGAAGCACCCATATAAAGCAGCTTGGCAGCCCTACAAATGCAAATGTCTGTGACTGAGTGAGTGAGTGACTGAGTGAGTGATGAAGTTACACCATTGGTCGGCCGGATCACGTGTGTTAGGTCCAGCCATATACTAGGTTTTAACCTGGTCCTGATTTATTGGTCACTTCCTGTCGCTCACTGTCATACGCACGTTTGGAAAGGTGCTCATCGTGAACTCACTTTTTTGCAGCGATGGTAGAAGCGCAGCACGGGTGCCAGGCGCACCAGTGCAACTTTGTGTGCGACTGTCTGGACGAGCAAAACTGCAGCGACGAGCAGAACTGCGGTAAGGTTCAGTCCCCAACAGCGGTACTTCCGGCTCGGTCAGACGTTCCTACGAACACAATTGGCAGTATTTACGGGTGGGAAGCCGCTTTCACGTGTGTACCTGCGTGTGTGCATCTGTACACGTATGTTCACACATGCGTGTGTGTGTGCGTCTGTACACGTATGTTCACACATGCGTGTGTGTGTGTGCGTCTGTACACGTATGTTCACACGTGTTTGTGTGTGTGTGTGCGCATGAGCACACACTGTGTGTGTACTTGTCTAGGCTACAGCAGGGGCTTTGTGTGTGATTTTGAGGACCCGGCCATGTGTGGCTGGGAGGACCAGTCGGAGAGCCCGCTGTACACCTGGGAGAGACGGCAGCGTGGAGACAGGCTGCCCGACAGCGGACCGTCCTCCGACTACACCACTGGCACCTCTGCAGGTACACCCCCCCACCTGGGCACTGTCATACACCTGTACAAGTACATATACCCCTCACCTGGGCACTGTCATACACCTGTACAGCTACATATACCCCTTACCTGGGTTCTGTCATATACCTGTACAGGTACATATACCCCTCACCTGGGCACTGTCATACACCTGTACAGCTACATATACCCCTCACCTGGGCACTGTCATACACCTGTACAGCTACATATACCCCTCACCTGGGCACTGTCATACACCTGTACAGCTACATATACCCCTTACCTGGGCACTGCCATACACCTGTACAGGTACACACCTTCCACTGGGACTCTGTAACATACCTGCCTGTGTACAAACATTTCACCTGGGCACTGTCACACAGTTCCACACCCCATTGTCCTGTTTAGGTACATGCCACCTAACCTGGTCTTGGCAGTGTCACACATCTGTACAGGTGGACAATATGGATTCTGTCACATACCTGTACCTCACTCACAACATGTGTTCTGTGTGTGCATGCGTGTGTGTGTCTGTCTCTGAACCTTACGGTGATGGTGACAGAATTTGCGTTGGTTACCGTGCAGATTACAGTATTTCCAAGTGGTGGCGAATGGCTGTTGGTGCTGCTTTGTTCAGTGGCTTGTTGCGTGTAATTGGAAGGGTGTGCGCACCATTGTGTTAAGTGGTGTTTGCATGCTAATTGTGGCTTCGAGGTAAATTGTCGAGTGTCATGCTTTTGCAGGGTGGTTCATGGGCGTGACGTCGGTGAGCACAGATGACCTCACGACGGCCGTGCTGGTGTCTCCCGTGATGAGCCAATCAGCACTCACGTGCCAGCTGAGGCTAAGATACTTCATCTGGGACTCAGGTGACACGAATGCACACAAACAAAACTCATACATGTACGCACACGCACCCACAAACTCACACTCACTCTCTTACACACACACACACACACACACACAAATGAACGCGCACACGCAGATACTCACATACAGTACACATGAAAACACACACACACACTCGTTCACAAACACACGTAGTCTTCGTTACAGTCCAAGCGTGGCACTTGCGTGACTGTGTTCTGGAAATGTTGCTCCTTTATGAACTCAGGCATTAGAACAAAAAACAAGCGCCAGCAGATACCCTGATGGCGTTTCCCTCGGTGTGCACGGGGCTCTGTAGACTAGCTAGCTGTGGCTCAGGCCTGGGCTCCGTTCGGGTTTCAGTCAAGTTAGTTCTGAAAATTACAGTTCAGTGAATTATCTGAAAAACGCCACTTAAATGTTCTTTGCAGACTCATCGATAGTCAATAATCATTACATTACATTACAGGCATTTGGCAGACGCTCTTATCCAGAGCGACGTACAACAAAGTGTATAACCATAAACAGGAACAAATGTGTTGAAAACCCTACAGGGAAGTACAGTTCCAAGTGCAGGGAACGACCGCATAGTTTAACTTGGACCCTGTAAGGTAAACGGCTAACCTAGCTACAACCCTAAGATTACAAAGTCAGTTAGAGACTACAGGGGGGTAGGGAGGGATGGGGAGAGGTGCAGCTTGACGAGGTGAGTCTTCAGTCGTCGTTTGAATTTAAGCTTGAATAATCAAATTTAAGATGGATTTTTTTTTTCAACCTTTGGACCGAAACGTTGATCCTTGGTGTTTGGCCGGGCCTGATTTCGGGTACCCCCCCCCCCTCCTGCAGGCTACACGGGGCTGGACGGGGGTGCGCTGTGGGCGTCGGTGCAGCGGGTGGACGGGGTGCAGGCCGTGGTGTGGCGGCCCCCGACCTCCAGTTTTCGGGGGTGGAGGGAGGACACCGTCTACCTGGGCCGCGTCTCCGAGGGCTTCCGTCTCCGCCTGCACTCCCGCCGAAACCGCGGTCGCCGCGGCGACGTCGCCGTCGACCAGCTGGAGTTCCTGAACTGCGGCCTGCCCGGTGAGGAGGAGTGGGCTCGGAGGAGGGGGAGGGCCGGGGCTGTGAAACCCTATTTCGGTTGATTGTCGACACTGTGACATCATTGTCAGCTTTGTTAGGGTCATCCACATGATGTCCTCTTGGCATACTTCTCACTTGTTTACAGTTTTCTTCTGTTTTCTCTTATTCATGGTTGCTCTGTTTGTCTTTTTTCATCAATGTCCTGCACTCTCCTTTGACAGCCGTTAAATAAAGACCCTTAATGTCAACTTCCCTCTCTCTCATTCTTTCACTTCTTCCCTCTTCTAATCCCCGCTCCCTTTCCCTACCTCTCTTTTTCTCCCTCCCTCTCTCCTTTTTTCCCCTCTCACTCTCTGTCTCTCTTTCTCTCTCTCAGCCGCTCAGCATGGGCACTGTGCAGGGGGTGCTCTGCAGTGTCAGAGGGGGAACTGTGTGGAGCCGCACCAGGTCTGCGACGGCTCTGACGACTGCGGGGACGGGACGGATGAGCTAAACTGCGGTGAGGATGTGGACGGAGGGAGGGAGAGAGGGAGGGAGGGAGGGAGAGAGAGAGAGAGAGGGAGAGAGGGAGGGAGGGAGGGAGGGCGGGAGGGAGGGTGGGAGGGACTGAGGGAGGGAGAGAGGGAGGGAGGGAGGGTGGAGGGAGAGAGGGAGGGACTGAGGGAGGGAGGGAGGGAGGGTGGAGGGAGAGAGGGAGGGAGGGTGGGAGGGACTGAGGGAGGGAGAGAGGGAGGGAGGGAGGGAGGGAGGGTGGAGGGAGAGAGGGAGGGAGGGAGGGACTGAGGGAGGGAGAGAGGGAGAGAGAAGGAGGGAGAGAGGGAGAGAAGGAGAGAGGGAGGGAGGGAGGGAGGGAGAGGGAGAGAGGGAAGGAGGGAAGGAGGGAGAGAGGGAGGGAGGGAGAGAGGGTGGAGGGAGGGAGAGAGGGAGAGAGGGAAGGAGGGGAGGAGGTAAGGAGGGAGAGAGGGACGGAGGGGGAGGGAGAGAGGGAGGGACGGACTGAAAAACAAAAAAAATGCGATAGAGGAATGGGAATGAGATGGCTAGTTTTGTCTCTGTTTGGATCCAGATGGATATTGGGGCTGTGACTTCGAGGAAGGACTCTGCGGGTGGGACCTGAGGACGTTTTCCACGCTGAAATGGAACCGGACCAGTCAGGACAGCCTGTCTGCGTCCCCCTTTGAACCCAAAGTCGGGCCGGGCCGAGACCACAGCACCAACACCGCCTCAGGTCCGGATCTTGGGTCGTGTTTGGGCATTAAATATTTATTTAAAAATATGTTTGCACATTAAATGTTTAAAAGGAGATCCGTGCGCTCCAGTGCCTTCCTCCGGGTTAGTCCTTCTAAGTGAAGGTACCCAGAGTGTCTACTGATTTTGTATGTCTATTACTGAGAGCACCGGGGATTCTGAAGAAGCTGGCCAAAGCGCGAGTGTGTCTCTATAATTATTATTATTATTATTATTATTAATAATAATCATAATCATAATCATAATCATAATAATAATAATTATAATAATAATCATAATAATAATAATCATCATCATCATCATAATAATCATAATAATAATAATCATAATAATGTATGTTAACTCTTTTTAGGTTCCTTCCTATACCTCACCAAGCCAGAAAGCATGACGAACGATTGGTCACATTTTCAGAGCCCTGTCCTAGAAGCGACCAATGACACGCATCCATGCCAGGTACGGCTTCTGCTGTATGTTCGGCTGCTCTGCAGGAATTAGGCCAGAACAAGGGGGTGGGTGCATGGAATTACCCCCCAAGGAACGGCCAGTCCTGATTAACTCCGATAAGGGTGAAATACTGAGTGGCTCACCCTGTTAAGACCCTCGGTTTCCTGTCTGTGTGTGAATGTGCCCCGTGGTCTGGTATTGAATCCAACCTGCCAGTGCCTGCTGGGTACTGTAGTCCCGTCAGACGGCATGTCGTTGAGCATCACTCAGGGAGAGGGGGGGTTTTAGGCAGGGTTGTCCTCATGTCATTCTCTGGCTCTGGATCAGTGTTGCCATATTGGGCAGGTTTCCGCCCAATTGGGCTCCTTTTGATTACGTTGGGCGGGGAAAAATTGCGTTGGGCTGGTAGATGAAATTTGGGCTACTTTTGTCAAAATGATGCACGTTTTTTCAAATATTGTGAAAACAATATTACCAAACAAGTATCACATAAAATACTCTTACCTCCTGAGCTATGTCGGCCCTGAGTCACTAGGAGACCTGGCAGTGGAGAGATGGGCATATGCATTCAGTTGGCCCCATCAAAATTGTTTACAATTAAAGTGTGACATTGTAATATCACTGGCCATTTCAGCATGACTATATAGTTTATCTATAATAGACTCTTTTCCTCTCATTACAGAGGTGGCATCACTGTACTGGTATTCATTAGTGTTCTCTACCAATACACTCTAAACCAGTGGTGTCAAACTCGTTGCCATGGAGGGCCGTGTGTATGCAGGTTTTCATTCCAACCAATTAATGCTGCCTTAATTGAGTCCAATTACTCATTCAGCCATATGCGTTTAACTGCATTGAAGCACAGAGTATAAGAAAATTTTTATTTAGACAATGCGGGTCACCATAGACGTCGGGTCACCATTGTGAACAAACCTGCATCCCTAATTCAGCAAATAATTTAACTAATTATATAATCAAGATCTGAGGCTGGAATGAAAACCTGCATACACACGGCCCTCCATGGCAACGAGTTTGACACCATTGCTCTAAACGGTCTCATCCCACTACTCAGTAGACACCTCTGTTCTTTGGGCGAAAGGTGTGTTCCTTTTCCCATTATTTTATTTATATGACTTTACTTTGTTGTGCTCATTTGTCAAGGGCCGTGTGCAATTCTTAACAGATTCCAAAACTTGAGATCTGATGTAATCTGGTAGTTAACAAAATGCTCGTTCTTTGTCTACAGTCCCTGGGCAGTCCCCTGTTAGCCGTTACTCACAAAACAGCTTGTGCAAACGCAGCTTGTTTTCTCCTGTTGTCTGTTAGCCAGCTGCTCGGGCCCATATTCTTCACAGTAAAAAGTTGCATTTGGCTATAGCTGAAGCCAAAGCATTCCACTTAGTTGCATCTTCTGAAAATTCATGAAGTGATGTGGCCAAGTCCCATATGTTGGCAGTGTTAGTTCTGGACCACAGTGCAGCACAGGAAACCCCAACCAGCACTTCCTGTATTTAAGGAGCTGAGAGGAAGGAGGAAGCGTTGGAGCTGAGTATCTGGTAGGTCTATCAGTCCGTGGTAAACCCCAAGACATTTGGAAACCCCCCCTCTCCCCTGTCCCGTCTGCAGATGGTGCTGTACACACACCAGTTCGGGCCCAGGTCGGGCGGGCTGTCCGTGTTGGTGGTGGATGGGGAGATGTACCCCGTGTGGGAACGGGGAGGACAGCTGGGGGACCTCTGGGTGAAGGCGGAGGTGGAGTTCGTGGTGAACGTCACCTTCCAGGTAACTGGGGGATTCGGGGGACCCCGCAATGAGGTGGGGCTCCAGGGCGTGGCTTATCTACTCTTTCCATGGTATAACCACCCCCTTTCACCCCCTCTCTAAATCTCCTCTCCTTCTCCCCCCCCCCTCTCTCCCCATTGAAATCAGTTTCATTTAGAAAAAAGTAACATGACTATATAATTCAATATGTACACAAATGCAACAAATTGCCCCTCTGGGATAGTAAAGATTACCTTACCTTACCTTACCTTAGCTTAGCTTACCTTACCATATATATATATATATATATATATATATATATATATATATATATATATATATATATATATTAAACATTAGACATACCTCCTCTCTGTTTCTCTCACTTTCTGTCTCTCTCTCTCTCCCTCTCTCAGATTGTGCTTGTGGGTGCCATAAGGGATGAAGAGTTTGGCGGGATCGCGGTGGACAGCATCGTGATGTCGCCAGGTTGCCGGATTGCCAACGGTGAGCGGCCTCCCATCTGTTCGCTCTTTCGTTTGTCAGACTCTTTCACCCGGGGGAAAACCTGAAGTCTTAAGAGCAAGCCGTCACACGTAGGGCCACCGGTTTGTCTCCCTTTGCTTTCTCGCATGGTAAAGTACTTCAGTCCTCTAGTGCCAGCTAGAGGTCCCCTTCTCAAACAGTTGTCCCATTGTCCGATCTATCTATATATCTATCTATCTATCTATCTATCTATCTGTCTGTCTATCTATATATCTATCTATCTTGTTTCTTCTTCTCTGAAATCACTTCCACAGAGTCCTCCCCGGGGGTGACTTTCCCCAAGCCCCCCGGCCACCCCTGCACCTCCAGTGAGAAGATGTGCGACTTTCACCCGGACTGTGAGAACTCTGAAGACGAGGCCAAGTGTGGTGAGCTGTGTTTTCTGCGTTCGTGCACGTGTGCGTGTGCACGCGTGCATGCGTGTGTATGTGCACGTTTGCACGCGTTTGTGCACGAGCGTTCGTGCATGCGTGTGTTTGTCTGTGTTCAGAGTGTGTTTGCGAGAGAGTGTGAGCACATGTGTGTGTCTGTGTCTGAGCGTGAGTGTATATTTCTGTTAGTGTGTGTATGTTTACTGTATGTAATTGTTCTTTTTGTGTGCGTGTATATGTGGGAGAATGCTCGCACATACGGGTGCTGCATATACATACTTTTTTCATGTGCATATATTTGTATGTGCGTAAATGTTTTGCAAATGTTATTTTTCTTTTTTGTCTTTTTGGGCCCATATTGAGTGTGTATGTTTGGGAATATGTAAGTATAAGTGGTTTTGTAAGATCCGTAGGCAAGTTTGATTGATTGTGGGCCTGCGTTGTGTCTATGCAGGAGACTTCTCCTACGCTCAGGGCATCACTGGCTGGGCTGATGCCAGCATAGGGACACAAGGCTGGTCTCAGAACCTAACACAGAATGGGTCCTCACAAGGTAACGTTACACTATGGGGTGTACAGGTGTGCGCGTGTGTGTGTGTGTGTGTGTGTGTGTGTGTGTGTGAAAATTAATTTGTGCCTGTATATGTGTGTGTAATTTTGTGTGTGTGTGTGTGTGTATACTTCTGTGTGACTGTATATGTGCAATACCATGTGTGTAAATGTGTATGTAATTGTAAGTGTGTGTGTGTACATGTGTGTGTGCATATGTGTACGTATGAGTGTGTGTATGCTTGTGCCTGTGCATGTGTGTTTGTGTGAACGCGTGCGTGTGTGTGCGTGCATGTGAGAATTAATTTGTGCCTGTATATGAGTCTGTGTGTGTTTGTGTGTATAATTCTGTGTGACTCTGTATGTGCAGTATGTGTGTGTGTCTATGTGTGTGTATATGTGCATGTAATTGTAAGTGTGTGTATGAGACTGTGTATGTGCAGTTAGTATGTGTGTGAGTGTGTATGTGTGTGTATATGTGTATGTAATTGGAAGTGCGTGTATGTGTGTGTATGTGAGTCAGAGAGTGAGTGTGTGTGACTGTTGTCTCTCTCCTCAGGTGCTTACCTGTATGTGACAGAGTTCCCAGGGCAGCAGCTGAGTGAGGCTCGAGCTCGGACTCCTCTCCTGGGCCCGTCCGGCCCTGCCTGCGCTGTGGAGTTCTCCTACAGTCTGACCGGGAACAGCTCCCACATCGGTACTCCTGTTTCCTCCCCATCTCTTTAAGCTGTCTCCGTCCCTCCATCTTCCCCATCTCCAACTCCAGCTTCCTCCTGCCCTCCTCTCCTCTCCTCTCCTCTCCTCTTCTCTTCTCTTCTCTTCTCTTCTCTTCTCTTCTCTTCTCTTCTCTTCTCTTCTCTTCTCTTCTCTTCTCTTCTCTTCTCTTCTCTTCTCTTCTCTTCTCTTCTTTCTCTCTTTCTCCGTTGTGGCCCAGCCTCTCCCCCTCTTCGTCTTGCCAAACGTTCGAATTAATCGTTCCTCACCCTACCCTCTTCCACCTCTCTCCACCTGTCCTCTCCTCTAAACCCCCCCCCCCCCCTCAGGTGAGCTGTCCGTCAATGTGATCGATGGGGCGCTGGGGACCCGGTCTCGCCTGTGGGGGGTCACCGGGAAGGCGGAGGGGGAGTGGCCGAAAGCGGGGGTGTACATCGGCGCTCGGGACCCCCGCTTCCAGGTGTGTCACCAGGCACAGCACCGTGCTCCTGACCCCTTTACTCTGTTTCTCATAGAGGACTGCGACCACTCATTGGCTCCGCCTCCCTCCCTGTCCCCTGTCTGTGACTCCGCCCCCCCCCCCCCCCCCCCAAACTGTCCTCACTTCCGTTCTATACAAATTGCTCCATTGGGGTAAGGCACTCCAACTGCGCTAAATATTTAGAATGGCAAAAAAATGTTAATGTATGGAAACCAGATTATCTTAATTTTGCTGCATGTTATTCTCCAGTATTTGTTTTACAAAACTGCAAGGAGAAATAAAAATACAAGTCCACAAGAAAATAGATCCAGCGTATGACAATGACAAAGGGACGTTGCAAAGAAGTCACTGAAGGTCAGAGAAACGTACAAAATTTTGGAGTGCTCTGTGCATATATGCCTGATTTGCGCTCACTTCTTTGTTTCTCACACCCCCTAGGTGGAACTGGAGGCTCTCTCCCAGTACGAACACGCTCAAATTGCCGTGAAGGACATCCGCTATTTGAACTGTCACTCGGGTTATCTGCCAGCTGTTGGCCAAGGTGAGCGAACTATTATTTTCCTCCCAATTTGGAATGACCAGTTGTATCCAAAGTTCAAGGAAATGTCTTTCACTAGGTAACTTGGAGTCTTTTTTATTTTATTTTTATTGTTAACAACAACCTTAGTGTATTCTTTTTCTATTTGGAATGCTCAGATGTACTTGTAAGCTCGCTGGTGTTGTTTGACTGGGTTAAATGAAATTACAAGCAAATATAAAATATTACTATAAAGATATATTTAAAGGTAAATACATCCATTTCTGACCTTGGTATTAAATTTTTCTCCAGATTGGAAGTACTCAGTTGTATGGTAAAGGTATGTTTTATTTCATGGGGTAACATGGATTGTAAAAAAACATATTGAGAGTGGTCAAATCTGTAGCATTGGATAGGTCTGTAGTGCAGCGTTGTTGGGGAGATGTGTGTTGTTGCTAAGAGTATTAACTGCTCAGTGGTCGTGCTAACATCGGAATCTGAATTAACATATGCAAGACATATGTATATGTATATGAATTTGCATATGTATTGAAAGAAAATGTACTTTCTCACATCACTGTGTGCGTGTTACTGCTCCAAGGATGCATATCATTACTCGACGTGACGTGTGGTTGCCTTTGAATTGTGTTTTGTTTCCTTCAGACCTGTTCTGCAACTTTGAGACGGATAATTGCAACTGGTATCAGGACCAGACTGACAACTTTGACTGGAATCTGATAAATGGAATGGACCACACAATAGGCGTTGGTACGTAACAGCAAGGATTCACTTTCACTTCTTCAGACGTAGGGTTCGTTTACACAAGCTCTTGCATTAACGAGAGAGCAAATCGACCTCTCAATTCTGACAGTTCCACTGTTGTTAAAGGGTAGGGGTAGTGTAATAGAGTTATTTTCAAAATTAAATTCTCTCTCTGTAGGTAGAAGTTGGATGCAGACACATGAAGTTGACTCAGCTATGTAATCTCTCTCTATCTTTCTCCCTCTCTCTAAAATTCAAAAACGTGCTTTATTGGCACGACAGGATGCATCCTATGTTGCCAAAGCACAGGAAAGAACATACCATTGAAGGCATAAAAACATATCTAGATATGCAGTGTACCAACAAATTTACCCAATATATACTCACCAGCTGTTCGTCTGTACATGGCAAGCTGTATTGTTTCTGCTCGTGTAATGCCCTTCCTGATTATTTTCACACGTTCTAAACGTAACATAACATAATGCTGAGCACAGGCCATTCAGCCCAACAATGCTCACCATTTTCCTGACTAAATTGTTGCCTAGTGCTTTGATTGCTTACCGTCTAGATAGTGTCTAACGCCGTATCAAGCCTGCTCTTGAAAATCCACATCTGCATTTACTATGTGACCAGGCAGGTTATTCCACACGTTGACTATGCTGCTTTACATTACAGGCATTTAGCAGACGCTCTTATCCAGAGCGACTTACACAACTTTTTTACATAGCATTTTTTACATTGTATCCATTTATACAGCTGGCTATATACTGAAGCAATGCAGGTTAAGTACCTTGCTCAAGGGTACAACGGCAGTGTCCTTACCCGGGAATCGAACTTGCGACCTTTCGGTTACAAGCCCAGTTCCTTACCCACTGTGCTACACTGCTTGAAAAAATTATTCCTCATGTCTGTCCATAATTTCCCTTTATGTCCCCTTGGTCCACTTACAGACCTCCTGAACCTGAAGAACCTCTTATAGTTTACTTTGTTAATTCCCTTTATGAATTGAAAAGCCTCAATCAAATCACTCTCCTTTTACTAAACCTGAACCTTTTTCAACCTGAATCGCTTCAGTATATATCCAGCTGTATGTAGATGCTATGTAAAAAAAAAAAAAAGAAAAAAAAAAAAAAAAAAAAGTTGTGTAAATCGCTCTGGATAAGAGCATCTGCTAAATGCCTGTAATATAATGTAATGTAACGAAGAGATTAAGCATCTAAAGTCTTTCCTCATAGCTTTTATCTTTCAAACCAGGAATCAATTTGGTTGATATTCTTTGAACCTTTTTCAGAGCCTCTATCTAGTAGTACGGTCCCAAGAACTGCACACAACACTCCAAGGGTGGTCTAACAAATGTGCTGTATAAGATAAAAATAACTCCCTTGGATTTATACTCAGTACTTTTGGTCATATATCCCAACATCCTGTTGCCATTTCTTAGTACTACAGCACAGTGCCTTGAACCTGAAAGGTTTTAATGGAAGTGCAGCACTGTCTCCCCTGCTCCCTGACACACACACAAAAAAACACGCACACGCACACACGCACACACACACACTCACACACACCCTCTCTCTCTCTCTCTATCTATATATCTGTTAATTGCTCTCTGTCTGTCAATCGCTTTATCTATCTATCTGTCTGTCAAATGCTGTCTCCTCTGTTTAGGTAGAAGTCTGGTTGTGGACATGTGGAACTCCTCTCTGCGAGGGCTGTCCGGCCGCCTGTTGTCCTTCCCCCAGCTCTCCACTCAAGGCGAATCCTGCCTGTCCTTCTTCTACAAACTCTATGGCCCACAAACAGGTGAGTCTGTACAGTCCAGAGAATGGTCAGTTTGTAGAGTCCACAGAGAGGTAAGTCTGTACAGTCCACAGAGAGGTCAGTCTGTATAGTCCACAGAGAGGTTAGTCTGTACAGTCCACAGAGAGGTTAGTCTGTACAGTCCACAGAGAGGTCAGTCTGTACAATCTACAGAGAGGTCAGTCTGTACAGTCCACAGAGAGGTCAGTCTGTACAGTCCACAGAGAGGTCAGTCTGTATAGTCCACAGAGAGGTTAGTCTGTACAGTCCACAGAGAGGTCAGTCTGTATAGTCCACAGAGAGGTGAGTCTGTACAATCTACAGAGAGGTCAGTCTGTACAGTCCACTGAGAGGTTAATCTGTACAGTCCACAGAGAGGTTAGTCTGTATAGTCCACAGAGAGGTCAGTCTGTACAGTCCACAGGATGGTGAGAGTGTGCAGTTCACAGAGAGGTCAGTCTGTACAGTCCACAGAGAGGTTAGTCTGTATAGTCCACTGAGAGTGTGCAGTCCACAGAGAGGTCAGTCTGTACAGTCCACAGGATGGTGAGAGTGTGCAGTCCACAGAGAGGTTGGTCTGTACAGTCCACAGAGAGGTTAGTCTATATAGTCCACAGAGAGGTTAGTCTGTATAGTCCACAGAGAGGTCAGTCTGTACAGTCCACAGAGAGGTTGGTCTGTACAGTCCACAGGGTGGTGAGTCTCTCTGAGCTGGAGGGGGGTGGGGTGGTTGAGGAAACATGGGGCTGCTGGGTGGCTCCTACTGCTAATACAGGATGTGTATTTGGTGTGACACCCCACAATATGGAATCAAATCCTGGCTGTGCAGGGGAATGAGGGAGTGAGCCAGTGGGGTTGTCTGCAGCTCGTCGCACACCCGCAACCTCCCCTGCTGCTCCAGCACTCCTGCAACACGCTGACTGTGCAGCTCTGCCCGTGGACTGTTGAGGGAAAGAAGTTGAGCGTGTGGGGAAGCCCTTGCTCCCCCTGAATCGCTCGTTCCCGCTGAATTGCTTGCTCACGCTGACATTTCAAGTGTGACTTTGTGTCTCCCACCCAGGCTCCCTCAGCGTGAAGCTGCTCTCGGGCGGGGCCGAGGTCCTGGTCTGGACTCGCAGCGGTGCCCATGGCAACCAATGGCACCAAGGAAATTGCCCCATCCCCCACCAGCACATCAGATTTCAGGTAGCCATTTACCGCCATTTCCCCAGGGCTCCCTTATTGAAACCGTAAAACTTTACATTAAAACCCTCACAGAACGTAATGGACGTTTAAGGGGATTTGTGGATGGTGCATCCAGCTAAAACACTGGTTCTCGAGCTGATGTCTTTGAGCTGATGGTCAAACCGTGACTGTGGCTGGAGTATTGCAAGGTGGCACATGATTGGCTGTAAAGCTGCCCTGGGTAGTTTACAGGGCTGTTTACAGGCCATTCCACACTTCGTAAGCCAATCCATCCTCGTCTCCTCAGGTCCTCGCGTGACCCAGAAATCAGTCAAGGTCCGCCATCTTTAAAGACAGTTCAATCCATTAAATGCTCCTCAGAGGAGAAGGAAACGAAGAGTGAGGATGCACCCGGAGGATACATGAGCGCGTTCCTTTTGCGGAAGTCTTTTTGGAACGTGAAACATATAAATGATCCACCTCTCCACATCTGCTCTCGCTGCAATTGACATTGTGCCAAACTTGACGCTTGACTAAGCAAGGACATTCCATTTGCCTAATACATTACATTACAGGCATTTAGCAGACGCCCTTATCCAGAGCAACTTACACAACTTTTTACATAGCATTTACATTGTATCCATTTATACAGCTGGATATATACTGAAGCAATTTTGGTTAAGTACCTTGCTCAAGGGTACAACGGCAGTGCCCTACCCGGGAATCGAACCTGCGACCTTTCGGTTACAAGCCCAGTTCCTTACCCACTGTGCTACACTCCCATCCCATGTTACCTTGATTCCTCCTGGTTTCCTGGTATCCATAACCTGGTATCTGTTCCTTGCATCCTTTGGTAAATGGTAAATGGTAAATGGACTGCATTTATATAGCGCTTTTATCCAAAGCGCTTTACAATTGATGCCTCTCATTCGCCAGAGCAGTTAGGGGTTAGGGGTTAGGTATCTTGCTCAAGGACACTTCGACACGCCCAGGGCGGGGTTTGAACCGGCAACCCTCCGACTGCCAGACAATCGGTCTTACCTCCTGAGCTATGTCGCCCTTTCCTTGCGTCCTCCGTTGGGTGGAGCTATGGAGCTAGGAAAGGACACGAGGAAGAGATACAAAGAATGTTTCTCTCTCCCTCCCTCCTTTCTCTTTCTCTACTTCTCTTCCCAGGTTGTCTTTGAGGCGATTCGCTCGGGGTTTGACGGACAGGTGGGGATAGATGACGTGTCGCTTCGGGCCAGACCCTGCCCAGGGCCGTTGGCTTGCTCCTTCGAGGGCCAGACCTGTGGCTACACCTCCTCTGGCTCCTCCCCCTGGGTACACCAAAACAAAATCTCTGGCGGGGTCAGGCACGGCCCCAAATCTGACCACACCCTGGAGACAGACCAAGGTGAGGGTCTGTCGAAGTACCCCTGTTCCTCTCTGTGACTCGGGGCATTCAGGGGACCCCCTGTAACTTTTCACTTCAGGTGTTTTTTCTAGAAGTTTTGCTGGTATAGGAGGATGGGCTTTTAGTTTTCAATAAAATTGAACAGTCTACGTTTTTGAGGATATTTGAGGACTATGTTGCTGTGATTAAATGGGCCTTCAATTTACATTCCGGAAGGAAGGAAGCAATAATAAAATGTGGACTAAAATGTTTTGCATGTTCTGGAACAAAAATGAAAACCCAAGGCTTAGTGTAGAAACTCAAGTATTGGAGCAAAACAGATGTTGCAATGGTCCTCAGCAGACGGGTGCTATAGAAACGCACGGTTTGTGCAACTGTGCACATTCCCTGGGTTGTGTTTAACATTTAGGGGCCCATCTTTGAGCCTTTCGATGCTTCATTGTGGAGGGGTTACCCTGTCCCTCTGCATTTCAGGGTACTATATGATCACGGACAGCAGCGCAAACTTCCTTCCTGAGGGTCATGTGACGACACTCACCTCCCAGCCCCGCGACAGAGTCCCCAACACAGAGTGTGTCCGTTTTTGGTATCACATGGGGGGAGAAAAGCCAGGTAGGTACAGCATTTATTCTGCCATGTTGTAGGGTGAGTGTGTTTTGTGTGTGTCGTGTTATGTTGTGTTGTTTTGTGTCCTAGGTTAGTCTGTAGTTTTTTTGCATTGTGTGTTCTTTTGTTCTGTGCAGTGTTCCTGGCTCCACAAATTTGTGTTATGTTGTGTTTTAAGTGTGTCGGGTTGTTTAGTGTTTTTGGCTCTATGAATGTGTATTGTGGTGTTGTAAGTTCATTGTGTTATCTGTGTTCTTATATACAGTATTTTGTGTTGTGTTGTGTTTTGATTGTGTTGCGGGATCTCAGAATGTCTCTTGTGTTGTGTTTCAGGCCCTCTGAATGTCTGTTGTGTTGTGTTATGTTGTATTTCAGGCACTCTGAATGTGTGTTTGTTGTGCTATCTTGTATTTCAGGCACTCTGTGTGTTGTATTATATATTGTGTTGTGTTTCAGGCCCTCTGTGTGTTGTGTTATATATTGTGTTGTGTTTCAGGCACTCTGAATGTCTGTTGTGTTGTGTTGTGTTGTGTTATATTGTGTTTCAGGCCCTCTGTGTGTTGTGTTATATATTGTGTTGTGTTTCAGGCACTCTGAAAGTCTGTTGTGTTGTGTTGTGTTATTGTTTTTCAGGCCCTCTGTGTGTTGTGTTTCAGGCACTCTGAATGTGTATGTAAAGTCTGGTGACAAGAGGACAAAGATCTTCTCTAACAGTCTGAACCAGGGGGACGCCTGGCGCTATGCCAATGGAAACATCAGCGCCTCTGAGGTCTGGCAGGTACTGTACCGAGTCAACAGCGCACCTGCAGCTGATGGTCGAGTCCGGTCCGGTCGTGAGCTCAAAGCTGCGGGGAGATAGCATCTCTGGGTTTTTGGGTCGGGGTAGTTACTTTGCTGGTGTTTGGCGTGAGGCTGGTGGCCCAGGGTGCTGCGTACGGTCCTGATGCAGGGGTTGGGTTGCCTGTGGTGATGGGGATGATGCTCTATGTAGCCTGTGGTGGTGGAGATGATGCTCTATGTTGCCTGTGGTGATGGAGATGATGCTCTATGTTGCCTGTGGTGATGGAGATGATGCTCCATGTAGCCTGTGGTGATGGAGATGATGCTCTATATTGCCTGTGGTGATGGTGATGACGCTCTATGTAGCCTGTGGTGATGGAGATGATGCTCTATGTTGCCTGTGGTGACAGAGATGGTGCTCTATGTAGCCTGTGGTGGTGGAGATGATGCTCTATATTGCCTGTGGTGATGGTGATGACGCTCTATGTAGCCTGTGGTGATGGAGATGATGCTCTATATTGCCTGTGGTGATGGTGATGACGCTCTATGTAGCCTGTGGTGGTGGAGATGATGCTCTATGTTGCCTGTGGTGATGGAGATGACGCTCTATGTAGCTTGTGGTGATGGTGATGACGCTCTATGTAGCTTGTGGTGATGGAGATGATGCTCTATATTGCCTGTGGTGATGGAGATGACGCTCTATGTAGCTTGTGGTGATGGTGATGACGCTCTATGTAGCTTGTGGTGATGGAGATGATGCTCTATGTTGCCTGTGGTGACAGAGATGATGCTGTATCTTTCAGTTGCAGTTAGAGGTGGTGGGGGCAGGCGGCACACAGACACACGTTGCCGTTGACGACATCATCATCTCAGCCCGCAGCTGTCCACCACCAGGTGTGTGTATGTGTGTGTGAGAGAGAGAGAGAGAGAGAGAGAAAGAGAGAAAGAGAGGAAAATGGGCCTCATTCACTAAACATGCATGCAATCAAATCTGATTGGTAGCTGATTGCTTACAAACTGGAATTCGTAATTTTGTTCTTATCTGAATTTGTTCTTTGATAAGATCAAACTCTATCTGTGTTTTGTAATGCGCATAAAGGCATATGCAGAAGTCGTTTGCATGAATAATAAAATGCAATAATAATAAATACAATGTCATTTTAAGTCGTTAAAGGCCTCATGCCAAGTATTATATTAATATAATGATATTTAATATGCTATTGATTTTAACTACATTAACTAAAACTAACCTGTCTGAATAGCTTTGAATTTTTACTGGCTTTTTTTTGTTCAGTTTCGCTTTGGCTCTGTTTAGTGTTAAGAGCAGGCATGGTAGTTTTGTGAGGTTTTATAAGTGTGTGGACGTATATTTCAGACACAAAGTGTACTCTGGAGAACGGTCTGTGTGACTGGTCCAACACCCAATCTGGGGATCAGCTGGACTGGGAGGTGACCAGCCCAGCGCAGGAGAAACACTACTCCACTCCGCCCCTCGACCATACCCTGCAGTCAGAGAGAGGTGATGCCCTATCCCCTTGCATCCTGTGTGTGTGTGTGTGTGTGTGTGTGTGCATGGTCTCCGAAGCACTTTGCGTGAGGGTAATATGTGTTCACATCTGAGTAAATATCCATGTATATTTAAAACTTTCTATCAAAAATAATCCAGAGTTGACACCATGGAATACATGAGATCAATTCATTCATACTGAAGACATTTTAACTACTATAATGTCTGTATGTTATTATGACAAATGCTGCCCCCGACAACACACACACACACACACACACACACGCGTACACTGGTACAGAGTCTGGCTCTGTGATTCCTGTTGCTTTCAGTCCACAGACTGCTGTCACAAACAGGCCAGTTATCTGAGCAGTCAACTGGATGGGTCCATTTGCTGCACTACCACATTCTCCATTTCACGCTTGCACCCTCTTTGGCATCTAGCTTATGTTGCATGATTATGTGTTGACTGCTACTATCGGTTGTTACCCTGAAGACTTGGCATCAGCAAAGTGTGTTGCCTTAATCTGTTTACTGTATGTGCACTTATGCAAGCTTCTTTGATTAAGCACATCTGCCAAATGTGAATGTACTGTGAAAACCCCAAAACTGTTTCTGTGCACGTGTGTATGCTCACTGTGTGCAGTACAAAAAAGCTTTGTGCTTTGACACATGCAAAACATATTCTTAGAAAATATTGTTGACCATGCTCTGTACTCTGAGTATCCCTCCCCTTAATCAAACAATAAGCAAGAATCCGCAATAGCTGCGACCGCACACGCGCATGCATCCATCATGTGTGCGTGCATCCACACTCACACCCTCACACAAACACGTGGTCTCTTCTTTGGCTCATGACCAACCTTTCCACAAAATCTTGTGCAAATCTGTGAATACATTCGGGAGTTATGCGCCTTTTTGTGATAGGCCACACCCATCGCCACGCCCCCTCTTGGTCAATCGGCCTGAAAGTTACTCAGCTCTACCTTCGGACATGACTAACCTCCATGCCAAATTTTAGCCTCCTGGGGCGAAAACTGTAGCCGCTACGGGGTGGAACACTTTTGTGGAACAACCGACCGACCGACTGACAGACAGAGCTATAGAGCTGCGGTCACAGCTAAAAAAAACTCACAGGTGCTCATGGGTGGGTAAGCTTTCCAAAGCAGATTTTTGGTTTCGGCTGACCGTGCCCTGCTGTTTTCTCCTTCACAGGTCACTTCCTGCTCCTTCCCAGCAGCACCCGGGACACGGCAGGTCAGGCGGCGTGGCTGCTGAGCCCTCACCTGCCACCCACGCTGGGCACCTGCCTGAGGTTCTGGGTTCACAAACCTGCCTCCCGTAAGAGCTGCCCCCCCCCCCCCCCCATGCCCACCCCACCCCTCTTCCCCTTTCTCTTCCTCCTGCTTTGTCCTTCCCTTCCCTTTTCCCATCTCCCCAGTTTGCCATGTGTCCTCCAGAGGCCCGCCCACTCTCGCCGGGGTTTCTCGTGTGTAGGCCCTGTCGTTTGATTGGTTGTGTTTGAGTTTGATTGGCGTCCCTGCAGATGACGGTGGCCTGGTGGTGGTGAGGCTGTATGGGGAGGCTCGGGAAGAGCTGCTGAGTGTGGGAGAGGTCAGCGAAGCATGGCGACGCTTTGACATCGACATCGTCTCTAAGGAGGAGTACCAGGTACTGCAGTGCCGCTAGCGCACCTGTGGGACCGTAGCCATGGAAACGTGCACACACACGCGCACGAGTTCAAAATCACACGCGTGCACATGAACATACAAACGTGCACGGACACACGGACTCGCACGTAATCGCACATCATGATCATATACTCACAAACGTGCGCACAGACACAGACACACACAAAATCATCGCCACAGACAAAACGTACACAAAATAAATATGTATATGCGTGTGTGTGTGTGTGTGTGTGTGTGTGTGTGCTGTGTGTGTGCGTGCGTGCGTGCGTGCGTGCGTGCGTGCGTGCGTGTGTGCGTGTGTGCGTGCGTGCGTGCATGCATGTGTGTGTGGTAGATTGTGTTTCAGGGTGCGAAAGGGAAGAGCGGTCCGTTGGCTCTCGATGATATTCAGTACACGCCAGGAGTCAGCTGTGCGGGAGAGAACACGGACCCAGAGTGTGAGACGACGTCTGCTTTTCTTTTTTTCTTCTGTTCAGTTACACCTCTCTCTCCAAGTTAGACAGATTCAGACTGACCTTATTAACCTTTCAGGAACAGTCTAGTATCGCAGGACATTAACCGCATTAGATGTAGACTGCAAGGCAAACCCTCTCTTGCTCCCTGTTAAATAAAAGCTAATTTTCTAAAAGAAAATAATGATCCTGCAAAGACATGTTTTCTTGCAGGTTTACAAAGCAAACATGGTCAACCTACAGGGTAATTCACCGTACACCCCTGGACGTCCCTGGGATGCCATTTGTACAGTTCCACACATTGAATAGCATTTTAATGTTATTTTTTACAGAGTTCATGTAAGTCTGAGAGAGATCTACTCTAATCCGTGTCCTTGTAACAATTTTGCCATGCAGCTGTGTGCATAAATGCTCCTCCCCTTTCCTTTCTTTAGCCCCGCCCCCTTCTGACGACAAGGGAGGGATCGCGGCATCAGTCGTTGTGATGCTGCTGCTGGTGATCACCCTGGCTGCCCTGCTGGTGTTTTACCTGCGCAGGCGGGGGAGTCCTTGCACCCAGGGGCAGGCCAAGACATCAGCGAGCTGCGGCATCGCCAACGAAGCATACGACCCCAGCACCGCAGTACGTAGCATCACAGCTAACGGCCCTCATTGGCAAACCTTCCCATAAATGTGACTTGCAAGACATAGCATTACATTACATTTGTTTGGCGGATGCTTTTATCCAAAGCAACGTAGAATAAGTGCATACCAAAGGTCATTGGAACAACCACAAAACACAGGTCCGATAAGGTACAAAAAAAATATGGTTATACACTTTGTTGTACGTCGCTCTGGATAAGAGCGTCTGCCAAATGCCTGTAATGTAATGTAATGTACAATACTCATTTTGTACAGTTATTCATAGCCATGAATGCATTAAGTCCAGTTCACACAGTGAACATTACTCTGACCTAACCTTACTCTGACCTGACCTAATAGCATAGGATGATGTTTATTATTATGATTATTACTTATGTGCATCATATACTTGGATCACGCTAAGCTACACATATGGCTTAACATACATATTAAGCAGCCTCACCCTGCAGCAAGCAGAGAGTCGTGGGAGTTTTTTTGGTGGAATGCTCTCGTAAATGAATAGACACAAACAGGGATAAGATGGAGTGTGTCATCGGCACGCTGGCAGTCGCTCTGCGCACGCAGCGAAACGAAGGCGTCGGCTCTAGTGATGACGCGTCTCCGTCTTTTGGCAGGACCACGTGTCGGTGCCCCCCATTGACAGGAAACCGGAAGACGGCTTCGCCAGCGTTTCATATTCGACGGTAAGGGCTCGACGTCAAATGGCTTTCCTTCAGTCACCGTTGAGCTATTGACTGACGCATCACTGGGTTAAAAGCAGAGCACGTCTCCGGAATTTCGGCAGACTCGTTACAAGTGGACAGTGTCGGCTCAGTCAGGATTGCAGAGCCATAAGGTTATGAGCCTGGCTCATTGAGGTTGTGAATGGACCTATTCTGTATTTTCTCCCAGGATTCAGAGGAGCGAGAGATTGTGTAGAGGGAGAGAGAGAGTCCACTGGCACCATTGTGACATCACACCTGGAGAACTGCTCGCGCTCACGTCGCACCTCGACTAGCTAGACGCACGCACGCACGCACGCACCGCTACAAATTCAGATCTCTGCGTCTGCATACTGTATAACGTTCGGAGAGGCACTGATCCTCTCCCGTCTGGATTACTGCAGCTCCCAACTCCTTGCTGGCCTCCTTGCCTCTGCCACCAGACCTCTGCAGTTCATCCCGAATGCGGCTCACCAAACAAGATTTACAGTCTTCCCAGTCTCAGCCATGAAACTCCCCTTTTTATCTTCCTCCACTGGCTCCCTGAATCACCCGTGTTGGTTCACGTGAAATTCAAAACCTGGTGGTGGAACGAGCTTCCCACTGCAGTCAGGACGGCAGCAGAAACCCTGGCCATCTTCCGGTGCAGAAGGAAGACTCACCATGGCTCCCCTGAACATCTTTAGCTAACCTTTCTTTTTCTCTTTCTTTCTTTGAATTTCCTTTTGGGTAATGTTGTAGTTGTAACCGTGTAATGGTAGGTTATCTGTCAACTGGTGCCTTCTTTCGTTACAATGCAAATGGTTTTTTGTTAGGTTAACATTAGACTCATTGATTTTTTTAATGGCCTTCTGTGAATTCTTGGTGATACAGCATTTTTGTATCCTTGGGTGGCAAAAAATGTACTCCATGTTCGTATGTCACTCTGGATAAGAGTGTCTGCCAAGTGATTGCAATTAATGTAATGTAATACAATTTGGTTTGAACAATGACAGAGATCTAGTAGAGGTTCTGCTTGCTTTTTCAAAATGTCAGTCCATCTGTTGAGAAATGAGCAACAATGTGTGTTGAGGAATCTGTGTGTGTGTGTGTGTGTGAAAGAGATATACAAACCCTATACCAATGACCTGCCATTCCTCCTTGCTTACATTTTATAATGCATAAATTTACATGTTCTTGATTAAAGCAAACTGAACTTTAAGTTGGAGTCTCGATTTTATATATATATATATATTTTTTTGGTTTTGCTGGATGTTTGGTTTGCTGTAAGCAGAATTGGAGATATTTGCAGAAAGATTCAGTTTTTTTTTACAAAGTGAATGCGTCCAGAAAGTATGGCAAGGTGTCAACTTCAGGAAGTCTACCTTGCGGGCAGAAGGACTCTCTGTGACAGTGGTTCCCGACAGTGTCACATGTGTCACATTCATTCAGTAGGTGTGTACAATTGGAGCGTGGCGGTGCCTTTCAATTAGCAAGAACCAGAGTGACTACTGTAAACCACAAATGAGGTTAATGGGTGTGCAGGCAGATCTGTATCGCAGTGTCCTCCAATCACGACAGAGCAGTCTTTTCCTGTAATTTGTAGTAGCCTATTCCCGACAATAACTGAAATATGCACTTCGGTGGCTGCATTGCACCTGTAATACCGGTTGCTCTTCTCCAGCTATGGCTCCACCATTATCGTTGTAGTTTTCCAATACATTTAGCTGGGCGGTACTGTGCATTTTCAGTTGTGTATTTCAACGTATCGTGTTTTGAAGTACTTTGTACATAAACAAAATATTTTTTTATGTAGTCTCTTCTCGCCACAAACTGAAACGAGCTTAAGTGATATTTCGTAATTGTGTTTATTCTGTTTTAGATTCAGATATTAGCGCTATCATTTTAAGACTGCTGACCGGGTCACAAGGTGCTCACTGTAACCAAAATAACGAATTGGCGGCATCTCTGGGTTTTTGGCTGGGGAAGAAGGGAGTTTTGAGGTTTGTCATAGCTGTTAGAAGTGTCTTTACCTGTGTCTTTATCTCCTTACAGGGAAGATCAGTGGGCCCTGCTCAAGCGATGTCATATTCAAGGACGGTTGCAGTTTCAAATCTTTGGTGGGTGCCATCATACCCTTCATGGTGCCAAATGTCACAGTCCAGAATTGATGCATGTGAAAGAAAAATGTATGTACATTGAGTGTTTAGTATACTGTGAAATGTGCAGCAATAACTCTAATAGAGTTTATATGAGTCCGATTTGCATTAAACGTAGCCTGCCAGAGTAATTCTATAACTGACGCTATTGGTTGTGCCAAAATCTTATATACGCCTAGGGGTCTCAGTCTAACAATATGACAGATATTATGAAATATGACAGTTATTGATACTTTCTGTATGTTTTGTATTTGCTTAATTATTATAGGTAGACAAGAGCACACCGTATCATTATTGTGATTATAATGATTTATCAGTTCAAACCACTGATAAGCCTCAAGAACAGAACGGACCAGAATGGCCAGAAATTAGAGTTTGCTAAAAATGTGCCTTTAAACAAACTGTTATAGACAAATGAGATGAGCATTAGGCATTACAAAGCAATGGAAAGAGGAAAGAATGGAGAAAGAAAGGAACTGCTGTCGATTCTTTAAGTAAATCTGCCACCCTCTGTTTTGCACCTGATCGTCTGTGCTGTGTTTTGTGACCCATGATTTTGTTTCTTTTAGATTGTGGCTTGCTCTTTCGATTTATATTGCAATCAATTAACCATTAATCCTATTATCAAATAATAATAAATGGTAAATGGACTGCATTTATATAGCGCTTTTATCCAAAGCGCTTTACAATTGATGCCTCTCATTCACCAGAGCAGTTAGGGGTTAGGTGTCTTGCTCAAGGACACTTCGACATGCCCAGGGCGGGGTTTGAACCGGCAACCTTCCGACTGCCAGACAATCGGTCTTACCTCCTGAGCTATGTCGCCCCTAATAATACTTTATCAAATGTTGCTATATTGCCCTTTGTATACGCAGTGGCACAGTGGTGCCCTGTAGCACCGTTGCCTCCTTGCAAGACGGCACTGAGCTTTAATCCCAAGTGGACTCACCCGATTCATGGTGGGATAGATGCATATGACCCTGGCCAGTAGCAAGTGGTATGGATGGATGGAAGTTTACCACGCCTTGTTTATTTTTACCCCACGAAAACATTTATTTGGCCCAGTGTGAAATAATTATTTACAAAAAAGAATGACCAAGTTCATGTATTTGAATGAAGTAATAAAATGTAGTTCACAAAACCACTAATATTTTACTGAACTTGTTAGCTTAATGCAACTCATTTATCGTTTCCGTGTCAACAGAAAATATTGTCACCGGAGTTTATAATTTGTATTCCACAGAACCTTGAACCTTAAATGTTTAACAAGCTGAGAAGTGGTATTGTAATCAGTTACTTAAGAATTTTTATTTGGGAGAACCAACTCCTCAGCTCTGACGAATGTTTTTTTTTTTTTTTTTTTGACATAACTCCTAGCTCTTGAATAAACGCTTGTGAAATTTGCAGTAGAGAAAATGCGCAGATGTCCTTCTTTTTTGAATTTATCGTTTTGCCTCTATCACTCATTCTGAACATGTATGAGTGCGCTGTAGTATTATTATTTATGCCTCGGCTACCTAATTAGAGAACGAAAAAAAATTATTTGAGCTAGCGCGAGCAAAGCTGCGCCGAATCGTCCGCTCAGCAAACACGCAACCTATTAGCCTGAGCAAGCCGACCGATCCCCCTTTCTCATCGTTTTCCCTGTGCCAGGGTGTCGGGCAGTGGTGCGGAGGAAATAGTGATGATGTTGTGCGCGTCTTTTCAGGCTTTCGTCCTCTTCATTTGCTCTGGTAATTTGTTGCGTGCTGTCGACTGAGCGCAAGGTTGGGGGACCAGCAACCGGGTTGGCAGGTGCAACCCGACTGTTAACGAACCGGTGGCCGTTAATTTCCCGGTGGGGTAGCCTAACCCGCTTGCCAACTGAAGGGGAAACGGCTTTAAACGCGAACGCAGAGGAGTCTGGAACGGTGTGTTCGCTCACTGATCCGTCGCCTGTTTGTTCTTCGTTTTGATCTGCAGGCACATCATTTTACAATCTAATTCTCATTTCTGAATATGAACTAAAGCTACGATGCGTTCGGACAGAGCTCCAGGACTGTTTAAAAAAAATGACGAATCTTCTTTTTGGGGGACACAATATGCTATTTGGTAATCGCACTAAAATTGATTTTATTTTATCCTATCGCATTGCCACATGTTAATAGGCTATGGATACGGTTTCTAAAAATACAGACACGTGACAATCAGGACATAATAATGGCTCATATTGTCTGACCCTTTGTCGGTGAGCCGAAGCAAATGATAAAACCTATTTTACGTGGACCTAATGTAAATTACAGTCATTTCTGAAATGTGTTTTATAAAAATTGTACTTAGGAAATAAAAAACCACTCACAAACAAAAAGAAAAAAAAACCCCAATGCAATCGTCCAATAAACAATCATTTTATTTGAAATACATTAATTCTTTTTTACACGTTAAAGGTTAATCGTGTAGCTATATAAGGCAATTTTGAAAGAATGATGTCTTATGTCTCATTAAAAAACAATGATATTATGAGTTTTGCGCCGTTTGCACGATGTCCTAAAGTCAGCAAGCATGAAATGAGCTCAACTTGCCCTGTGAAACGAATCACACCACAAATCTACGTCTGTCCAAAAAAGTTGAAGAAATGTATTAACAAGCCTACATGAACTGCTAGGATCTGCAAATTCTGCTCAGATTTGTAGCCAGAATTCTGAGAGGATACTCTACGTTGGGGGCGAGGCGTCGATGTACGATTGAGTGAACAGACAACCCCAATTGCTTACAGGCTAACAAGAATTTATTTAGACAAAGTTCCGGAATTTAAAAAAAACGTGCGGTGTTCTGATGTAGACATCTGTGTGGTTTCATAGTCAGTGATCATTTAAACAGGACCAAAAATGATAAGCATGCAACGCTCATAAACAACATCTAATTGACTAATCTTTTTTTAGCTCTACAAAATTCTTTTCATTGTCAATGTCAAGTTGTTCAAGGAAAACTGCCGCTTTCACTTCGCTGCCTGACAGACATTCCATCTGGCACAGACGTCACCAACAATCCCCGTAAGGTAGGCGTACCCTTTAAAAACTGAACCAGATTACAACGCGGCAGCACAGGCAGAGAAAATATCAACACACCACTGCTGTCCTCATTGATCGGTTCTGCTGCACTCGAGTAAGTTGGCTTCAATTTTTATCATAGTGTTAAAAAAAAAGAAGTTTATTTCTTTTAGGTGCCTGGTATATTATGTCCAGCATGCTTTTCTTCACGACTTTAAAGTTTCAAAGTTTATGGATCACTTAATCTATTGATTAACCTACCATACATAGATTTCTTTTTTTAACTTTAAAGAAGTTATACATAGGGGAGCTTGCCCAGGTAAACAATCACAGCATCCCATATAGAAATTGAATTGATACACTGGAATATATTGTAAATATGTGGAATTTTAAAAAAAGTAATAAATACATTTAATATATCGGTGTAATATATTGCAATACCTGAGAAGCAGCAATAATGTGCATTTGCCCATATATTGTTACATTTTGCAGCATCTTGGTGATATATTTGAATATATTTTCAGCATATTACACTTCTGTCACAGAATGCCTCTTTATCATTCAAAGATGAAAGAAAACAAAATATCACAGAAGAGTGAAAAAAGCTAAAGAATATTGTAGCTGCCTAGCAAATAAAACAAAGCTACTGTGTTTGAAAAGGCTTGACTGCCTGTTAAAGAACTGAGGCTGGAATTTTAGAGGAAAATCTACAGAGCAGCCATTTCGCTGGATGGTCACGGAACTGGCAACAGTATTCGATAATGTAATAGCAGATGACTAATAAAATGGACATCCTTTGTGGTGGGTGAATACACACCTTACCTGTCTCTGAGCAGCATTCTTTTAATTCTCCAGAGGTTTCCTTCTGAGAAATGCCAAAACGTTCTGTAAATTAATTAAACGACTCTAATTTTCTCTTTAAAGGAAGTAGTAATTTATTCTTGTAATAGAGCTTCCCTCCCACTTCAGGTAATGCGGGTTCAACCTGATATGATACCATGAGTGACCTTGGGCCTGTATTCTAGGGGACCTGATCTAGGATTGTATTCTGCTGTCATTTTCTTGCATTGTAAAAAAAAAAAAAAAAAAGCATGGCAGCATTGTTGAAAATCATGGAAAACTGAAAAAAGGCAGAAAGCACAGTGTATTCTTTTGTAAAAAACATTGATGTCTTAAATAAATTAATATATTTAAATGACTGGAATACGGTGCACAACTGTAGCTACACTAACAATTACTTGAAGTTTCAAGAAAATCACCAGGCAGTTGCCACTAGGAACAATTATTATTATTATTATTATTATTATTATTCATTGATAGGCTGTTGCATTTAACCACAGTCCATCGCGGGAAGAAAGAGCATGATTTTTATTTATTTTTTGCCTTTAATGACAGAACCTTGTTAGAAACAGAGCATGGCAAAATTTCATTGCCAAAATAATAAAACAGGGTTACCGTGCCTCGGTTTATATTTCTTTAGAGTTTGTTTTTGCGCAACATGTTATAGCCTACATCGTGATGTTTGAGTTTTTGGTGGAGAACCTGTTGTTACCGCGACTTAAACCACAAGCCGGGACGACGCGATCGGCATCGACACTCGTGACAGTCTTGACAGGAGCTGTCAAACATGTAATTGCAGCTACTGTAACGATGATGTAATCTTTGATCTGACTGCATTCCAGAATCTGTATACATCGTCACATTGTGTTGTTCCCAGCAGTTGATTAAAATGCGTATGCCTATACAAATGTACAAACTGTAAGCCATGTGAAGGCTCACAGTTACCATCCAAAACTGCTGAAAAAGCATGGAAAGCACTAAACATGGAGGGCATCGTGGAAATGGCACACACAAAAAAAACAACAACACAAAAAACAGGGACATCCACGGAACTGCCAAAAAAAAGAAAGAAAAATCACAGAATCTTTGACACCCGCAACGTCCATGACACACAGCCATATCCATTACGCGCAAAAAAGAAGAGAGAGGCTACTCCTATCTATAAGCCTTCCTGTGCTTTATGAACATATTCCCAGGTATTCAGCATGACAAGAATGGGAAAGGTGAAGAGCTTTGAAGCTTTCAACTGTGTGAATGGTGTATTCAACATATGACTTTGATATCGGTGTTTGATATACATATCAAAACTCTCAGAATTAAATAATTTTCATGACCTCATAGACCATATTTAAGTTCAGCAAGGAACACACATATATATCTACATATTCACATATACTGTATATTGAGTACTGTGCTATTTATGCAGGTGTAGTATATACAATCCATGCACTGCCGTGTTGCTCTGCTACAATGTCAATCATTCTGACTGACCTCCTGTCACTTCTCCCCATCCCCCCTGCCCCCCCCCCACCCCCCCCCACCCCCCCCCCCCCCCAGCTCAGCCATGTCCTCCCTATCGCCCAGCTCTCAGTTGAACAAAGCCCTACTGCAGCGCTACCTGGCCCTGCCCCAGGGCAACCTGTGTCAGGTGACCTACGTCTGGATCGATGGCACCGGAGAAGGGCTGCGATGCAAGACGCGGACGCTGGAGAGCGAGCCCGCCGGCGTCGAGGGTAACCGCTTCTCGTGCGCACGCACGCACACGCGCACGCGCACGCACATTGCCCCCTTTAAGTTTGCCATTTTTTCTGTGTTATTTTTCCTTCACTTGTTTTTTTATTTTTTATTTTTTATTCTGTTTATTCATTTTCCATATTCACAGTATAACATAACATAACATAAAACCAGTGCCATAATAATAGATATTACATCTGTACATTTGACACATACTGTACATGAACACCACTTCTCCCTTCCACACCGAGATACTGTAGGTTCCACAACATCACTCTCGCCCCACAAAGTAAAAATACAGAGATAAACATGAAAAAATAAAAGTAGTTAGTGAATTAAATAGATTCCATGTAAGCCATCCATGGGTCTCCTTCACTTTTTTTGTAGTGTTTTTAATAATTTAAATCTCTTTTTGTTATCAGTCAAAATAATAACAATAATAATAATCACATTTATTTTGCCCTATCCTTATATCCAGATATCCCGGAGTGGAATTTCGACGGCTCCAGCACCTACCAGTCAAAGGGCTCCAACAGCGACATGTACCTGATCCCCGTCTGCATGTTCCGCGACCCCTTCACCCGTGACCCCAACAAGCTGGTCCTCTGTGAGGTGCTCAAGTACGACCGCGAGCCTGCAGGTACTCTCCCCCCCCCCCCCCCCCCCCCACCCCCCCAGCGTCTGCAAGTGCTTCGTTTTCGCTTTCACTTGATTTGGAGGAAATAAATTGGCCTCTTTTTCCCCAAAACCTTCATACTTTTAAGGTCGACTTTAAGGATCATTGTGGTCCTTAGATGATCTGTACAGGGCAAAGATTGTGGAAAATGAGGCCCCGGGTCTAGTAATCTAGTAATAATACTTCAGCTCATTAGACACCTTCTTCCGGATTGCTGACCATTATTACTTTACATCGTTTATTATTTTCACATTACTGTCATATTCGGAATGTCATTCTTTGTTTGCCGTAACGTGGTAACCATGTGAGAAGTTCAGCCGTCTGAAACAGCCTGCGTTACCTGCGTTACCTGCGTTGTTGTCCAGAGCACAACACGAGATTCAGCTGCAATAAAGTGATGGAGGAGACGAAGGAATTTCGGCCTTGGTTTGGGATGGAACAGGAGTACGCCCTGCTAGGGATTGACGGACACCCCTACAGCTGGCCACAGGGGGGGTTCCCAAGACCCCAGGGTGAGTAATCCTAAAATCACAACAGTTCATCTTGTGTTAGCCTGTGGAGCCACATACCATCCATTGATATGGGTGAATACTCACTGAAGTAATTCAGGTTAAGCACCTTGCTCAAGGTTAAGGGTGGTACAGTGGTTAACTTTATTCCAAATTAGGGAGAGAAAAAAAAAACAGGAAAGACTTTTTTTTTTTTTAGAGAAATCCCATTCACGTATAATTTCAAAAGTGGTCACAGCACCATGAATCATGTCTGTGTTATGAACCTGAGGCAGAGCCTTTGATCACAGCATTCTAGAGCCTGGAGAAAAACGGCGAGAAAACCAAGGTCATTATTTCATCCAGATTTTATAAAAGAAAGCACTACCTTCATTATCAATGGGGGGAAAAAAAACATGTAACCGAAAACAGATGCAGAGAGGAAGAAGATGACAGGAAAGGAAAGTGTGATTATAAAGACGTTTGTAGTGTGAGAATGCATTTCTTTTCACAGTCACTACGAGTTGTTTCTCACAGAAACTTGCTCACGCGAGTGCGTTTGCTGTCTGTCAAAAAAAAAAATGCTACTCTTATTTTCTCCAAATTTGGAACGGGCACTTAAATAGCCAGCAAATTAACGCTTAATTAGCAAGGCCCCCTCTGTCGATTCAGGGAGCACAGATGAGCCTGAGGTCTCCAAAGTCCACCAGTGCACAATGTGTGGCTTGTAGATTGCGATAGATTGGCGGCCTGGCCCCAATGCATTCTGGGATAGGCTCCAGCACCCCCCCCCCCATTTGCGACCCTGCTCAGGATAAGCGGGTATAGATAATGGATGGATGGATGGATGGATGGATGGATGGATGAAAATGGGCAGGGCAGGTATACTACTGTAGACTTTGTCTTTGTCTTTTTTGCTTTTTTTTACACTATTACCATAAAATCAGGGTCAGTGTGGCCGCTTGACTCACTGTTATGTTATTTTATGTTACTACTGTAGACTTGTCCTCTTGGCTTTTTTACACTGTTACCGTAAAAAAAATCATGGTCAGTCAGGGGGGGGGTCAATCCCAGTTTTTGATTCAGTGAGTTCAAAATCCAGTTGATGAATTGAGGAGAGCGTTGTGGCCGCCTGACTCACCCGGCTGTCCCGGGCTCTCCTAGGCCCGTACTACTGCTCTGTGGGCGCGGACAGGGCGTACGGCCGCGACGTGGTGGAGAGCCACTACAAGGCCTGCATGTACGCCGGGGTGAAGATCTACGGCACCAACGCGGAGGTCATGCCCTCTCAGGTAAACACACAGCGCGTTCCTAACCCTAACCCTAACCCTGACCCTGGCACCTGAGCACCTGTATCAGAGGTCATGCCCTCTCAGGTAAACACACAGCGCATTCCTAACCTCTAACCCTAACCCTGGTACCTGAGCACCTGTATCAGAGGTCATGCCCTCTCAGGTAAACACACAGCGCGTTCCTAACCCTAACCCTGACCCTGGCACCTGAGCACCTGTATCAGAGGTCATGCCCTCTCAGGTAAACACACAGCGCATTCCTAACCTCTAACCCTAACCCTGGTACCTGAGCACCTGTATCAGAGGTCATGCCCTCTCAGGTAAACACACAGCGCGTTCCTAACCCTAACCCTAACCCTGGCACCTGAGCGCCTGTATCAGAGGTCATGCCCTCTCAGGTAAACACACAGCGCGTTCCTAATCCTAACCCTAACCCTAACCCTGGCACCTGAGCGCCTGTATCAGAGGTCATGCCCTCTCAGGTACACACACAGCGCATTCCTAACCCTAACCCTGGCACCTGAGCACCTGTATCAGAGGTCATGCCCTCTCAGGTACACACACAGCGCGTTCCTAACCCCTAACCCTAACCCTAACCCTAGTACCTGAGCACCTGTATCAGAGGTCATGCCCTCTCAGGTAAACACACAGCGCATTCCTAACCCTAACCCTAACCCTGGCACCTGAGCACCTGTATCAGAGGTCATGCCCTCTCAGGTAAACACAGCGCGTTTCTAACCCCTTACCCTGGCACCTGAGCACCTGTATCAGAGGTCATGCCCTCTCAGGTAAACACACAGCACGTTCCTAACCCTAACCCTAACCCTAACCCTGGCACCTGAGCGCCTGTATCAGAGGTCATGCCCTCTCAGGTAAACACACAGCGCGTTCCTAACCCTAACCCTAACCCTAACCCTGGCACCTGAGTGCCTGTATCAGAGGTCATGCCCTCTCAGGTAAACACACAGCGCGTTCCTAACCCTAACCCTAACCCTGGCACCTGAGTGCCTGTATCAGAGGTCATGCCCTCTCAGGTAAACACACAGCGCGTTCCTAACCCTAACCCTAACCCTAACCCTGGCACCTGAGTGCCTGTATCAGAGGTCATGCCCTCTCAGGTAAACACACAGCGCGTTCCTAACCCTAACCCTAACCCTAACCCTGGCACCTGAGTGCCTGTATCAGAGGTCATGCCCTCTCAGGTAAGCACGCAGCGCGTTCCTAAACCTAACCCTAACCCCTAACCCTGGCACCTGAGTGCCTGTATCAGAGGTTCACTGCTCGCTTTTAAACGCTTTTCCCGTTACCGCCAAACTCGTTTAGCGGGGAAACAGTGAGCGTAGGTAGAGAACACTTTGTTTTGTTTCCAGAGGTTCACCCAAAAATTTGGTACCGCTGGCAAATAACAGCAACTGTAAAGTGGTGAACTCTTACCGAGTGCTTCTTACATAATGGCATTACATTACACAAGTGGCCGTTTGCCATAGCGTGGTTCACTGATCTGCTTCGATTACTGTACAAACCAGTTTAGAGACACGTTTTAGCATCGTCATACAGCACAGCTTACAAAATGCAGTAAAGTTTAGGTCATGAGTAGAGCTGAGTCAGGTATCACAGCATGTGCCAAATGGTGTGTGGTTTCGTTAGTATTCCCAGCCGATCTGTAACTATCTGGCAGACTACACAGACCACATGTTCAAAAGTATGTGGACACCTAACATCTAACATTTCATTCAAAATTATGGCCGTCGATGTGGAGTTGGTCCACCCTTTACTGTTGTAATAATCTCCACTCTTCTGGGAAGACGTTGTACGAGATTGGTTGGTTGGGCGTTGCTGCAGGGATTTAGTTCAATTCAGAAAGACGAGCATTAGAGAGGTCGGG
This sequence comes from Anguilla anguilla, assembly GCF_013347855.1. NCBI lineage: Eukaryota > Metazoa > Chordata > Actinopteri > Anguilliformes > Anguillidae > Anguilla > Anguilla anguilla. The sequence continues at coordinate 5,455,140 of NC_049214.1, read as the reverse complement.
CACTGATTGGGCGAATAGGCCTGGCTCGCAGTTGGCCTTCCAGCTGATCCCTAAGGTATTGGATGGGGTTAAGGTCGGGGCTCTGAGCAGGCCAGTCAAGTTCTTCCACAACTTCTTTCGAAAAAACCATGTGTGCCCGGGGGCGTTGTCATGCTGAAACAGGAAATGGTTGGGCAGCACAGAATCATCTAGAATGTCACTGTATGCAGTAGCATTACGATTTGCCCTCAGTGGAACTAAGGGGCCTAGCCCAAGCCATGAGAAACAGTCCCAGACTAAGGGGTGTCCAGATACTTTTGGTCATATAGTGTACCTGCCATTTAACATCCTGCATTGATATCAGTTTGTAAACCTTTCTTGTCCTTTTCCCCTCTCTCCTTGCATTCCTCCTTCCCTTCATGTCATCATTCCCTTTATCAGAGGCATCACTGGGGGGGTGCGGGGGGTGCGGGGGGGTCACTGGGCGACACCATCAGAGGTTTTGTGTAGCGATGCATTCAAACAGCTGATTTCTCCGATGCAGTTTACTGCCGGTTGATTTAATTATCGGTATTAATGTGACGAGAAGCTCTTCGTCATTTGAATGCATAACACGCATCCCCCCCGCCGGTTAACAACATCCAACAGCACCCCCCCCCCCCAACCCCACCCCCCCACCCCCCGTCGACAACATCGGGTGACACCAACGGTCGCCCGCGCCGGGTGTCACCAACCCTAGTGACACCACCGCCTTTTTGACATCCTGCCCTCTTCCTGTCCGTGTCCCGGTAGTGGGAGTTCCAGGTGGGCACGTGCGAGGGCATAGAGGTAGCGGACCACCTGTGGATGGCTCGCTTCCTGCTGCACCGCGTGTGTGAGGACTTTGGGGTGGTCGCCACCCTGGACCCCAAGCCCATGACGGGAGACTGGAACGGGACCGGCTGCCATACCAACTTCAGCACTAAGGCCACGAGGGAAGAGGGAGGGCTGAAGTTAGTGTGCAACTACTCTACTACACATGGAGAAACGCACGCACGCACACACACACACACACACACGCGCACACACAGCTATATCGCACATGGAGAAATACACATGCATACACACACATACACACAAAACTATACTTCAAATGGACAAATGCACACATACACACACACACAAAACTATACTAAACATGAAGAATATGCTACACATGGTGACAAATACGTATACGCATAGACAAATATGTATTGTTGCTCATGGGTATGTGTGTATATATATATATATATATATATATATATAGATATATATATTACTGCACCCAGTTTAAGTCTGAGCGTGTATGTATATACACCACGCAGACACACACTCACACACCTACATATGGACAAATATACTTACACACACACACACAGACACACCACAATATCTGTTTACGTTGACTTAATTCACTTAACGTATGTTTACTTAATTATTATTATTATTTTTTTAAATGAACGAGTTGATTTCGGGCCTCCCCCTTCTCACCCTCACCAGGCACATCGAGGAGGCCATCGAGAGGCTGGAGAAGCGCCACGCCCACCACATCCGCCGCTACGACCCGCACGGCGGCAAGGACAACAAGCGGCGGCTGACGGGCCGCCACGAGACCTCCAGCATCGAGCGCTTCTCGGCGGGCCGGGCCGACCGCGGCGCCAGCGTCCGCGTCCCCCTGCAGGTGCACCAGGACGGCCGCGGCTACCTGGAGGACCGCCGCCCCGCGTCCAACTGCGACCCGTACGTGGTGGTCGAGGCCATCGCCCGGACCTGCCTGCTGGGGGAGGACAGCGACTGAGACTGCGAGGGGGGGGGGGGGAGCGGCTGGTGGGGGGGGGGTGGGGGGTTGGGCGGTGTACTGGTGGTGGGGGGTGGGGGGGGGGGGGTGGAGGGTGTATTGATGGCGGGGGGGGGGGGGGTTGGGGGTGTGCTGATGGCAGCTGGTGGGGGGGTGGGGGGGGTTGTACGGTGTATTGGTGGCGGGGAGGGGAAGGCGACGGGCGGGGGGGTTTGACAGGGGGCAGTGACAGTACCACAGATTCTTTGGAGTCACCAGTCAAGTTATACTTCATTTGTCCTCATCCTCGAAACCTAGGAGCAGTGGGGAGACACAGTGCAGTGCCCAGGGACCAACTCTAGCTCTGAGGCCAGTGCCTTGGTCAAAGTGTGTCATACGTGTCTTTGACGTATATAAAAAACACTCAGCTATGCACGTGAGAATGTTGTCTCCCTACTTCTGAAGCCAGAGCATTCCAGTCTGTCTGGAAAGGGGTATGAGAATTGTAACCCTATCCTCTTTCGTTTTGGATTTCTTTTATGGACAGTAATGTTACAGGTATAGCATGTATAAAGATAGTGTTCATCCCTCTCCACACCGAAGCCCTCATCGAATTCAAATTCAAATAAGCTTCATTGGCATGGTAAGTGTACACTTACATTGCCAAAGCATACACTGACGTGACAAACATAACATAGTAGGCAGTAACAATTTAACTACAGTAATACATTAATCTGAGTCTCTCTGCTTCTCTGATTTGAGACTGGATGCAATGAATGCATTGTGCATAATGCCATTCATACAGACTCTATTCTCTTGGTTCAGAATGCAGCCGCACAACTTGTTGATCTGTCGGTCCCAAGCACCCTCATCGTGTCACTTCCCCCTCATCTCACCTCGCTGGCTACCTGCTGCCGCCAGCGTCCGCTTTCAAACCCCTGATGCTAGCCTGCTGGGATGCAAATGGCACAGCTCCACCGCTCTTCCCATCAACCTTCAAATCTCAGACTCCCATCAGATCTTTCTGTTGCACCTTTCTTGGTGTGACTGGCTGTCTCCTCCGTGCATAGCTGCTTCTCCCAGTCACAACAGCCGTTAGAATGTTCAGTGGTAAACCGGTTCTTACTGAGTTCCTATGGTCCCCAATTGATTCATGTACTCGTGTTAGAGTTGAGGTAACACTGGACTTTGTGACTGTGTCCTGGTTCCACTGGTGGAACAGACATCCCAAAGTGGTCAAGCAGCAGAACTCTTAGGACTGCAAATTGGTTCCTGTCCCATCCCCATCCCATTGCACTCCCACCTTTTGTTCTAATTTAAATTATTATTATTATTATTATTTATGCTTTTTGGGTGAAATGACTGATGATTTTACATTTATCATCTTTGGGATATAGTCCGTACATCATTAGAATGTGTACTTTGGTTCTTGCACTAGCACTAGCACTTTAGCGATATTGCATTTATACTTGCTAACCTGGGAATGTTATTAGACAGGTCTGATATGATTGCTCATTTTAAACAGGTGAATGTACTTCTGCGTCTCCTATATTGTATATCCTGTATTGTGTCTCCTATATTGTAAGTCACTATAGATTGGAGCGTCTGCTAAAAATATATCAGATTAGTGACATATACTGTATGAATGGCGTGTCTGGAAACTCGTCGCAAGTTTAACAGTACAATACAGTGCTATGCAATGCAATACAAGACAACAGAATAAAAATGACTTGTGTCTGCTTCTAAGCATTTTACAAATACAACATTTTGTGTTCCTATGTCTGGCACTCTCCCTCTTACAGTAACTTTGATTACGCTCTGATGTCATTCCAGGTAAATGCTAAGATGTTTGCTCTGTTTCTGGAAGTGAAAGACGTCTCGATAACAATATCTTTAGCTTTGATCAGCCTGCTTTACTTGTCATCTAACAAGTCTCACTGCATTTTTCCAGTCATACCTCCCATCAGATGAACAATATAATGGCATGTTAATTCTGACAATAACTGACAGAAGGTATATGAGTCCACAGTGAATGAAAGATACTGTGTGAAATGTAATCCAGCCGAGTTAATTTTACACTGAGAAGGTCTGACTTTTGGCGTTCCCCAAAGACAGCACATCTGAGTCCTGGCAGGTTTTTATTTATTTTTATTTTTAATTGTTGTCAGACTGTTGGCCAGATTGCCGTATTGTTTTAGTCTTACATATATTTTTTCTGCACGAAAACAACGGACGTTGTCAGTGACCTAGTTTTATACTTACACGCGTATATTGTTTTTTTCCACAACAATGCTTGTCCGTCACCTGTGACGTCATAGGGTAGGGATACAAAAACAAACGTGGAAACGTCAAGCTGCAGTTTCCGAATACAGGTTTTTACTTTCGATTTAGAAACGAAATATTTGCACAGCACAGCCACTAGGTGGTACTATAAGGCCGTTTATTTTGGAGTTAAATAGCTGGTGGCGGTTTTGATCATATATATACGTAGCAAAGTTAGCATACGCAGTATAATATTTGCTTATTAAAAACCTGTAGATAGCAACAGATCAGATCAGGATTGCCTTTAACATGCATGGGAGCATCATGTCATCATCAAGGTTGTATCTAAATTCTGAAAGAAAAATTGCTTAAGTTGGCTTGTATTGAACATAGGTATATAGACTTTCTATTTATTGGCCAAACAATGTTACGAAGGAATCACTTGAAGTGACTTTGTTCAGCGCATTGTAATATACAGCCTCAGTAGACACTAAATATAAATAAATAATCCAGGTACCTCAGGAAAGATGAAAAACTGCAGAGGTGTCACTCCAAATCAGGAAGCTTAAGAATGATGTTGATATTACTTTAAATATAAAAAACAATATTTCTCTTGGTGAAATTGTATGGAAAATAAGGAAAAATTACTAATTGCCTTCTTTAAGAAAAAATGGTACTATGGAAAATAACATTAAAAAACTGAAGAAACAAGTTGCCTATTGCCATTAAGATGAAGGTACAATACCTGCCTTACAGATGGTAGTTGAAAATGTAATGTAATGTAATGTAATGTAATGAACCCACTACCATCCAGATAATAAACAGATCTTTATCGATGTAGCCTTTCTACCATAAGGCTAGAATGACTGACTTTTTTGTTAATTGTAACTGGTTACATTTAGGCTGGAATAAATGCATCATTGTGATAAAGAAGGACAGAAGTGCGTCTCTGAAATCCTAAAGGCAGGCTATGTAGTTTTTTAGCCTTGCTATCACAGTCTTTGTATCCACACCCTCCCCAAACAAAAAAAAAGAGCACCATGCCCAGAAATGAAGCGAACATTTCAGAATAACAAATACAGGTAAAGAATTTAGTGCACAAATTTGGCAAAAAGAGCATAAAGACAGAGATTCCCAGCGCATCATAGATATGCCTTAGCATGGTTATTTAAAAAAATATTTTCAGGGTAAAAATCCTGCATAGTATGCCTTTAAATAACAATCCATGATTCTGGAATACTAATAAAATACCAAAAATCAGGTGCACAACCCCCCCCCCACCCCCACCCCCCCCAGGACCGGTGCACCCCTGGCCTACTAGCAACATCAGCTGCCCCTGCTGGTGGATAATGACATCACCGTTCCTCTTGGTTGTCCGGTGTACATAATTACAAAAATGGTGGGCCTAAAAAACCTACGTCAATCTTTCCAGTTCATGTGTCATTTGGACGTACTGACCACTTAATTGGATACAAGGCTAAGTATGCACAACACGTAACTATGTGCTTATTCGCGTTGGACATTATTACCCTTTATTAGCTGAAGTAGTAACTTTTCCATTGTCTTTTTGAATTGTATTGTTTTTTTTTGTTTTTTTTTTAAATATTAGATTTGAGTGGCTCTAATATGTCCAGTTGGGTTGCTCAGTGCTACTGAAGTTGGGTTGTGCTGGTGACAGGGCCTAGGCGCGCCGCCCAGCTGGTTCGCCTGACGGATAGAACGGACAGAGCTAAATGTAGAACTCTGAGAAAAATAATTGTCTCCCAGGCAACCATGCTTCCTTGTGTGCTGTGCACAGCCCTGTGACTTAACAGTCAGAAACACGGTTTCCGTGGCCCCAAGGGCTGTGACAGCGCTCCCCGTCCTGCGGAGCATCATCAAAGGCACACTGTGCACGATTCTCACCTTGAAAATATAATAACATAACCACGCTCAGTCATTACTATCATGCACCAGTTTGATTTATGCCTGCTGGGTGTCCACCAGCTGAAAGAAGCGCTCTCTGACTCATTTACAAAAACCGCAGCTCCAGTGCCTGTGTCACTGATGAATTACAACGTGCTGCTGTGAATTCTACACAGGCTGAAGATGCACCCCCCCCCCCCCCCCCCCTCTTCTGGTGCAGTGCCCCAGCCTAAGGCCCAGAAGCGTAAGGCTACGGTAGCTGGAGCGGCTTCAGCTGAAATAGCTAAACCATGAACTGACCACCTCTCAGCAGGTCGGGGGGGGTGGCACCAAGTCCAAGTGCTCTCTGGATCTCATGGTTTCATGGTTTGGGCCAGGACCCTTACAGTAGTCCCAGGGAAGGCAAATCTTAATGCTGCAGCATACAATAACATTCTAGACAAGTATGTGCCTCCCCAACAGTTTGGGGAAGGCCCTTTCCTGTTTCAGCATGACAATGCCTTACTGGCCCTGGTCCAGGTAAATTTGTCCCGCTTGGCAGAAGTGATTAAACCCTGCTTTTTACTGTTGATGTCACCACCCTGATATTAAAAATCATTGGGCGCTCAGGGGGAATGTGAGCCCCATGGCTGCTCCCTCAACTCCTTTCCAACTTTAGGCACCCCCAGACCACCACCCCCCCCCCCCCCCCCCCATACACATCAGCCCAGAAACACCGCCATTGTTGCCCTGGAAACAGAACGTGCCCATTCCTGAACATTGTCAACACAAAACACTGCAGCTCACATTATAGGAGGGCAATTGAACACAGGAAGACATGTGTGGTTCACGATGGGAGAGGCCGCTATTGACACTGTAACATCCTGTTGGCCCTTACATTAGGCAGCGTCATCAGCTATAGGTACGTCAGCGCAGTGCTTCTGTACTATAATAAACCTTGTCATAGTATTAATAAGAAAACAGATTTCCACCGAGGAGACCGTAAATATCAAGGTCAGATACACGTTTAGTTAATATGTGGGTTGATCCTCCCCAGATGTTTTAAATCATGGCATTTCTACCCCCAAACTCATCACTACCCTTCCATTGAGAGCGGACGGAACGCTGATGTCAGCAAAGCGCCCGTCTTCAAAAATGGGCGGGGCTGGCACACGTTGTCCATTTTCAGACAAGCCCTTTCCATCATGCAGTAATGTGCGCTTCCCGTAACGGAAAGGACACATGCTATCTGTCTGCTGGTACACAAACTACCTCCCCCCCCCCCCCCCCCCCCGCGATTGATACTGCGCCAGGCTCGCGCCGCGATTTTTCCGCCTGCAGAGAGGACAAATAATTATTAGCGTATGTATGACGAGATGCGGAGGCGGGAGATCGCCTTCCCAGTTCGGCACACGGAGTGACTCAGCGGACCCGTTGGTGGACGGCATCAGTGAATTTAATTTGTCCTTTAATTATCAAAATTGTCGTACACTTAGCTATAGTATTACTTTTTGTACGTCGCTTTGGATAAGAGCGTCTGCCAAATAAATGTAATGTAATGGAAAGCCAAGAACCTGTTCATTTGCCCCCAAGAACGCATGCCATCGATCAGGCCGATCATTGCCTTAATCGCGCAGATGAAACGACTTCCAGTTAGCCTCGTGTGCTGTACGATGCACGGAACAGGATCAATACGTTTTCATTGCACGCATCAAACACATCGATTTATTTGATCATCGCATCTACTTATAAAGGAGGACTTTTCAGTTTATTTTAAAATCGAAATTCATTTTGTAATGCATTTAGCCGACTGTGTTTCTGCTGGAGCTACTGGCGTGTAGATGTGCAATATCTCCATGTTATGAGAACGGTGTCCTGCGATGGGTTTGAGCCAACAACCCACAGGTGCAGGTATAAGTGCGGTGAACTCTAGGTAACTCTGTAGGACAGGGGTGTCCAATCTTACGCGAAAAGGGCTGATGTGGCTGCAGATTTTTGTTTAAGACTAGCACCAAGACACTTGATTCCACTTATGATTCCCACGTCTTATTTGAAGACCATGATTAGTTAATTTGAGTACTAAGTGTATTGGTGCTGGGATAAAAAAAATTAAATAAAAAAAACATCACACTCATCGGCTCTTTTCGGATAAGTTTGGCAACCCTGCTATAGGACAATGGTTCCCAACCTCGCTCCTGGACTACCCCTCTGTTTGCTGTATGGTTTTTAAACTAGGTGCTTTTCGTGTTCAGGTGGATTATTTAGCCACTTAAGCCACATTATGTATAAAAAAATTGCCATGAACACAAAAATTCCCATGTTCAGATTGCGCTTATTGTGCTATAGGCTACTGTAAAAAAATACATAAAAGAGGTAAGAGCTTTTTGGACCAGTTGAAAGATAGGTTAATCAGTCTCCTGAACACATTTTTAATTTTCTGAAATTTATTAACACAATGCAGGTTTGGCTCGTTATTATTTGTCTTGTCTTTGAATTCTTCATTAACTTCTAGATGATTAGAGTTAGTGCCCAGGTGTCCACACCTTAACCAATTTGAAGCCCATTGATTCACGTCCGTCTTTAATGCCATCAGTTAAAAATAATTAACCTTTCAATGGAATTTCTTGCAATGTAGCACAATTTGAACATGAGATTTTTATTCTTCATAGCTATTTCTGACATAATGTCGTTTAAGAGGGCAAGTGATGCCTCTAAACATGAAACGCATCTAATTAAGAAAAAATAGCAACTTGTTAAAATTCTGGGATTTCAATTGCGGTTGGAACGAAAACCAGCATACACATGGGTATTCCAGGTCCGTGGTTGTAACCACAGATCTCGGAGATGCCAAGCGCAAGACAAATATTGACTTTATCAGAAGGCACAAATGGGTCATAAAGGAAATGTATGCATGCATTATGGATGTCTTGACTAATACCTTTTTCGTACGTTGCGCGGACAACAGTAATGGGCTGGCTATTGTTGGGGCTCCGCTATTTCTTATGCTATAATTTAATGTTTTAAACAGAACCGACAGCAGGTGGCAGCGTCAGAACTTTCCACACTTGTTGCGGTTCCTCTTCCATTAATTAATCTCCAGGTCTTTGTGTCTCTCTCCCATTGTAATCGTGGTATTCACAAAATGACATATTTTTTTATTGATGTTTGCAAACAATTACTTAAGCGATGGACCCACACAATGCCGGTGAAATAAAAATTTGAAATAAGCCCTGCTTGAAGATTGGGGCTCGGATGTAACGAGGAAGGAAAGAAAGAAAGAAAGAAAGGAGGGAGGGACTCTCTAGCCAGCATTTACGATGACGTCATCGCCCCGGGCGCGGAGAAGTGGACGGTCACAGAGAGAGCGTGCTGCAGGTGGGACGACGTTATAGCGCCGCTTCGCTTCCACTAGCGAAGGATACGCCGTGGGTTTTTTAGGCTGCTTGGCATTTCGTTGTGTTGGACATACCAGGCAACATGGGGAAGCTGCAGGAATTCGAAATCACCTTCACCAACAACAAAGTGGTCTACAGTCCGGGCGAATCCATTTCGGGAATGGTTAAGATCACAAGTGGAACCCCCCTGCAATACAAAGGTGAGGAAAATACGTCCACTCCCCCAATATTTCTCATTATTAATGCCGCCCTTCGTTTTGCACCAGATCGGATTTTGTCTAGCCAGTTTCGGTGAGCGGTTCCAGAAAAAACAAAACAAAACGGATTTTGACGTTTTATTTATTAAATAGAATAATGTGTGACAATCAAAATCGATCAAATGTATTTGTGACATGTAGGCTACTATCATGTTAGTGATCTTTGACGAGGTTCTTGTGAACAGTAATGCTATATATTTATGTTTAATTTAACGATGTATGGTTTCCCTTGATTGTAACATGCTGACTGTAAGATAATATTCTTAATAGTCAACATTAATTAAAATAGCCCCAGATATTAAACATTCCATAACGTTGTCCTATGTTATGTTTTCCTTTGCGTCTTTCTTGTTTTTAATCTGGTTTACGTGCATGTATTCAGATAGTTTATTATGGTCGACCCATTTGCAATATTCGCATGGTGATACAGTACAGCCGTAGCGTTGAGTCGACCGACCACACGCCCAAATGCAACAGGTGTGCAGATTGTCTGGGTTATTGTTATAGGTCTAGGGCGGTGTGCGTTTTGAAAAACTGTTATCGTTTTACTAGGATTGTAACTAATCAGACTTAAAATATTACCGCATCATTCATTCTTTATTACCCGTGGAGATTTGACGCAACATAAACCTAAAATGTATCACGGGCAAGATTATATTGGATTTATAAGATTTGTAAAATCAATTGCCATTCACTTATCAATCGTTAACATTAAGTAAAAGATACAGAACTTTGGCAGTTAGAAACTAGGCCAAGGGACCTAACGATAACGAATAGGGGTGAACAGCAGCCTGTGGTTAATGTAGGTTAGGAAGGTAGCTATACACAGGTAAGAAAGCCTGTTCCTCGCGTTTCCATGGGGTTATACAAAGAGTCTATTGTTTCCTGTTTGTTTGCGTGGAAACTATCCAAACGAACCCGTGTGCATTTTCACGTAGGGTCGTCCGCAAACTAGGTAGGGTCGACAGTAGGGTAGACTTGTGGTCGATGCGCGAGAGCGCTGCGATACTTTTTCTTGAGGAGACAGCCCATGCATAGATTGCCTACCAGTATTACAGATGCGCAGCTGGGTGGCACCCCTTGTAACCAGATCCGAAGTTTCCCGGTGTTTGGCCATAACATGGCAGGAAACAGCCCTGTAATTGGATTTTTTTTTTATCCGAAGGTGTCCTGGCATTTCTTTACAAACTGTAAATAGTGCGCCAGTATCGCCGGTGATGGATTTTTCCTGACGTAGCACAACATCTCTTGCTGAGAGTAGTTTTGAGAGAGCGCGGCCAGCGAGCCAACTGTGTGAGGGATGAATTATGCCTCCCGTTAACTCCCCAGCATGGTAGAACACGGAATAATAACCCTTTTCAATATAATAATTCTTTCTTTTTTTTTCGCCTAATAAAATGCTCTACAGGGTAGCCTACATAATTTAAAAATCGGGCTGGTAGTAAAAGTACTGTGGAAAGGGATCGGAGACGGTAGGTTTCCGTTTGCGTTAAATCATTTTTTTTTCCCGGCAGATAGCCTCCTCAGTTAAAAATAAAAAAAAAGTGATCCTCCGTAACTGTGCATTTGTGAACACGGCATGGTTCTCAGGCCGTGTCTCGGAATTCCACCTTGAATAAACTGAGGTTAACCAAGTGACGCGTATTGTACGTTACAAGGCCGTTTGAGCGGACCGAAGACAAACTCTGCATTGAGATACGCACATTGTGTGGGTTGTAGCTTTTTAGGCCATGGAGAAACACAACTCAACCAACGACATCGACGCAAAATTCTGGTCATCGTGTATTCTCTAAAATATACGGTGGTGGAATATTTCGTTGGTTTTAACCTGTGGGGATAAACAAAACATTGAGTAAGAATGCACCCGCACAGTTTCAACTCCCCTAGTGATTTATTAACAAACAAACGTTTTTAGCTACGTGGTCTTCACCGGGTCTTTACACAGTTGTTTTTCCCCCCTCCACATGCTAAAAACCTTTAAATTTTTAAAATCTTGTACATGTGCATACTGCTGGATTTGCATGTTGATCTTTTGATGAGCAAAACCATGACACAAAAGCGGTATTGGTGCGAAGTTTTTAAAGGTAGTTTTTATTTTTAATGCGCTTATTTTTAACTGACATGGCAAACCAGGGTTCCTCAAACTCCGTCATGCAGCTCCCTGTGTATTTCACTTATAAGTTCATAAAACTGTAACCTATAATTCCATAAACGTAAAAACAATCAAACCTCTTTCTGGAGGAATCGTTTGCCATGTAACACCACCTTAAATGAAAACATTAGTCGATCAATTAAAAGTCCTGGGACATTAATTCATGGTAGTCATAGCTGTTTCTAGCGCAATGCTGCATGAAAAGGGTGGACTATCACAGAATAGACCTTAAATGTGTCTAATTATGAATGGTTAGCAGCTTGTTACAACCAGGGACTGAAATTGTGGCAGGAATTAAAAACCAACATCCCCTAGGACTGAGCCTGAGAGCCCCTGCTGTAAACAACTGCAAGTACCAAAGTCCCCTGAGGTGTGTAGAGGCACACCTTCTGTAAGTTTACTGTGGGTGAAGGAGGCCCTTTTGTACGCTTCTCCTGAATGTAGCTTTGAGTCAGGAGATCTGGCTGCAACATCAGAGTTTAACTTAAGTGTAAACAGGACAGGAAAAAAAAAACCAACGCCCATGGCCAAATTCAGCGACGGGCGAAAAAACCACGCTTGGAGTTGATGTCTGTTCCATGACTGTGAAGGGTTGGGGATGGATGACGCAGAGAGAAATCTAATTGGCTGGAGGAGGTTTCAAGTGTCAGATTTGTGTCATGTGTTATTAGGTCAAAGGTCATACGAGAATTTAATAAAGTTAAATGATATACACAAACAGTGATGAAACCAACAATAAATTATCATCATGCTGCAAATATACTCTGTCCACCACGTCAGCATCGTGTGTTCAACTTGTACCCAGACAGACAAACATGTCGGAATACACAGCTTGCCGGACAGACCGGAACAGAAGAACAGTCTTTCTTTTGAGAAATTGTTAATCAGGTGACTAAAAATAGGTACCCCAGCTCTGACCCTGCTGTTTTTTTTAAAGGTTCTCATTACTGATTAACCTGGCCATTGTATGTTACACTTTGCACAGAGGAGAAGATGATGATGATGATGATGATGACCCTTTGTGGTCAGAGGCCCCAATGTGCATGCAGACATTTATTGGCCACACTGACATTCCGTGAATGTATGCGTGTGTGAACAGATGGAACCATGGGGGGGGGGGGGGGGGGGGGGTGCATGCTTGAATTGTGTTGCCACTGACTGCTTTGGATGGCAAGTGTTTTGGGCACATTTGGAGACCACAGACCAGTAGGCGCACCCATTCTCTGGAACTCTTGCAGCCAGCCACTGCTTCCTTCAGCTCCATGTCCAGAGCTCTGCAGATGATGTTGCTGGTACAGGCTGGCAGAAAGGGGCAGGTCGACCAGAGGGGGCGGCGGCGTTGTTCTTGAACATGAACGCCATGACTGGCCTCCATGTGCAGTGTGACATATTCACTTGAGCCGCTTTTCCACCGCATGGTACCGGCTCGGCTCGACTCGACTCTACTCGACTTTTTTGGTTTTCCATCGGGCGAAAGTTGTGGATAGTACCTGGTACCTGGTACTTTTTTGGTATCACCTCCGTCGAGGTTCCAAGCGAGCTGAGGCGATACCAAAAGGTGACGTGAAAACACTGCAGACCACTGATTGGTCAGAGCAACGCGTTTCATGCGGCGTCGCCAAGGACGACCGGCTACATTGATGGGGGTAGGGGTACTGTCTGCAGTGGAAAATGAAGTACCTGGTACCAAAAGCGAGTAGAGTCGTGTCGAGCTGAGCCATTACCATGCGGTGGAAAAGCAGCGTTTGTTTTCTAACAGGATACCATTGTGCTCCTCTCAGTCTGAAAATTGTATTAGCTTGGTACATATAACCAAAAAAAACAACGGGTATTTCATGCAGCGATTTTTCTGAAAAGTAAAAACTGGTAAGTACATAGGAAAAAAGATTAAGGACCAAAACACTGTGTTGACGTGCTAACCTGGCTAACCTGAGAGTAATCTATTCAGCTGATAAACAAAGCGTTCAAGGTCCATTAATAAAGCAAGAGGACAGGATGAGAGAAAGCCATTGGTCTTTACCCATTTCATGTCCTCCACAGGCACTTGGTGACACTCTGTCGAAGGTATACAACTGAACATAACCAATAAACAGACAAATGTGTTTATCCTTTATTATTAATATGTTTGGGTCTGGAGAACAGTGATTAATGAGAGGGAGAGCTTTGCCATTTGCGGTTTTCACCCGCAGAGAAATTAGGGGGAGCCTGAGGAAGCAGATGAGATTAAACCTCTGGACAGACCTTGAAAGAAAAACTCAAGTACTTCTACTCCAGTACCATTAAGCCAGAGATTTGCATGTTAGGTCTATTCAGAGCATTTGGTAAAGGGAAAGAGAAGATGGTTGATATTTGCCTATTGCAAAGGTTGACATTTTAATTTCTCTTCACTAGGGGGACGTTGTCTGCTCGTCACGCAATCATTGACTTAAAGGAACTAACATAAAGCCTGTGTCTTGAAAAATTCACATATTTAAGGAAGCATGAAGTTCCAGAGTTTCATGACGTTTGGGATTTGTTTCTGGAATGTTTTTGCAAAGCAGTGACCTTGTAGAAGCACTCAATGGGTAAAAGTAGCCAAATTGGTTGACAGTGTAACTGAAGATTGGCTAGCTTAATTTAAACACTGCATAATTGTCGTTGCTTTGTGAGGATATGTTTAGCCTGTGTGTTACTGGCGTTTGTGGAGTGGGGAGACAATGCACTTGTTGCTAGAATGCTTGGGGACAAAAAAAGTATCTTTTAAAATGAAAATGGCTGTCCCTGCTTCCATGAAAAGGGTGAGGGGAGGGTGAGCTGGTGGAACAAACCAGGGTGTGCGCATATCAGACCCAGGCAACGTGGGGACCTTCAGCCTTGAATGCGATCAAAATCAGATTTTTCTGTGCACGTTGCCATACGCTTTCTTTTTCTGGCTCGATGTGCCAGCTTGTTTGGGGTTGCTTCCTTTTTTTTTTTTTTTCCCCTCTTTTTCTTTTGCAGATGACAAGCACTTTCAATTAAATTTGCACAAGGCGAGCAGCATTCCGTGGCCGGCTTAATTTCCTTTGGGAAATCGATCCTTAAAGAGCAAGGTGGAGCCTGGCTGCCATTAAATTAAAATCAGTCTGGGAATCTATATTCCTGGATATTCTAGTTCTGCAGAGATGTATTGAAAGACTGCAGTGGCCAATTATGTGATGTTGAATTGTTGGGTGGGGGGTTCTGTATACTGTAATTGTACATACTTGTAGTGTTCAGTGCATTAGTTAATGTATATGGCTGTACGGGTTCTTGCACAGTTGGATAGTCTGGAATGCTGCTGGTCTGTTTTTTTTCCCCTGTGTAGTTTATTTGATACATCATGCTCAGCAAGGGCAAATGAGATAATCCTTCCTAAGTGCCAGGGGTTCAGTTCCGCATTCTTCAGGGCCAGAAGCGGACATCTCAGACAGGCCAAATCTGACTAAGTGTATTGGGGGGGGGTTAGGTAGGTCCGCTACGAAATTTGTACAACAGCCGCGGCGCAAATCAAGAGATACAGTTAGCCCACCGAGCGAAAGACCAAGGTCCCCGGTTACCACGGCTCATGCTTATATTGCTTCTCTGCGGGTGATGTGACGTCCCAGTCTGTAGTCAATGTCGATGTACGAGCTTGCATTTGTGAACACCACTGCATTATCCGGTAGTGGGAAACACTTACAGCTCTCAGACTTAGTTTTACACCTTAGCTTGTATCATGTAACCAGAATTATTTGTGTTTAAATCCCTAAGTCAGATATAGAAGTGGCTCCCATGGAAATGTGACTCATCGTGGGTCATTTTTTCCATCTTGGAAAAGTGACCCCACGGATAAAATGTTTTTTTTTTTTTTTTTTTTTTTTTTCAATTTCATAATAACCTACAATGATTTTTTATGATATGGAATTTGACCCCAAGCCCAAATACCTAGATAACAACACAAGGGTCGTTTTTCCATGGGGGGGGGTCACTTTTCTGTCCTACGAAAACAACCTGAGGTCGGTTTTACATACAGACAGTTGACTCTCAGGTCAGTTTTCCATGGGGTCGGATTTCTATAGGACACCTGTCGTGACACGGCTGCTGTTCTCTCTGGCATAGTGTCACGTTTAAGCAGCTTCAGTGAATATCTGTGGAGGGCAAAATGGAAAATGAATGGTACGGTGTGTAAATTACCTTGGATGATGAGAGCAGCTTTTGAGCAAATAATTAATGAAGCATGCTATTAAACAGACCTGGTTCCCTACGTCCGTGACTGGGAAAAACGTGGATGGACTGAGAGAATGCGTTGGCCTGCACGCACGCACGCTCGCGCGCACACACACACGCATGCATGCGCACATACGCACGCACGCACGCACACACGCACACGCGCACACACACACACACAGTCTTCTGTATATTATTCACCCAGGTGCTGATCACAATTTTTTACTAATGGTTAAAGGGGTCCATTGAAGTTCTTATCAATTGCTGCACATCAGGAGGCAAAGAGCTATTTATTTATTTGTTTATTTATTTGCCTGATTCAGACAGATCACCCACTTTTCATTTTACACTGCTATTGAGCCACGAACATCAAGATCAAAACATCAAGGGCCCACGGGTCTCCAGATTCAGTGTGTGTGTGTGTGTGTGTGTGTGTGTGTGTGTGCGCGCGAGCGTGTGTGTGTGTGTGTGTGTGTCTGTGTTTGTATTGCTTTCAGGCTGGTGATTGACAGTGGTTCGGGCTCTCGTGTTTGCAGAGGGTTTAGTGCTGTGGGAGTTACAGGTTAATGGAATTTCAGGGACGAGAGTCCTTAAGACAAGCAGGGGTCAGAGGGCAGTGGGGAGCTTGCTGGTAGGATGAATCAGGCCCTGGGCTGACAGAGTGTGACCCCACCCTGGCTTGGTTTCAACAAAGGACATTTTTGTGGGTTATTACAGGAGGGCAATAAAAAGGGGAAGTGGCTAGCACACTAAGGGCCCTGTCTGTGTTTTTACAAATCGGTGAGTCAATCCATGGTCACGTAGTAATGCTTAGCATGATGCATACACGAATATCTTTGAATGAATATATTTTATTTCAGTATATTTTCCAAGCTCTTCCATTTCTGTGAGGGCACACTGAGAATAAACTTTGCGCAGGGGGCAGAGTGGCTGATGCTCCCCTATCTGGAGAAGCCCAAAAGCGGGTGGAGGCTTTCGGTGGGGGGGGAAGCACCGCAGAAAAGGCACATGCTCTCCTCTGAAACGTGACTTCAAGCCCGCTGCTTTTTTTTTTTTTTTTTTTTTTAATGCCCCAGTCCACAAGCTGAGCGTGCACAGGCATGAGTCAGAGGAGGACATTTCATGTACAGCTTTAGCGAGCAGATTGTGGGGCCCTCTCTAACTGTGTCGCCCTGTGGGGCTTCAGACCACAGCTGGCACCGGCACCGGCACCGGTGGGGTACAGGTTCGGTTCCGGGCCGTGTGGCCTGTCGGTTACTGCAGGAGCCAGTGCCTTAATAGGATTACCCCCCCCCCCCCCCCCCGAGCCACTTCCTTTTCGGCCTCCTAGATTTATTAACGCCGAATGCCTAACTTAAGCATTTTAGACGGGCGACTGTTTAACTCCCCTGCCGAGCTGCAGGAAGACGTCCATAAATCCGGCGACCTGAGCGTAACCGTCCTTTGCGGACTCAACGGGCCGATGAGGTCGTCCATCGCTCCCTGCGGCGGTGACGGTCGATCACGTGGGTTTCTCCTCTCGGTCTCTGGGGCTTTGGGTGGCGCAACGGCGACGGCAACTTGATCCCTGGAGCAGATAAATGCAGAAGCTTGTCTTTTTTTTTTTTTTTTTTGTATTTTTTAAATAATTTAAAAAAAAAGTATTTTTATAATAAAAAATAATAAAAATGCTTACCCTCCCAGTCACGTTTGCAGAGCTGTGCAGTTACTGCTCCCCTGACAGAAAGCATCTGGTGCAGGCAGACTGCGGGGTGGGGGGGGGGCGGGTGAGGGGGGTAAGGGGTGGGGGCTTGTTCACACAAGGCTCTTTAGGTTAGAGAACAGAAGGACAGTAATGACCAGCCCCGGGCGTGTGGTGTGTATTTGCTCACACGCGCTTGTGCAACGCAGGACCTGAGCCTGAGGCGTACTGCAGACGAGAAAGACGAGCAGCAAGCCTGTCGCCTGCGCTGCGGAGACTGGCTATCAGCCTGGGCCTAACCTTTGCTCGTTCATTCTAGAATATTTTACATTTAGCCATTTAGCAGAGGCTGCTGTCCAGAGTCACTCGCATGAGTGCATGCAAAAAAAAGTTTCATCAACAAAGAACTGATACTCAGTCATTAGGCTCACAGCTGATGGGAGCGGCTCATGCAAAACTTACTTAGAATGAGTAAATATGAAATCTTACAACATGTAGGTTGTGCACAGAATACGAGTATGTTCTTCCTCCGTACATGCGTTCACTGATGTAGTCCATTTCCCTTCCTTTCACAACATCAAGGCTGCGTTTGTAACGGAAGGAACTTGTATCGCAAGTTGCATCTCATGAGAGATCACAGTTGCGTACTTGCTTGTTGAAGTACGGACACTTTTAGGGTTCTCTCAGTGCGTCCCAGGATTACGCTACTCTGTCGTTTCAGGTTACAGAGCCAGTTCGCTGTGCCTGCCGGCTCGTTCGTCTGCTGTCGTTTGACGGTGAGCAAAATCGCTGAAGGCAGGATCTGAAGCGCTCTGAAATAATCGAAAAAGACAACTTCAAAATCCACCGCTAATCGCAAATAACGTGACCTTTCTTCAGCTCAGTTCCTGAGATCCAGGTTGCTGTATTAATAAAGTTCAGAGCCTGAACTGACAGAATTGATTTTGTGAAGTGTCCTGGATGAGATGGGGGGTCACAGCTTTTGTCAGGTTTAGCCCAGGGGTGCATCAAAGAATCACCCTGGGAGTAACTGAAGGAGAAAATCATGTGTGGATCTTGTGGGGGGGGGGGGGGGGGATATGACAAATCAAAACACACTTGAAATTGTGATTGTGAACCGGGGGGGGGGGGGGGGGGGGGATAGCAGTCTTGGATGGGGAGAGGAGGTGTGTGGGTGGATTGTGATTGCAGACCCTGGGTTTGAATCCAGGCGCTTGGCTCAATACATCTGACCCTCCCCCCCCCCCCCCCCCCCCAATCAATTCCGCTGGTTTAGGCTCAGTATTAAAAGAAACATCTAGAAGAAGCAGGTGGGAGGGTTTTATTTTTATTGCCTAATGTAATGTTGCATTGCATCAGGAAGCAAGCGCATTGCCAGTGTGTGCTAATGGCTCTCCCATTTCAGGAAATTGGACTGTCTGCTGGGGTGGGGTGGGGTGGGGTGGGGGGAGAGGGTGAGGTTCAGTGTCAACAATTGGAAACTCAAATGGCGTTAGTGTGTGTGTGTGTGTGTGTGTGTGTGTGTGAGAGAGAGTGAGCACAAGTTCCTGCTAGCAGAAGCAGAGGCTGAATCCCTCATGAAGATTCCAGCCGCACACCTTCTTATCCCTTTGCCGTATGTTTGTTGAACAGCAAACAGCCTTGCTGACTGAGCCGTGTGATGCAGTGCTGGCAGGCTTGAAGTCTCTGACACGTGTGACTGTGTGTGCATGCGTGCATTACGTGTTTGCGTGTGCACACGATTCATGCGTTTGCTTTCATAGTTTTGTCCTCTAAGCAAGTAACAGTCAGTTATCATCTCTCTGTCTGTCTATCAGTGTGGGTCATCGAAGCCTTCTTCTGCCTAAACTACCCGTATGTAACGGCTGAGCGTGTTGTGTGAGCCACGAAGACTGCACCGAGGGTGCTACTGCAGTCTCCTGCAGTGACTGAGTGAAAGTGCATCATCATGACTGAGAGTCCCTGTTAACTTTGCAGAGTGAGCACCATAATGAACGGCAATGCGGCCTGGAAGAGAGGTGTGCCCGTGCTTCTCCATTCCGGAAGCGAGGAATCTGCTGGAAGGAAGCCCGAATGGAAATGATTAGAAATGTAGGCTAATTGTGCATATTAATATAAAGGCACTGTGTAGTTAGTGACTGCAGTGAGCTGTAAGCCAGGCATTGGTGGAGATCACAGGGGGTTTCTCGTCCCAGAGGGGTTTCCCTACCACCTCACTGAGGAAGGGCTTTGTTGAAGTCCCGGTTTCGATAGGCAGCCCAGTGTCACATGACCTAGGCCTGAACAAAATTCGCTCACTGGGAAATTTACCTGGAAGGTCAAACGTTTCCTCCTGTGGGGCTTCAGTAGCTCTCTGGCCCCTTTACAGCTGATCCGGGTTCAGCTGAACGAATCCTTAATCCTAATCTAGCCATGTACTGTTAAAAGACCAATATTGACCCAAGATCGGTTTTTCAGGGGGAGAATCTATCTGCGTCCCCTCAGTACAAGGCTTTGGTCATCCCTTCTTTGCAGCATAAGTCGAAACGCAATTATTGGAATCTGTTGTGGATTTTATGGGGAGCCATCTTAGTGCTTCGCCCTCTCCAGAAACGTTGACCCTGGTGATTGTTTTCTGCTGCTGTTGTTGCCAGAAGCCCCATAGATAATGCATTCTGCTGTGTTACCCTTGAAATAACGGGGAGGGTGAGTGACAGTATTAAGAGATCCGTGTTCCCCCGGTGCTTCTGCTCGGGGGTGGGGGGGGGGGGGGGGGGGGGGGGGGCGTCGGGGAGTGGGCCTTCTGGCCCGTACTGTGTGGCCCTGGTCCAGACTGCTGCATTCTCCTGTGGAACACAGGTGCGCAGTGAAGTGTGTTACCACGGATTCTTTCGCCAAATACTCTGCTAGGCTTCGGCAGTAGGGACACAGAGCTTGAGCTCAATGTTAATGATACTGAGCTGAGCTTCTGGTGGGTCAATAGAATCTATGGTATAACCTTTATTTTACCAGATAAGCCAACCAAGATCTCTGTTCTCTTCAACGGTGGAGACCTAGGGAATTAAAAGTGGGTAGGGATTGCAAGGGAGTGTAGACAAGATAGTAGGTGGGCAGATGTAAATCAGATCAAATCAAATACATTTTATTTGTTTAGTGCTTTTTTTTTTTTTTACTGAAAACTGTCACAAAGACGCTTTACAGTGTAGCAGAAAAAGGTCAGGAAAAAGTGCAAAAAATGTAGAGAGACAGTTCTGTGGGAATTTGAGCAGAACGCTGTGGTTTACACCACTGCTCTTTTGAAGGATGCCATGGGATCTTTACGGAGTGCAGTAAATCAGAATGTATCTTTGGAAGGACAGCACCTCCTACGGCACAGTGCCCCCATCACTGTGCTGGGGCATTGGGTTTCATTGTGGCTGAGAGAGAAGAGCGCCCCCTGCTGTCTCTTCCCCAAATCTTTGTACAGTACTAATTCCGGTTTCCCAGGTGGTACTAACCCAGCCCACGCCCAGCAGTGTGGCACGAGAAGGGCACCAGGGCGGTTTGGCTGCTGGCCAGTCAAACCTCCCCTCCGTCTTGGCCACCTTCCCTTCGAGAGCTTTGCTGCTATCAATCAGGGGAGAGGGGCCTGGAAGCGGTCCTCTTCCCTGTCTGACCTGAACTAGCCGGTCCTTGATTAGCTCGTAGTTTTGTCCGGATGGAAGAGGCCCGTGATATAGGCCTCAGCATGTAAGAGAAGACAGCCCTCCCAGGGGCCGAAATCGACCGGCCGCCTCCATTTGTCTCGAGTGCTCTCCGTGTGAAGGAAAGGAAGTGCTAATGGAGTCTGGAGATAAAAAAAAAACAAGGTGTGGCCAGTAAAGCAGATACCTGCCATTTTGTTCCCCCCCCCCCTCCTCTTGAGTGAATTATGAAACCATCCTGCTACTGAGGAGGGAGCGGCGCCATTCAGGGGCGGCAGCTCCACCAGTCACCAGTCTCATTCATTACCTCCTTATCGCGGTCCGGTGGTAAAAGGGACGGGTACCGTTATCAGCCTGTGGGGGGGAACCGTTCGTTTACGGAGTCCCCCCTTTGAGAAGCGGCACCATTTCTCGGGGCTGTGTAGCGGCGCAGTCTAGATTTAAAAACCGATCAGTCCAGTTACGATTTTTCTGCATTGAGGGCCGACCCGGTTGTTCCTGTTGGCTACTCGGAACCTTGAGAAGCCTTCTGAAGAGAACCTCCCACAGTGCTGGCTACTCAGCTTCCCCCCCCCCCCCCTCTTCAGATGTAATCACAAACACACAATGTGTGCTGTTTTTTTTTTTTCTTCTCCCTTTTCCCTTTTTTTCTTCTTATTTGAGGGGCTTCACGGGATCTGAGGGACAGTGTTTGAGCAGCTGTGCCGTCAGCCCTGAAGGCCAGAGTTCACCGTACAGCATATGCGCGCGAGAGAACGAGAGAGAGAGAGAGGTGGAGGTGTGGGGACTGGAGACGGAACGGAGGGGGAGAGGGAGCGAGACAGAGAGGGAGAAAGGGAGGGAGGGGGTGCGATGGGATGGGTGTGGGGGAGGACACTGTGAAGGGGAGTCAGGAATGCTAGGCATTCCTCGGGACACTGACCTCACCGTCTCCGGCACTACCCTAATGAGAGATTTGGCGAGAAACAGGCCTGTTGCATGATGTGTGATTTCCCTACCCTCTCATCTGACTGACCCCTGGGTTACTTAGGGCAAATCGCCCCCCCCCCCACCCCCCCGTTTGCCATCTCGGTTTTATCCTGTTTAGGAAATCGTGCGGTGGAACTCAGGTTGCTGCTGTAACCTCCATTGCAGTCGGAGGCAGGTGAGGGGAAGGGTCGCCAGGTGCCCGGTGGGACGGAGGTACCTGTGCCCGTATCGCTGGCAGCCCTCGGCCATCCGCCCTTCTCTGGTCACAACCCTCCCCCAGCCTGGGTCACCTGCCTCCCAGCCCTGACAAAAAGAGCCTTTTCCCATCTTTTGGAGGAAAAGGGAAGTGAGTTTGGTTGACAGTGTACAAGGCCTCTCTGTCTGCCTCCCAGTGACCTGTGTCAGGCAGGTGGTGCTGTAGGAGGCACTGAACAAGCGGAGTTCCCCGGTGTCTCTGGTCGACCGTAGAACAGTGAATCTCATTGTTCCTCATGCGCCGATGGGAAGTTTTCGGTCCGCCTGCAGTGATGTGGTAAACACGCTGACCCTTTTGCCTCTTGTGATTGTATCCCCTTGTTTTCGGAAGAATTTACCGCAACAAAGAAGGAAATCTAGACATCACAGTAATTGCACATCACTGTTCTTCACCCCACTGATGCATCATGATCTTCTGTAGGCGGGGCTCCAGTTGGAGGCAGTGATTAGGTCCACCTCATTGTTGGATCTGTAATGATGCTGGTAATTACTTACTAGAATCAATCAGATTGCATGAAACTGTCTCAAAAACTCTAGCTTCCCCTTCTGGATGTTCTGGAGATGGAACGTCTTGGGGTTGAGGCTTGGTGAGCGTGCTGCACTTAGCAGGATTCTCTTGGCATTCAAGTCACCGTAGAGCTCATTTTCTGCCAATTTCTTCCATGACATGTGATTCAGCAGTAGCTAAGCAACAATATAGAGGGGAAAAATTGAGTTAAGTCTGCTTGGGTCAAGTTAACATTCAGAGCACTCTCCTTGGAAATAAGATGTCGATCTCAATGTGATGTTTTTGTAGGGGGGGAAAAGATTTAGTCAGCAGCAATATGTTGAGTGAATAATGGGCTTATTATGACATTGTTTAGGTGGGGCAGGGGGATTGCTCTTCATGAATGTTTTTCAGTCCTTTCCACTTACCCATCAATTGTAGTTGTCATTTCTTTTGGCACGTTTTTGTTCTTTTTCGAGAGACTATTAGGAGTGGCGTTTGCGAGGAAGCCTGAAGTTGGGGGGGGGGGAAGGGAGGGAGGTGGTGGCAGCATGGTATCTGATAATCAAGGACCTGGAGAGATGTCCTCTCTGGGCACAGGGGGGGGGTGGGGGAGCATCGTGAACCTAGATCCCAAATATGAAGGCTGAAGGGGTTGTGGACAAACTCTGGGGGGGCCCATCTTTGATGTTAAACACAGTATGTATAATTCAGTTACAGTTGCTTTTTTTGTATGCTGAAACTGGTAAAAATTTAAGGAAAACTGGAGCTTTCAAAGACCCCCCCCCCACACACACACACACACACACTTCCCATTCGGACTCATGTTCAGCTGTTCAGGAGGGATCCATGGCGATGCAATTAACGTTCCCAAAACGTGCTAGCGTGAGCCGTTCCAGGTTTTATCTGACGCTGCTGTATTGCCATCTGCTTCGTGTGATCAACAAACCTCTTTCTCTGGGTCTCAGATTTTCAGATGAGTATCTCCTTTCTCCACCCACGGATATTCATTAGCTCAGCCTCCCATTGGATGTGCAGGCAAAGTGACAGTGTTGAGAATCGTTTCATCATCACACGAATCATTTTCCAGCGAGATGCCTTCGTGCATGCTGCTGTTTTCCGCTGTTTTATTTCATTGGCGGGGTTAGCAGATTAAACCAGCATCGATTTGTGTTCAGCCAAAAAGAAAACAAGTCTTCCTGTGTTAGGCTAAGCTGCTTGGCACAGGTGTGCTTAATTCAGACGGAACACTCACCTTTCTTTCTTTGTCCTTTTGTTTGTTTTCCTGAACATTCTTTCCCCCTTTTTCCTGATGTGGAAACATCAAGTTACTGTACTTCTGTGCCACTGATATCTGCTCACCAGGGGCCCTTCAGCCACCTGTAATAAGAGAACCACTTGGGCTCCCTCATTAACTGAAAATATAAGTGTTAGGTACTTATAGTACTTTCCAATGCATGCCACCATTTGGGGCCATAGTGATTCTGAGTGTATATTCCAAAGAGTATATGTTCCTATGTATGGGCCATGTATGTTTCCTGAGCTCAGCACTGGTTTGATGAATAGAATTTTTTCTAAATTTTATTGCTTAATATGTAAGCACTTTGCCTCTATTATGTGTAACCCTGACAAAGGTATCTTCAGAAACGTGTTGGCTATATCGATACATTCTTCATTTTTATTATTCAACCACGTGTGAATGATAGAAACCCTATCTGCAAAAATGCTTACAAAAACATGATGACATAAAGCATTTTATGTCATCATTCGAACAATACAAAGCATGCATCTACAGTACTGACTGTACAGTACATTATAAAAAGTGTACGAAGCTAGGATTCATGGAGATGAAGGGGAGGGAGCCAGTGACGGGGACAGAGACAGACTTCCCGCCTTTCATTCCACAGACACAATTAGCACAGTAATTAGCATCGGCTGTTATTTTTAAATCACGCAGGTGCACAGGAAAGAGCCACTTATTATATGGCCCCTGTTCTGTCTGGTAAATGGTAAATGGACTGCATCTATATAGCGCTTTTATCCAAAGCGCTTTACAAATGATGCCTCTCATTCACCCATTCACACACACACACTCACTCAGGGACACTTCGACACGCCCAGGGCGGGGGATCGAACTGGCAACCCTCCGACTGCCAGACAACCTCTCTTACCTCCTGAGCTATGTCTGGGTGGGGGGAAGGCCCTGCTGTCTTATGGGGGGGGGGGGGGGGCGGTGGCAGGTGTGCTGCTGGGTTTTTCGTACTCTGTCTGTGCAGAGTGTCCTCTGTACTCATGTCCGTTTGAGCTCAGCCTGTGGACCGCGCTGTGGAAAGAAGCAGCAACATGACGTGTTCAGGAGATGACCATGCTAACTGTCTGTGCGCTCTCCCCAATCGACAGAGGTGACCGCAAACGTAAGCCGTTAAATCCCCATACAAATTAATGTTTATTTGTGTAACCTAGCAGATCGTGGGTCTCCAGTATTACCTGAGGTAAAGGGCGTGCGCTCTTCCTGGCCTTTGTTTTGGCTCAGCAGCATTTAATGCCCTGAATAAACTGGTCAGCTAATTGTCAGTCCTCAGTCGAAACCTTGATTAAGTGTTGCAGCTACAGTATTGGCCTGAGCCCACACCGGCTGGCCCTGGATCAGCCCTGGATCAGCAAGACTCACTCTCTCAGGTCTTCATTGTCTGTTCACGTTGAGCATTCATTTAATACACTGCAGCAGTTGGTTACACAGTGGACTCACCTCACCTGGATTCCTGTGAGTGAGTGTGTGTGTGTGTGTGCATGTCTGACCTGGATTCTTGTGAGTGAGTGTGTGAGTGTGTGCATGTCTGACCTGGATTCTTGTGTGTGAGTGAGTGTGTGTGTGTGTGTGTGTGTGAGAGTGCGTGAGTGTGTGTGTGTGACTTGGATTCGTGTGTGTGAGTTCGTGAGTGTGTGTGAGTGCATGTGTGTGTGAGTGCGTGAGTGCGTGAGTGCGTGAGTGTGAGACAGCAGTGTGCTACACGCCTGCACCGCACACCCGGGTCGCTGGCATTACCCCCCAGTCACAGCCCCACCAGGCTTCCTCTTTGAGTCCTAAAGGGGCCTCTGAATGCACAGCAGCACTGGCGCTCTGTCTCAGGCCTGCTGTCAATCGCTTGCTTTTCCTGATCAGGGTGGGGGGACTTGTGCACGGCATGGAGGGGGGGGGGCGGCTACAGTTGTAAAGCTAGGTGGAGACGCAGGACACGTTCATGCTCCTGAGGTGACTTGAGGGCACGTGGATTTGAGCTTTCTGTGATGGGCCAGGGAGAGGGGGGTGGAGAGAGAGAGAGACAGAGACGGACACAGAGAGAGAGAGAGAGAGAGAGACAGAGACAGACACAGAGAGACAGAGCTCACTCCGTTTGCTTATTTTCACTCCTCCTCTCCCCTTGCATCCTTTCCTCACTCCTTAGCTTCCCCCAACAACAGTTCTTTATGACGTGTTTGTCTGTTTCTTTTATTGTGCGCTCATTTTATTGTGTTTGTGTGTCAGTATGTGTGTTTTTTTTATTTTGTGTTTGCGTGTTCTTTTATTGTGTGCGTATGTGTTTTTTTAATTTTTTTTATAGCTTGCTTGTCCGTGAATAGGTGTTTGTAGATGTTGGTGCTGTACCAGTATGTACAGTATGTGTGCCTGTGTGTGTTTTTTGATGGTGGTAGGGGTGTGTATGCCTGCGTGTTTGTCAGTGGGAGTAGGTGTACACATGTACGTGTGTGGGCGTCTTGTTTGTTAGTAGGGCCGGAGTAGGCCGGTGATGTTGTGTTTGTGTGCGAACTTGTGTGCGCCCATGTACGCACTGGTGGGAGTAGCTGTGTGCATGCCTGCGTACGTGTGTGTACTATTGGGGGGGGCGTGCTTGTGTGAGAGATTGTGTCTCTGTTGGTAATGGAAGGTGTGTGGTGGTGACGTATGTGTGTGCGATCTTGCCTACCTGCGTGTTGTGCAGGTGGGGGGTGCACTGGCTTTATGAACCCTCTTTATGAAGCACTCTTCACTTTGCGGGTGCCTCCCCCGACGCGTTTAATCTCGCCATTAATACTGCTGACCCGGTTGAAAAGGAAACCCCCCCCCCCCCCCCCCCCCCGGCCCACGAAACCCACAATCCGCCCTTTGTCTGAACAGTACTACTGTCTGTTCCGTGTTTTGGCTAAAGGATAAAGGGGTATTTTCTTTCTTTCTTTCTTTCTCTCTCCGTCTCTCTCACTCTTGTTTTTTTTTTTTTTTTTTTGAAAGGCAGGACCCTAAATAAACAAACTGTGCCCTGCTCAAGCCTCGTCCGTCCGGCTGAAACTCTACCCCCGAACCGCCTGTCAACCAGGAAAGGGAATTTTGTCTGCCAGTCTGGAGCCCGCATGCTGATTCATTGTCGCAAAGCTGTGATGTCACAGGGGTCAGGTTCTGCCTGAATTGTTATGCCTGATCTGTGATTGGCTGGATCAGCCTGACCAGTCCACCCATTGTTACTGAGGAGATTTTGTCCTCAAAAGTTATTTGAATTTGTCACAAACGCACACACTACACGCACACACACACACACACACACACACACACACTAACCCTTTTGAGATTAACTGTGCACTGTGAAGTACAAGGTGTCCCAGATGGTTGATGTTGTTTTGTGATCTTAGTATAATCTGCCGTTGCCATGTTGGCACACTGATAGTTTTTTTTATGCTTTTAATTTTTACTGTGTTTCTATTAGTTGCATATGTCAATCAACTTTATTGGTGTAGCTCCCTTACTGCCAGGTTCTCATTCAGCATTTTACTTAGTGAAAACAAGCAAGAGAACAAACTTCAAACTTTGGAAAACTATTCCCTTACATCACTGACACAGGTGATACCAGTGACGACATTCCTCCGTGACAATCAGTTAAAGACTGACGCCTACAAAGCAAACACACACAAGCACACGCGCGCTCGCGCACGCACACACACACACACACACACACACAAATGTGCTGTAGTAGCAGTACTGTAAATGCTGCCAAAATGTCAGGTCATATAAATGATTAGCCTAGTTAAGTCATTCAGGGTATAATTTGAAATCCAAAAACACCCTCCTTGCACACCCCTGGGCTACATATTGCGTGGAGCACCTCTGTTAGGTAAGCAACTCTGTTCCTAAAGTGCCAGAGATGTTCTTGGTTTTTGTTCCATCCAAACCTATAACTGTGTAATGCCTTACTGAATGCCAGTGGCCATGTGCTGGATGTGTTCAGCTGGATGTGTTTCTCCATTCAGGCATTTGGTTATGCTTCTAAAATATGCTTTATATTATAATATAAATATAATACTATACTATAATACTTTATACTATAATGCTTTAAGCCTACTTAAAGCAGTTGATCAAACTCTTGTGGTCAAGCTTGGGAATGAAAACCAGAAAGATCACTGGTACACCAGGACCAGGGTTGCCTACTCCCTGGTCTAGACTCAGGGGGAGACCTCTAAGTAGGCTCCGGGGGGGGGGGAGTGCTTTTTAAAAGGTCACCAGTCAGGGGTACTTTGTGTTTTTCTCATGGAAAAGGTCTTCTCAAAGCCCTCAATGTTCCAGGACTGCTGGAGTCGCTGATCGGCTTTAATATTGGTCGGGGGCGACATAGCTCGGTAGGTAAGAGCGGTTGTCTGGCAGTCGGAGGGTTGCCGGTTCGATCCCCCTGCCCTGGGCGTGTCGAAGTGTCCCTGAGCAAGGCACCTAACCCCTAATTGCTCCTAATGAGCTGATTGGTACCTTGCATGGCAGCCTTTCACCGTGGGACGGAGTATGGCACAGTGGGTAAGGAACTGGGCTTGTAACCGAAAGGTCGCCGGTTCGATTCCCGGGTAAGGACACTGCCGTTGTACCCTTGAGCAAGGTACTTAACCTGCATTGCTTCAGTATATGGATACAATATAAAATGCTATGTAAAAAGTTGTGTAAGTCGCTCTGGATAAGAGCGTCTGCTAAATGCCTGTAATGTAATGTAAGGTAATGTGTGAGTGTGTGTGTGAATGGATGAATGAGAGGCATCAATTGTAAAGCGCTTTGGATAAAAGCGCTGTTTAAATGCAGTCCATTTAATGAACATGGCCGAAACTATTGGCTCCCACTTCACATACTGACACAAGGTTTTTTTTTTCTTTTTTTTTCTTTTTTTTTCTGTCCCCTTCTTCGCTCACAGTTTTGCCTTTGTGGGAACTTGGGAGAATTCCAGTGAATCGAACCTGGGTTTAGACAGCGTGTCAGTTCTGATCTAAGCATCTCGTTGCTTATCTTCTCTCTCTCCAGTGCATGCTCAGCCCGTCCGGCTGCGCAGACGGCCGTGTGCTGGCGTTGCGCGGATGGCTGGGGCTGCAGAGCGCGGGGGGCGTGTTGGCGCTAGACGGCTTTCGCGTTAGCTCGCCGTGTTTGCAGGCCCAGCTCCCGCTCTGTGTACGGTTTCGTTCTGTTTCCATGCCGCCACGCGACACGTTTCACGCCCGTGCCTTGAAACAAGGGCCTGCTTTCAGTCAACATTCGTCCTCAACTTTGACCTACAAGGCATTTGCCTTTTTTTTTTTTTTTTGTTTTGTTTTTTGTTTTAGTGGTTGCTGAACCTGCCAAGCTGTGTTCGTGAAGACAAAACAATCCTTGCTTTTAATTGTTAGTCAGAGTTTAGGGCAAATGATGATTGAATTGCAGCAATAAGCTACATGTGGTCAAGCTGCAGGCGTGTTTCTTCAGGCTTTCATTGGGCTCACTCTGTAGCTTATTTCTAAGACCTATGCATGGATTCAGTCACCATGCATTCTAAATATAACTTTAAATGCAAATAATTTCGTTTTCTAGCAGTTTGGCAAGTTTTTCTTGAATTGGTAGATGTTGCAGATACAGAACAGAACCCCCAAAGGGTCCATGGGTGTTCCAAAATGTGGGGGGGAAAGACAAATTGGGAATAGGTTCTAAAAAGCTTTAGAACAAGTTCAGGCATGGTTCCCAAGCGTCCTGGAAAACCTGGAATTTTTTAATGCAGTTTTCCAGTTATGGAAAAGTCATGGAAAGTGGGAAAATTGCCAAAATGTTCTGGAAAATAAGTAGTCGTCCTGGGAAATATATATATATTTTTTGCATAGGCTAAAACCACAGGTGCCCCAGTTTGCAATCGCAATCTAGCCCCACACTCCCCACCCCCCCACCCTGTATATTACAGGTGCTCCTCACATGAAATGTCCTGGAAAATCATTTCTTGAAAACAGTGGGAACCCTTGGCAGAGAGAAGTCCGCAATTATGAAGATCCACTTTCTGTGGTGTATTAAAAGCCCGTGGGCTGGTTTCCAAAAAATAAAAATTCATTTTGACTTATGCAGGCAAAAACGAAGACACCAAGTGAAGACACGGGCGCAGTATTACAAAAACAAAACAATGAATTGGTCTTTGAACCTTGTCTTTAGCCTGCAGGGTTATGCTGAGACAAGCTTTTTCTCGTATGAACCTACTGGCCCTGTCTATGTCTTTATTTTGTACGTGCAGTAGGCTGTTATTCAACTGAATGTATGATATGAAGACGTTTCATTAAACTGTCCTACAAACCAGTCTGTTTTGGCAAGAGGGCCAAGAGATGGCTTTTTCCCCCCCTGGAATGAAGTATCTTACTGTATTTAGTATATACAGGTTTCATGGAAAATCTAAACTGGGACATAACAATTATACATTTAGGCAACATTTTATTGAAATTTTGACTGTAGAAAATTAGAACCAATTTGAACAAATTTTTCTTATAAGTTTGTTCAAAAGTGACAGCTTTGGTGAGTTCAGCACATGGTTCAGCAATGGGACAGGGGGACATGATTGGAGGGAGCTGGTGGTAGTGTTCTCTCTGTCCCGATTGGGCAGATGGCTTTGGTGGAGACAGGGCAGGCTGAATTTGGACGTGTGTAAAACAGCCTGTGGTTCCTAAGGCAGGGGGCCTGGCTCCTGTTCAATGTTTGGGTCTTTTTTTTATTTTTTATTTAATTTAGCTTGTTTCCTTTCTTTTTGTTATGCAAGAAATGATGCCTCTCTTTCCTCACCCGTGCCGCCCTTCAGTGCCAGCGAAGTCGGGCCATCTGCTGCTTGCTTCCACCTGGGGTCTGGCGAACCTGTGTGCCAGCTGCCGCCCTGGCACTGCCACTCGCATGTTGAGTTATGCGCCCTGTCCCACCCTGCCCCGCCCCCCCCCCCCATCCGTTTTCGTCCCTCTGTCCCCTGTGAAGATCCCGCACAG
Source organism: Anguilla anguilla (assembly GCF_013347855.1). Lineage (NCBI taxonomy): Eukaryota > Metazoa > Chordata > Actinopteri > Anguilliformes > Anguillidae > Anguilla > Anguilla anguilla. The sequence continues at coordinate 5,423,897 of NC_049214.1, read as the reverse complement.
GTTTTTGTAATGGGGCACTCCCCTTTGTTTGTCCCGTCTCTTCTTCTGCACACCCTCACAAAAGGCTTTTATCCTGCTGTCCTGACTCCTAGCTCTAGCTGGCCCCCCATGCCCCTCCCGCATTTAGGAACTTCGCACCGTCGGGCTTGCCCGTCATGACGCCTCTCCTTTTGTGAAGAGGAGATTGTCTCTTGTGCGCGTATGGTCAAGCAGAATAAAAAAAAAAAAAAAAAACGTCAGGGGCCTTTTGTTTGTTTGTTTACTCCTCGCAAATAGATCTTTCTCTTGGAAACTGGACGCTGGTTTTGTTGCTCTGGGCCCCCATTTTGGCTCTCTGACCCTCACAGCTTGACGCGGGGAAGTGAGCAGAGCACTTCTAGAACGTTCTACAGTGTTTGCATCCCCTTGCAGAGAAAGAGAAGGATTTTTTGGACAATGCTGGTTCTGTTGGCATATTTTTGGCCCACTACAGATTTTGATAACAGAGTATTCTCTATCCCTTTGGTGTCAAGCCCAGGACCCGGAGGGCTGCAGAAGCTGCATCGTATTGTAGTTTCCAGTAAATTCAGCTTTTGAAACGGTGTATGCTGACTTGACTAGCCAATCAATGACTGAAATGAACCCCTGCTGCTGAAATGCACTGAAATCCAGCGACCACTGCAGCCCTTCAGGCCTACAGTCTTGGTCTATGTGGTGTCTTGGTAGTGGGTGAGATTTGGTGTTTTTGGTCTTTTTTTCCAGACAAAAAATAGGGGGAAATAAAAGTTCCATGCAAAAAAATCTTTGCATTCTTGTATTGTAGACTAGGAAAAAAAAAATCCCAAAATGAGAAAAGACTGCATTCACTCATATAAAGAACTTGTAAATGGTGAGAAATCAGAACAAGCATGCTGATAGGATTGTATTGAAAATCACGTGAAATCACAGTATGGCATCTCTGATATCCATAAAGATGCTTTGTGGCCGTGGGTGAACCCGAATTCGGGGAGGGGAAATCTTGGCGCCTGTAAAGGAGGGCGATTGAATTGAAAATGCGGTGACGGGACAGGACGGGACGGGACGGGGGGGTGGCTACGTGGCATCGATTCGGCAGTTGGCTGCTGGCGTACGCTGTCGCCCGCCGTCGACTGTGAGACGGAGAGTGCAGAGAGCTCCCCCAGGGGACAGGGAACAGGGGGCGGGAGACGGGGTGGGGGGGGGGGGAGTGTGAGGCCAGGAGAGCAGCTCACAGACAGGGAGCCCCCCCGACCGCTTTAATGCTCAGCGCCGCTCGACAGCGGACCAGCGAAGAAGCACGGAGACATGGCTGCTCTCTCTCCTCCTCCTCCCTGCCTTATCATTCTCTCTTTCTCTTCTCCTCGCCCCTTCCCCTTTCTCCTCATCTCTGTATTTCTGTCTGTCTGTCTTTCTCCCTTCCTTCTTGCTCTCTTGCCTTCTCTCGCATATTCTCTGTTTCTCTCGCTCAAGTTCAAACTCTAGTTAGTTTAATTCTAGTGCAGTATGATTCATTTGCGTGGTAGCTGAACTTATGTCACTCGAGCAGTGATTACACAGATGATACTTCCTTGTCCCAGATTCAGATTCTCTGAAGCACACTCTTGGCGGATTTGGGGGCGGCTAGGGCCCCCTGCTCGGGGGGAAGCTCAGCCTCCGTTGGCCTGTCCCGGGACACACCGGAGACTTTACATAACGGGTTTAATGTGTGGCGCATCTGACGGACGGGAGCTGGCCCGAATCCGTGCTCTACTGCGCCTTACGTCAGCGCTTGGTCCCTGGGACGGCTCCACGCGATGGATAAGAAGTGGGAGAAATCCAGGGCCAGTGAACTGCAACACGCTTCCGGCAGCAGCAGTAGTAATACTTCATTTGCTGTTCTTGCAAAGTGAAATAATAAAGAAATTCACTTTTAACAAGATTAGGTCAAAACCTAGTATGTGGCTGGACCTAACACACGTGATCCGGCCGACCAATGGTGTAACTTCATGTAACTTCATCACTCAGTCACAGACATTCACGTTTGTAGGGCTGGCCCCGCTGTTGAGGTCCAGCCAAAAAAAAGGTCAAATGTGGAACGGACCCTAAAAGGACTCAAGCTAACGTTTGAAGTGTTGCTTTGACGGGAGGGCCCGATGGGCTGGTGTTTGGTCCTCAGCAGTCCCGTTTCGCCTGAGAGGACTGGGCCGATCGCACCGGTGCCAGCCCGCTGCTGCCGCCCCTGTCCGTCAGCCTGGGGATTCCCTGCGTGGCTGTGATTTAGGGAAAACAGGACTGCAGCTGTGCAGAGCTGGAGCAGGTCTGGGGCAGGGCTGGGGCAAGGGGCTACGCATGGCAAATTGTGGTCACTCACTCACTCACTCACAGACGACCTTTCAGGGACGTTTTGTGGGATGCCTGCGCCGGTGGTGCCAGCTAAAATGTGTCTGCGGAAGTGAGTTGCACCGTGGGTCTGGACGGTTCCGTGCTTGTTGTTTGGCTCGGACAGTTTTTGTGTGTGTCGGAGGTTGTGTTAGATACTCAGAGAAATTGCTGGTGACCCGCCGGCTTCCCAGTAGCTTGGATAGGGGAATTTGGGGGTATGTGCTACAAAGCAACAAAATCCACTTCAAGCAACTGCAGAGCAGTTTGTACAGCAACATTGTTTGAAATGTTTTTAAATATAGCACAAACATAAATACAAAACTGTGTGAGACAAGAGACAAGAGACAAGGATCACACACAGAGACAGAGAGGTTATTGGAGGAAGTGATCTGTCTTCTAACGTGGATTACACAACAAAGACTCTGTACACATTGAGAATGGACTCGGCTACAGTGCAGTAATGTCTCCCAGAAGTATTTCCCTGTGCTGACTATAGACGGCTTTCCTTTTCCCTCCACACACACGGTGCTGCATAGCGAGTTTGGTGCTGTGTGATGTTTGTAAAGCAATCGAGCATAATCTTCCACTAATGCAGCAGTGCAGCCCTTCGGTAGGTGTGCATCAGTGTGTCTGTGTGTGTGTGTGCGCGTGTGTGTGTGTGTGTGTGTGTGTGGAGAGAGAGGCTAATCCCCACCAGGATGCTCAGCCAATAGAATTTCCCGTTCAGGGCCTTGCATCAGGATGGCTACCCAATCAAACGCGCTGTCTGCTCCAGCGTTGCTAACCGTTCACTGGGGACTCGAGGCTGGCTGTGAGGAATCTGCCACTCGTCTTGGTTGAGAGAGGGCTGTGAGTGTCATGAAGTATTAACCGGTGTGTGAAACAGAGGGGACCTGTCTGTCACCATGGTAACGTAAAAGATAGATGAGTTTTGTCCCAGGCCACCTGTAAAGCATCTGGAATTGAAAGCTTCTGTAAAAGTTGCGCGATTGATCTCTGCTTAAAATCAGCTACCTGGTCTGGCTCCGTGCTGTAAGGTTATGAGCAGCCTGGTCAAGCTCAGTACTGTAAGGTTTTGAGCTACCTGGTCTGGCTCAGTGCTGTAAGGTTATGAGCTACCTGGTCTGGCTCAGTGCTGTAAGGTTATGAGCAGCCTGGTCTGGCTCAGTACTGTAAGGTTATGAGCTACCTGGTCTGGCTCAGAGTACCATCAGGCTAAGAACTGAAATTGAGTCTTTGGTGTTGTGGAATGATCTTTCTTCAGGCATTCCTTGCATGCTATTCCCAGTATATTTAGTAATATCCATGACAATCACTGAGAAATTTCCCTATTTAATTAACAATTGCATTTAAAGACATGCCAAAGATACAGAGTGCACTGCAGAAAACCCTAGGCTATAGCTCACAGGAATACTGTCTGGACATGATTATTTCTACTTGAAGCTTTACATTTATGTTTAGTACATGAGCAGCTACTGCGTGTATAGAAAGTGTACAGGTGTATTGGATGTGAGCATGTGTATTGTAAGTGTACAGGTGTATTGGATGTCAGCAGGTGTATTGTAAGTGTACAGGTGTATTGGATGTGAGCAGGTGTATTGGATGTGAGCAGGTGTACTGTAAGTGTACAGGTGTATTGGATGTGAGCAGGTATATTGTAAGTGTACAGATGTATTGGATGTGAGCAGGTGTATTGGATGTGAGCAGGTGTACTGTAAGTGTACAGGTGTATTGGATGTGAGCAGGTGTATTGGATGTGAGCAGGTGTACTGTAAGTGTACAGGTGTATTGGATGTGTGCAGGTGTATTGGATGTGAGCAGGTGTACTGTAAGTGTACAGGTGTATTGGATGTGTGCAGGTGTATTGGATGTGAGCAGGTGTACTGTAAGTGTACAGGTGTATTGGATGTGAGCAGGTGTATTGTAAGTGTAATAATGGACCCCTGTGTTTGTCTCTCTGCAGCGATTAAAGTGAACTGCCTGGGCTCCTGCGGCGTCTCCAATAAGATGAACGACACGTCGTGGGCCTTGGAGGAGCAGTACTTCAGCAGCACGCTGTCAGTCGCAGACAAAGGTCTTTGTCTAGAGACGATCACACACAGACACACACACACACGTGCACACAGACACACACACACACACTCACACACAGACACACACACACCCACACACACAGACACACACACCTACACACACACACACAGACACACACACACACACACACACAGACACACACACACACACACACACAGACACACACACACAGACACATACACAGACACACAGACACACACACACGCTTAAGGAAAACCAGTCTGTAGAAATTCATGTTAACCTGAACTGCAGCACTCCTTTATTTCTCACAGCATGCAGGAACTGCCGCCGTGGGCTATGTTTGCCAAATTGTGGTCACTCACTCACTCGCTCACTCACGCACGGACAATCTGAGAGGGACGTTTAGTAGGACGCATGAGTTAGCTAAAGTAACGTTAGGCGATAAAGCTGTGCTTAAAAATGTCGTGCCGTTCGAAGTGGTGATTTTGGGAGATGCAGACAGATAAAGGCGTCGCGCTAACTAACCTAGTTAGCGCGTACGGATCGCCTACTTTACTCAACCTAGTTAGTGCGTACGGATGCTATCCTGCACACATGAGTAGGAGCTAAGGACACACAGTTACAACCACCGATACAGATGAATGGACACACGGAGGACAACAAATAACGTTACAGAGGTGAGGACATGCCATAGCTGCCTAGCTATATAGTTGGTACAGTTGTGCCGTGGGTCTGGACGGTTTCGTGCTTGTTTGAAGGTGAATTCTAATTCTGGATGCACAGGAAGGATCAATCGCCTGCTCACTGTTACCGTGGTACCAATCATAAACTCTCAGACTCAATTTCCCATGTGATTGCTGAAGGAGTATTTCTGGTTTTTTGGCTTAGTTTCAGTACGATAAGTGAATGACCTTATCTTATCATCCCACGTGACACGGATGGCTTTGTTTTTCGAAAATTGAATCTGAGGTTGGTTTATATTAATAAGATGATGATTCATTGTGACGTTATAAAAAGGTTGAACTGTGAGATTTGCGTGCCTGATGTACAGCTCCAGGGACAGGTCTAAGAACACAGTTTTCTTTGCCCCGGGACTGTGACGTGAAGCGCGACGTTCAGCCTGAAAGTGGCCCTTGAGTGGCCCTGAAGCACCAAACCCGATTAGAACACAAACTAACCCCGCAGGCTTTTACTCGCGGAACCTCCCTCCGGCGAAACTTCACCAGGGTTAAATATTTGACTCTCGACAGCCCGGGAACGGGCCGGATGTTTTTAAAAAAATACATTTAGAAACCACTTAAAGGGCCTTGCGTTCCTGTCTGTCTGAAAAGAGAGACGTGAGAGCCTCCCGCACGTCCTGAAAAATGTATTCTGTCTCGTCTGTCGCATTCGCTCGATGTTTGTCCTCAACGTTGACTGACAATTAGAAGCAAGAAATGCAGCTTGGAGGGTTCAGTAATCGCTAAAATTAGCAAGCAAAAAAATTTGTTAGTGAAGAAAAAGTGTACAGCTTGTTACTTTTAAGTGAAATATGAGGACAAAAGTTGATTGAATACAAATCTGATTTTTGTGTGTGAAAGCAAATCTAGACCTGGAGTCGTTCATAGTTCTACATTTTTGGTAGTTGTCTTTTCAGATAGGTACTGATATACACCTTACGCTGAGGGTGACAGGACTTCCTGTCCCAGTAATGATTTAAAAAAAATCTGAGATGCTAGACCTATTATGAATATGGAATATTTTGCACTATATTGCAAAAATAAAATAAAAAATATATTAATAAACATATTTCATATTAGTGTATTGAAAAAAAATCCGATACTCAAAAGTGGCAGTGAGTTGTATGTTTGCCCATATATTGTGGAGTGTGAATTATCTTTATGACTTTTTATTATGATGAGTCATTTCGTTAAGATGAGTATCAGCTGAAACCGCTCCCTTCAGACGGAGGAAGAGGATTGGCCCGTGTTTTACATCACTGTGTAAGAATGCCTGCTAAATGAATGTAATGAAAGAATGCGGTGTGATGTAATGGTCTGTCTGTGAGGGCTCCTCCTTGTGTGAGGAGCTGGTTTTTTAGGCCTTGGCTGTAATGCGTCTGACCCGAGAAGGACCCTCTTCTCTCCGCTGGCGGCCCACGCTCCTCCCCCTGGACCCCCCCCCCCGCCCCACAGCACGTGGCTTGTCTGATACCGGCGATTTCCGGGAGGCCTTTTGTCCCCGAGGCCCGTCCCCGGTCTCCTGCGGGACGGAAGAACGTGGAGTAATTACTCATCGTCCGAGCCCCCCCCCCCCCCCCCCCCCCCCCCCCCCCCCCCCCCCCCCGGCCCGACAGAGGGAGCCGGTGTGTATCTCCACCCGCCCACGCGGCAGAACCGCCGGCTGTGGCCGCCGCCGCCGCCGCCGCTTCGCGGGTTTCCTCCTCCCGCTGTGGCGCCCCAGGCGCCCGTTTGGTTGCCGCGACGCTGAAGCTGTTAGTCTCTGACTCAGAGCGCTGCCCCCTACAGAGCTCGGGAGCCCGCCACTGCAGCGGCGCTCGTCTTGTCACACTCCGACAGCGAGATTCTGAGTGTGTGTGTGTGTGTGTGTGTGTGTGTGTGTTTGCGTCTCTCTGTTTCTGTGCATCTGTCTGTCTGTCTGTGTGTGTGTTTGTGTGTGTGTGTGTTTGCGTCTCTCTGTTTCTGTGCGTCTGTCTGTCTGTCTGTGTGTGTGTTTGTGTTTGCGACTCTCTGTTTCTGTGCATCTGTCTGTGTGTGTGTGCGTGTGTTTATCTGTCTGTGTGCTTGTGTATGTGTATCAGTGTTACTGTGTGTACATGTGCATGTGTACACGTGCAGGTACGTGCATGCCTGCATGTGTGTGTGTGCGCGTGTTTGTGTGTGTGTATCTGTGTTTATCTGTCTGTGTGCTTGTGTATGTGTATCAGTGTTACTGTGTGTACATGTGCATGTGTACACGTGCGGGTGCGTACATGCCTGCATGTCCGTGTGTGCGCGTGTGTGTGTGTTTGTCTGTCCTTTAACGCTTGTAGTGTTGATGGTATTTTAACGTGTTTTCACGTTTACAGACGAGGGTACAGGCCTCCTCCCTCTCTCAGAGCCTGAGCTCTCAGAGCCTGTTCTCCTGAGCCTCAGAGCTGCGGTTCTGTGCTCAGACTCGCCGCTCGCGTTGAGGGATACTGGATGCGAAGGCTCAGCTCAGCTCAGCCAGCCGATGTCCTATTTTTGAAAGAAATGACATAAACTATTCAGCTCTGCTGTTCCCACAGCAACACAAACGGTCCTCTCAGGGGAGGAAACCCGGAGCGCGGCTGTGCTTCGCTTCTCTCCTGGGATTCTGGGATTCTGGGATTCCGCGTCCCCCGGTCCCGGGGAGCCGCAGGGCTCGCAGGTTCACACGGAGGCTCAGCGCTTCATCGGTCGATCAAAGCAGTCGATCGCGCGGTTGAGCCGGCTCCCCCGGCGGTCCCTGGCGTGTAAACTCACGGCGGATTTTAGGATAAAAACCAAAACCTGGCTGCAGACCCTCCGTTTGAATCCAACCCCATTACGTTGCATTCGTTTAGCAGATGCTCAGTGCAGGGGAAACATAACTGACCAGCAGTAGTGGCTACCAGCATTCCCGGTCCAATGCGTTTATACACAATGTCTTTTGAAAATCTCCAATAATTGTTCTGTGCTTCTAACGGAGAATGTGACTCCTTCTGTTTTAAAAAAACACACACACAATCCAGTGTTAACATTGGCTCTGGTGTTCACTGTTCACCTGCACACTTATGCCGACCCCAGCCCATTATATCACAGCCCGCTGGCACAGGTATGACCCCGATCTGAGTCTCCTGCACCCTTCCCTCTTTATCGTTCACAGCAAAGCGGAGTGACGCAGCCCAATTGGCTGGCGGGAATGATGATGCGTGCGTGCGGCGCGTAAACCCCGCCCCCCCTCCTGTCGCGTGGTCACGGGCGGGGCGGGGGCTGCTGGTTCCCATTGTGTCGTCTGTTTGCGCTCCCCTGGAGCTGAGCGCCGCGGAGTGCCATTCAGAGCAGGTTTTTCCAGCTTTGTGGAGAGAGAGAGGGAGAGGGAGAGGGGGAAGGAGGGAGGAAGAGAGGGGGACGGAGGGAGGAAGAGAGGGAGTACGAAGAGAGGGAGGCACTGCTGTAAGGGGGAAACAGAACCCAGGAGTCGGGTTTTGGAGGGGGGGTGTACAGTTGAGGACCAAGAGGTGCGGGTAGTGTGTGGCTCTGATCAGATGTCTTGTACCAACATATTTATGGGAAAAAAGACACATGAATTTGAGGTAGTACACCGGCCAGTTAAAGGTCAGACAAGTTCTTGACAAACACGGTTTGCTTTCATAATAGTGCCCAGTCACCTGTTTATTCATTTTCTTTTTTGGCTCGTATTTTATTTTGTAACATTAAGGCCTATTTGAAGACCTTTCTGTGCAACCAACGTGCGCCCAGATTGTCCCTGCTTGCTAACATAGGCCATACAAATGGGTCCATTCACCGGGGAGAATTTTGAGGCGGTGCCCTGTGCTGTTCAGAGCCAAAAAAACAGTGCAGAATCGCCTGTCTTGCCCATCGTGCAGAAATATGGGTGCGCCTTCTGTGAGCGAGATAAACCGTGGAGGAAAATTTCCGCTGGGCTTTTCGCAAACCTGGCTGTTTCCAGCACAGCCCCGAGGCCGCTAGGCTGGGTCGGCGCTTTCCGCGATGTTTCCACTCAGTTATTTCCTTCAGTGCGCTCAATGTCCTTGCTGATGTTTTTTTTCCAGCAGTTTAATTAACTGAAAGCCGTTTTCGCGAGTACGTGTTAATGCCGCTTAGTGCTTTTTTTTTTTTTTTTTTTTTTTTGTTCCCGTAGAAACATCAGTTCTGTCGTAGACGGCTGCGTTTCGGTCAGTCAGCTCAACGCGGGCGAGTGGGCTTCGGTGGATTTGTGATTTGTCTCGTTCTCTTGCGTGGAGCGGGTTAGCGGGAGCCAAAATGGCTGCTTTAGCCCGTGCGACGCTCTAGTTTCTGACAATGGAGCTTTTCTTCCATATGAATCGGCAGACGTTTTTACGCTCGCCACCCACCCACCCACACGAGGGGCGCTGCGGCTGGACATGTGCGCCTCTCCGGTACCTCCCTCACCAGTCAAATATTGCTTATCGGGAAACTATTTGGCAGGTCCAGTCGGATAGTTTCCCTGGGGTTTGTCCTGCTCAGCCGGGACGGGGGCCCTGTATGTGCTGACCTGTCACACGCAGTCTCGACTCGGCAGATGGACCCACAATGTCTGCTCAGAAACTATGACTGACTGGCAATTCAAGATAAGTACCTCTCTCTCAAGGCTATGACTGCTGTGCCCCAGCCGGGAGTCGAACCCGTAACCACCTTTCGGATACGACCTGTATGACTGACGTGTGTTCAGAGTTGCCTGATGTGGGATCAGGATCTGGTATGGCTGGTACAGACTGTTGGAGCTGGCCTGTTGTTTTCTGAGTGGCTCACGGGTCTCTCTGTCTGGTGTAGCACAGCTCTGAGCCGCCAGTGTGTGAACACGTGGGTGTCCACTACAGAGGATGACATCACCTCCCTGGAGCTCGGGTGGGGGAGGGGGGCGGGATCGCAATTTGCTCTAATTATCAGTCATGGCTGTCTGGAGGGTTAAATTAGTTCACGTTGTAGGTCTTTGACCCGGGTCTGCTGTAACGCCAGCCTCCTGAGGAAATCCCAGGATGCTTTGCCTTTCCCGCGCGGAGACGGAGACGGAGACGGAGACTTGATTGCGGCGGATGGTCCCAAGAGGCTCGCGCTCCGTCTGCCGCCGCTTCCTCCCCGGAGCTGACGCGCTTCCTGATTTCCTGCGTCTTTCCTTCCTCCGCTTCGCTGCACAGGGGGCTGCTTGTTATTCAGGGACACGGCGGGACTGGTGAGACTCGAACTCAAACTGCCTGAACGCAGAGGCAGAGTTATTACTGTCGCAACATTCCAACAGAGCGGAAGACTGGAGCGATACTGGCCTGTGTGCTACTGTAAATATTTTCCTGTTTAATTTGTGTGCACACGGGCATATTCAAGGAAGGGCATGTGACTTCCCTCAGAGATATGGTCGCGGAGTGAAAAGCTTTACTGTTGCTGTTTGATGAGATAAACAGGTGCGACAAGTCTTCCCCCCCCCCCCCCCCCCCCCCCCCAATAGTCCGCTTCGAGGAGTGTGTGGCCCTTACCAGGAATGAGCAGAGTTTCATATATAATACAGGTTTAATCGTCTCATTATGGTTAATGCCTCTGTGTCACTTCCAAAGGCGCCCCCATATCGCCTCCATCTTGATTGTAGCTTATAGATATCTCTGGGAGGTATTTTTGTAAAGAAATATATTATAGGGTACTTTTTTTCCCAGGACAAAGTTATTTATTGTTGTCTAGGCCCCCTGCTGTGACATTTATTCTAGATGATTCTGTATGTGAGAGATGAACAGTGTTAAGGCATTCATTACTGCTTGAGTGATTTTGACATAATATTCTTGCCCTTATTTTAAGTTTTTTTTTTTTCCCACACTATGTTTAACTACCGGAACTGCCTTTCCACTGTAATATAACTTGATGTATTTTGCCGGAAGGGATTCAGTCGCTCCATTTCCCTGTCTCCTCTCCAGTATGAACAGCACAGAAATATTAAAGGTTAAGTCGTTCTGGGGGTTTGGATCCACGTCGGGGGGACATTAACCAAATTCAGCCACTCTTGAAGCTGTTTATGTAGTTTATGAGGTCAGGAAAGATTTGGTTTGACCGAACGTTTTTCTAAGCTAAGGTTTTTTTAAAACATTTTCTGGTGCAGGGACCCCCACCCAGGTTCAAAGGCATCCAAGGGGGTTTTATATTTTTGCCAAATAAATGTATGGTCATGGCATATTAAGCTTGACCACAGACCCCCTGCAGTACCTTCATGGGTCCACACGGACCCCCTGTTGAAAACAGACCCCCTGTTTTTTTATTTCTTTTTGGCTGGACCGCTACAGCGGGGCCAGCCCTACAAATGCGAATGTCTGTGACTGAGTCACTGAGTAATGAAGTTACACCATTGGTCGGCCGAGTTATGTATTTACACCATTGGTTGGCCATATCACGTGTGTTAGGTCCAGCCATATACTAGCTTTCCTAGTCTTGCTTTATTAGTCCAGCTTTGAGTTAGAAGGCCCAGAGTCAGAGGCCTCACAAAAAGACCCAAAATACGAGGAAATTGTGTGTTTTTTTTTTTTTAAATGGACGTGTTGGAATGCGATGTGGCCAACCGTGCTACCATAGCACTTCCCATCTTATCTGTGGAGAGAAACTTCCTGAACGTGTCAGTGAAGTGGTTTACCGCCATGCAGGATTCTGTTTTTTTTTTTCTTCCTGGAAAATGGTGCCTAAATCAAATGGGAACAGCTAGAAACATCACCCATATTTACCTCCAATCCGGACTTCAATGCAAGCTGCCGATCCAGAGATAAGATACCGTGGTTTTCACGCGTATTTACCATACTGCCACTGGGCTTGATAACGGTGTCCGTGTCGAGACAGAAATCAGGTTGACACAACAAATGCGTCGCAGATTCTTTGAGATGTTTTATTGCTGGTTTTGTGGACGGGAACCTGTCATTGGGTTATTTATTAACAGAGTCATTTGAAGCAGGGAACTGAATTTCCTGTTTTAGGCGTGTTTCACCACGGTGAGGCTATCTGCCCTGTCCAATCACCTCCCTCAGAACGAGCTGCTCTCTGATGCAATGTGTCTATGTATGTGTGTGTGTGTGTGTGTGTGTGTGTGTGTGTAGGGGTATGTGTGTCTGTCTATGTATATGTGTATGTGGATACAGTAATGTGTGTGTGTGTGTGTGTGTGTGTGTGTGTGTGTGTGTGTGTGTGTGTATGTGTGTGGGTGTTTGAGGAAACAGGCTGGATGACACACCTGCCTACATGGAGCTGTTATCTAGGGTGTGTTAAGATCAGTAGCATAGACTGCCAGATTTCCTTTGAGCTGTGTGGGGGGGGTGGGGGGGGTTTATGCCTGGTGCACACTGAGGGTGAAGCAGACCTACCTGGTTAGGTCTACGCTGGATCAGCCTCAGGTATGATAGCAGACAGATAGCGCAAGGCTCAGAGCCCGGAAAGAAGCGGTCATAGTTCAGTCTGCTGAGAAAAAGGCTTTTGCTAGACCAGTAACACTGCCTCGCTCACGCACCACTGAGAATTTCAAGTTTACCTCCTGAAACATAATGCCCGCGGGATGGAGTGGTCTAGCCAGTGTCTATTGGCTAATAACTGCTGTGTCACTGCCATGTGACTGAAAAGCCAAACGCCTTCTGATTCATAGTCCCTTTGGCCCTTTGACATTCACAAGTATCTCGATCTACAGAGTAGATTTTATTGGCTAGATAATGCCTCATACAGTATTTGATTACTCATCGCACGCACACGCAGGCACTCATGGACGCAAAGACAATCCTATCTGTTCACACCAGCCTCCTCCTCCACCAGCATATCGCAGATCACATGTGTGTGTTCTGACATCTGTGACAGTGTTGACATTATTATTATTATTTTTTTTTTAACCAATTCCCCGTGTGTATCGGAATCCTGGTCGATGCGCTATCCTCTGTCGGTCTGGGGAGGGTGTAGACTACCACATGCCTCCTCCGATACATGTGGAGTCGCCAGCCGCTTCTTTTCACCTGACAGCGAGGAGTTTCACTGGGAGAGCGTAACGCGTGCGGAGGTTCACGCTATCTCCCCCAGTTCCCCCTCCCTGCTGAACAGGCGCCCCGACCAACCAGTAGGAGTCGCTAATACAACGATCAGTACTCATACCCTCACCGGCTTCCCCACCCGCGAACACTGCCAACTGTGTTCGTAGGAACGTCTGACCAAGCCGGGAGTACCGCTGCCGGGGATTGAACCCAGACAGCCAGTGTTGACATTATTAACATTATGGGAATGTCCCCGGTCATCTGTGAAATGGAAGATATGTGGTCATTTCCTGTCCTCTAACCAGCTGCTCTTTCTACTCTGTGCTTCCACAGGCACCCTGTTACCGGGGGAACACGGTTTCCCCTTCCAGTTCCTCATTCCAGGTAAGATGACCCTGCTGTCATCCTCACAGCGCACCTTTTTCTGCCCTGGCCCCCAATTTTCCATAGCAACGTTCTTAACTCACAGGTGCATTGTGGGACTGTTTGCTAAAGGTGCTGGCGAGAGAAAAAAGTCAGTGTTGCCTAGGTGCTGTCCTATCAATATTGACCAGACTAATATAACTATATTATTATTATTTTTATTATAATATTATTATTTTTATTTTCTTAAATATTAGAGAAGCGACCTAAAATTTACGCAATTTATTGGTGAAATGACTTTTATTATGAAGATTATGTTTTCATGTTTGTGCACATTTACGAACACGGTATGTTAAAGCCATAATTTCTCCATCACGTATCTGTTCCTGTGTATTCTTTGACATAGTTATTGATAGTGTTGTTACTGTGGCCTTTTCTGAAGCATGGTTGGCTTTACTTCCTGTCTCTGCTGTAGGCTGCTGTAGGCCTTTAAGAGGCTTCAGTCTTTCCCCTGCTTTACCAGGTGACTGTTGGTTTGCTCTGCAGGGGCGTGTGTCTCAGGTCACCTGCGCAACCCTGCGCGTATTTGTCCAGCTGGATATTTGCTGTGCCCCACCTGGGATTCAAACCTGCACCACCGGTTTTTATGTCATAAGTCTTTGCTGCTTGGCCGCAGCACCACTCAAGTGTGGCAGAAATGTGGCTGAGATCTGAGATAGATCGGAGACGTGAAAGACGTACAAGATGTGATTTGGCCATATAAGGTGTATATCGGTGTGTTGACGCACAGATCCGCAGCTTTCTTTGTCCTCATTTGGGGAGGTGGGAGGAGGGGGGGGGGGTCTATTTTTAGCCCCTCTCTTTACGTCAGGGGCGCTCTAATGGCTGTCACACGCTCCTGCCCGTGTGACCACCGGACCTGCTCCCTTTCCGTAGCCCCGGCGACGCGGGAGAGAGAAATTACCTCCAGCACAGACCGCACGGGCCGGAAAACCCAGGCACAGCGCCCTCTACAGGCTGCTTTCAGCAGCTCGCTTTGTTCTGCTGGGGCGGGGGGAGTCAGCGGTGCTCGGGACTGATGCCGGTGGGGGGGGGAGGGGCCGGTGTTGTCATGGCAACGTGGAACCCTCACGCTGCCTGTGCTGAGCTGGCCAGAGGCAGCTGTGTCACCAGCGCCTCTGAGCTCTCCCAGTACCCTTAATTTGCCGTCGGCCGGTTTGGCCCGGAGCGACGCTTTTCCGTTTCGGCTGACGGCAACGGGCGGCCCGCTGTAATCCTAGCCACGTGGCGCTAAGTGAATAAATGCATTTAATCTCGCCGTGCACACCTGTCTCTATTCCTGTCTCCCTGGGCAGGTTTTCTCTTGTTGTTGTTTGACCTCACCAGCGGAGCCTCCGACACTGGCTGCCGGCCCAAATTTTTTTTTCTTCCTTTTTGTTTAATCAGGTATCATGAGGGGGGGGGGGGAATAAAGGCTGTAATACAGCAGTGCATTGTGGGGCAGATCACGCTGGCTGTGCTGGGAGCTGGGAGTGTTGTATTAATGAGGGTATCAGTGCAGGTGCTGTACCTGCGCAAGATCAGAGAGAGCCGGAGTGGCGTAGGACGTCAGTGGGAATGGCAGCTGAATGTGAATCGCGCCATTAGGCTAGTTACTGTTGCCATAGTGACAGCTGGCATCTGAGATGGGATGGTTCTGTAGACCTCCAGTTAGCCCCCTCCCATCGGACCGAGGACGGCGATTGGCCCCCTCCTCTGCCATCATTCTCCATTGTTTTCCATCTCTTCTCTTCCATCTCCCTGTTTTTCTCTTCTCCCTCTCTTCCCTCTTTCCCCCTTCATCTTCTATCATCCTTTTTCCCCCCTCTTCTCCCACCGTATGCTGTGATGAGCCTCTTTCTCTTTTCTGTCATTCTGTCCCCATCTTCTACCCCTCCCTCTGCTCTCCAACCATCTCCTCTGTCCCTCTCCCCTGCCTTTTTTCTGGCCATCTCTCCTTTCCTCTGGTCTTTCTTATTCCCTCTCTCTTATATTTCTCTCTCACTTCCTCATCCTCCCTCCTGGTCTCCCCTTCTCTCCTCTTCTTCTCCCTGTTTTCCATTTCCTTCTGTCCTATCTCTCTTTTCTTCAGTACCTCTTTCTCTCTCTTCTCCAGTGGTTGAGCAGCTCTGCTTCAGGTCCCTGCTTCATCTCTGTCCCTGGTTCAGTCAAGTAGAGAGTGAGTGAGTGAGTGAGTGAGAGACAGAGAGTGTGAGAGAGTCAGTGAGAGTGAATGAGTGAGTGTGTGTGAGAGAGAAAGAGAGTGTGTGAGAGAGAGAGAGAGAGTGAGTGACAGAGAGAGAGACAGAGAGAGTGTGAGAGAGTCAGTGAGAGGCTGAATGAGTGAGTGTGTGAGAGAGAGAGAGAGAGATAGTGTGTGAGAGAGTCAGTGAGAGTCTGAATGAGTAAGTGTGTGCGTGAGAGAGAGAGAGAGAGAGAGTGTGAGAGAGTGTGTGAGAGAGAGAGGTTCCCATCCGCTCAGGCTAATGACCGCTTGGCCTTTCTGACAGCTCAGCAGCAGGGCCTGAGCAGTGGTCCCCTGCCTGTCCGCCCGCCCGCCCGCCCGCCCGGCTGGCTCTGTTCTGCTGGTTCACGCTCTGGGTCTCCGCGCCCACACGCTGAGCGCAGTGGAGAAACGCGTCTGCCCAATCAGTCTCCGCTTCAGCCTTTTCGCCGAGCGCTTTCCCCGGGAGCGGAGATTTCCCTCCGTCACCTCCCTCAAACGTAACGATGTTGGCACAGTGGCATCGCTGGTTATCGTTAGCGTATAAACACGTAATACGCTAACAATACTCAACACAATAACATTACATTACATTACAGGCATCTGGCAGACGCTCTTATCCAGAGCGACGTACAACGACGTACAATTAGAATATAAGATTTTACTAGCCAGTGGAATATGAGAACACGATACTGATATCTGTTCCTCACAGATAGCTGGCCTCTTCGTGAAGTGCTTTCATTTCTTACAATTAATAATTTCTGGGTTTTTGCAACCCAAATGTCAGTTTTAAAGCTTGTAGTTTTGTGAGTATGACGATCTGATTTTATATCAGTCACAACCTGGTACAAAACTGGTGTTGTGGCAACTCATATATCCATTTAGAGCAGGATTATACTGAAGATTATTGACATATTGGTAACATGTCAGAATATTGCAGCGCTTCACAATATATGGACGAAATAGGACAATTGCTGCAGATTTCAGGTGTTTCAATATTACACTGCTGTTTTTGTATTATATTTTTTGCAGTATATTCCATTTTTGTAAGGGTCAGGTGTAACAGGTGACCATTGTCATCTTTCTGACCTGTCTCTTGCGCTCACACCTGTGCTGTCACCTGTCCAGCCTCTGCCCCCACCTCCTTCGAAGGCCCTTTTGGGAAGATCACATACAGGGTGAAAGCGGTCATAGACACCTCTCGCTTCTCCAAAGACTACAAGGCCCAGAAGCCCTTTTACCTGCTCAATCTCCTCAACCTCAACGAAGTACCTGACATCGAGGTGAGAGGGTGGGACTGGATGTAGCCACACCCCCTGTGTTTTTTTTTTGGGGGGGGGGTGTTGTTGTTTGTTCTCGCTTCCTCTTTTGCTCTTGTGCTCTCTCTCTCTTGGTCCTCTGGTCAGTTTGTCACTCATTATACTTTTTAAAAAATTTATATAATGTCATTGTGATCGTCATCGTGTCCCTCCCCAGCAACCCAGCTCGGCGGTGACGACGCGGAAGTTCACCTACCTGCTGGTGAAGACGGGGACGCTCATGCTGAAGGCCCGCAGCGACCTGAGGGGGTACACGCCCGGCCAGGTCATCAAACTGGCCACCGAGATCCACAACAAGTCGGGCAAGGACACGGGCTGCGTGCTGGCCAGCCTCATCCAGGTGCGAGACCCCGGAAGGTGTGGCGGGGCGGGGCAGGAGGGGCGAGCTGGAGGCGTGGCAGAAGAACTGCGTTTACGTCTTCATTTCGGAGAAGGAATTGGCTTCTGCTCTCACCCAGATTTTCGGTCTTGAGGGTTTCATGAAATAAGAAACGGTTTCCTAAAAACCGACAGTTCGACATTCACTTGTTGGAGTTCTCTGTTCTTGTGGTGATTTATTGACGCAAGCTTTTTTGTCTGTCGTGACAAACGAAACCCAATGCTCACCCCAAACCTGAGCAACTACAATCACCGGAACAAAGTAGACCGAACGTTATGGAGTGCGGTGTTTATTGAAAGCCAATCAGACTCGGCTGCTACACGAGTGAATGGAATTATATATTCTGAGTGCGAGTGCTTCGCACAATGCTCTTAGTGCCAATCAATACCACTGAGCAGCAAAGCAGAGGGAGCTTGAATGGAATCACCGCTTTATAGTGCTTTAGTTCCTGGAGGGACCTTAGCTAACCCATCATGTGGTAGAGTCATGGAAATGCACTGTCCTAAATTGGAAGCAAGTAATGTACAGTGTATGCCTCTCAGGCAATGTATTACTGGCTCTGCACAAATAATGGCGAAGGAGAATGTGCAGAGTTATCAGATACATCGCTACGCCCCCCCCCCCCCCCGCTAGCAAGTATTTTACATGAAAAAGTTCCCCTTTCATGTTGTCATCCTCAATTTTGTTTGTAAGTACTGCCAGTACTGCCACTTAATTGCTGCTCATATTATAGACATCGTTATGATTCCTGTAATCGCAAAAAAGTTTAGTTTTTTAATGAAGGGAATGATAGTATGAAAGATTTTGTAACTTTTAAGATCTAAGGGACTGAATTGCAGAGTTCACCTGGTGAGGCTGCAAATGGTTTGTTACCTTGAAAAGCGTGTACTTATTCCTAATTAAGTGTCATTTCTGCATCATGTTGCTTTGTGATTACTGGTTTAAAAAAACTCTCCAGGATTTAGGCTCACAGTCTTAATTGAGCATGGTGATTCCTCAGCAGTCTTTGCAGGTGCACCATGAAAAACAAGAGAAAAAAAACATGAAACGAGAGGGAAGATGTGCTATAATGAGTGATGCATTATGTGTGTATAATAAGAGTGTCTGTGTGTCTATCCCATTTCTTTCACTTTGCACATGGGCACGCACCCTCTTCGCTAAGCAGAAGGTGACCTACAAGACCAAGCGGGCCATCTACGACCTGCGGACCATCGCAGAGGTGGAGGGGGCGGGGGTGAAGGCGGGCAAGCATGCCGAGTGGAAGGAGCAGATCATAGTCCCGCCCCTCCCTCAGTCAGCGCTCACTGGCTGCAGCCTCATCGAAATCGACTACTTCATACAGGTGAGCCCGCAGACCACCTTCAACGGAGCTGCTGGGATATGTAGTTTCTCTGGGTGTCTTCTGAACCGGGCAGAGCATTTGGATGTAGGTCATAAGTGACTCCCCTCATTGCCGTCTGAAAAATGTGACCTCAACCCCCTGATCAGAAGACTGATGATGTCACAATGATGAATGGAAACGTTGATGTCACAATAGCCGCTCCCTTGTCGTGGGAAAGGCTGTGGGGTCAGTCTGTGGTCCACCACAGCTGTGATGTCATCCACTGCCTGAAAGGCGGCAAAGCCGTGGGTCACGTCTCTGACACTGTGGGCACTGAGCCACAGGCTCAAGGGTTGTGACTGTGACACATTTTATTACTCATTTTATCATGTCCTTTCTCTCTCACTCCATCCCTTCCCTTCCTCCCTCTTTTTTTCTGCCTCTTGAGTCTCTTGCACTCTGCTTCCTTTTTGCTTCCTTCCTTCTCTGTTTTGCTCTTTCTCTCCTCTCTGTTTCTATTTGAAGGTATTTTTATTGGCATGACATTAGTGGTGGTGAAAGATTTAAAAAACACCAAAAACGTATCTTTCCCTCTCTGTCTCGCTCCTCCGCTGCAGGTGTCTCTGAAGTCCCCGGACGCCGTGGCGACCCTCCCCATCTACATCGGCAACATCGCGGTGAACCTGACCCCCTCGCGGCCCACGCCGCCGACCCCCGCCCCGCGCGCCGCCCCCCTCCCCGCCCCCAGGTCCAGCCCCGGGCGGGTGACCCCCAGCGCCCCCCCCGGCCGAGGAGGTGGAGGGGGACCCGGAGGAGGAGGACCTGGGGGCGGGGGGCCCCGTCAGCGAGGAGATCCCCACCAAGAGCCACTCCCAGCAGGACCACTCCTCGCTGCCGCCCTGCGTGTCCCCCAGCGCCTTCAGCTACGCCCCGGGCCTCACCTTCCCGCAGAGCCAGCGCTGCGGCGACGCCCCGGACGGCTCCGCGCCCCTGTTCTGCGTCTCCACGGGCGCCACCATCCCCTTCTTCTCCGAGGGCAGCGCCACGCCCGTGCCCACCTCCTGTCCGCTGATCCTGCCCCCGGAGTACAGCACCTGGGACTACCCGCACGGTGAGGCCCCGCCAGCAGGGGGCGCCAGACAGCACTGCGGCCCCCCCCCCGGTCCTTTCCTACAGGGGGTCATTCAGTCGATTCATAGCATGAATTGAAATGTACGGCCGTTTTAAAGTCGGTTGTAACGTTCCATGAGAATTTTGCGTTCGTGGACCGATTTTCATTGGATCTTTATATTGGCTGAATTTAAAATGCAGTTCACACGTGTGTGTGTGTGTGTGTATGTATGAGTAAGTGTGTGTAGGTTATTGTGATCATGTCAGTGTGTGTGTGTGTGTGTGTGTATGAGTAAGTGTGTGTAGGTTATTGTGATCATGTCAGTGTGCGTGTCTGTGTGTGTGTGTGTCGATGTCTGTTTGTTTGGTCTGGCTCTGAATTGTAAATCTGCTGTCTCCTCCAGAACCACCTCCCACTTATGAGGAGAGCTGCAGCAGCAACAACTCCAGCTTCAGTAGCAGGCGATAGACGAGCTGGCAGAGTACGAGACTCTTTCCCCACTGGTGTGCTCCCTGCAGCGCAATACAGCCCCCTGCAGGTCAGGTTGGATAATGCAGTCCAGCTCTGAATGAACTGAACAAACCACTCCTTAAATAGAACGTTCTTTTGTTTCATTCCTTCCTCCGTATACATTTATAATGGATTTGTTTTTTTTTTTAATTAACATTTTTCCCCTCCTCTGACCCTTTCTGAAATTAAAATGAGGCTGTTTTTTATTTTTTTAAAAGCAAAGGAGCTGCACCGATATGTAAGCTGGGAAAATGGTCTGTCTGACTGTAGGGCATTTTGGAAAACGTTGTGCATAGCTCTGCACGCGAGTGCTTTTAAAAGGTTAATTAATTCTGTTTTTTCATTCTTTTTTTGCCAGCATCTGCGATGCCTTAAATCAAAAACGTGACTTACTACTGAGTTTTGATTTCGATTTTCTTCCCCCTCTTCTTTCTGTTTTCATGCAACCAAAGTTGGCCTTTTAGATCTTGTTCATTGAATCATGTGCTAAATGGACCCTGCGAAAGTCCAGCTGTTAAATGGAACCTTTGAAAGTCCAGCTGATAAAGGAACCTGTGAAAGTCCAGCTGTTAAAAGGAACCTGTGAAAGTCCAACTGTTAAATGGAACCTGTGAAAGTCCAGCTGTTAAAAGGAGCCTGTGAAAGTCCACCTGATAAAGGAACCTGTGAAAGGTCCAGCTGTAAAAGGAACCTGTGAAAGTCCAGCTGCTCGCTAGCGCTAGCGAGGACAGCTCACCGCATGGCTTTGCGTAGCGGCGTGGCTCGCTAGCGTTCGTCAGAGACTGAGCCTCACTGCGGCCAGAGCCCGGCGCACGAAGATGACCGCGCTCCGCGGGCCAGCTGCTAAGGATTGTGGGTCTCCAGGCCCCCCTGGGCGGGGCTGCTGATCGGGGGCTCTGCTTGGTGTGCGAATGCCCCCTGAGGGACCGCGGCCCTGCTAGCCTTCACTGGAAGAGAAGGAGCAGGTCCAGCTCTCCGCCTGTCCGTTTTCACCGTCCTGTTTGGGACTCCTCTCGCCCCCCCCTGATCATAAACCGTGCCCCTGGGGCCCAGATGCCCTGCTTAATCATCTGGAGAAACAGGCACAGGGTTTGCTGTTGGAGTTATGTGGGGGCGCAATCAAGCACACGGGCGCGTGTACGGACGCACAAGCACACACGCGCGCACACACACATGCACACACGCACACACACATGCACACACGCACACACACGCACACACACACACACGCACACACACGCACGCACGCACACACACACACTCACACACACGCGCATGCACACACACATGCGAATTCACGCACATGCACACACACGCGCACACACACACATGCACACACGCACACACACATGCACACACGCACACACACGCACACACACGCACACACGCACTCACACACACGCGCATGCACACACACATGCGAATTCACGCACATGCACACACACGCGCACACACACACACACACACACGGTCTGAGACCTGATGCACATGCTGCTGTTTGATGAGCCTGACCTTGCTGAGGTGGAGGGATGGACTGAGGTCACGCACTGCATATCCCAAGATGCCTTACTGTTCTCACATAGATGACTACGTTTGGGCCGACACTCATGTTAATGTGCATTCGATGGTTGTTTTCTTTTTTTTTTTAATGCATTTGAAATGGAGGTCAGGTTGGATTCAGAAGGAGCATGCTGGCGTTCCAACCGGCAGACGAAATTGTACAAGCACAGAGGGCACTTTGGAAAGGCGCGCTCAAAGCTACGCTTGTGCGTGTATGTTCGTGTGTGTGGATGCGTATGCGCTCGTTTGCGTGGCTATGCCTGTTTGAATGTTTCTGTGCAGACTGTATGCGCGCCTCACACTGGTTCCGTTAGCTTTGATGGGCAGTCCATCCCTCTCCTTTCTGGAAATCCCAGATTTGATAGTGTTTTCATCTCATGCAGTTTCTTGAGCCTTGCACAGCCAAATACTGTGACATTTAGATTTCAAAAAAGGAGAAGAAAAACACTTTTCATCTTCAACTCCTGTTACTCATGTAGCAGCAACATTCCTGATTGGATTTAGCACTGTAAATTGATGTTGCAATCATCTCTGATTCATTCTGCAGCGGAGCGACATTCTTTGTCAAAGTAACGCTAACAGTCTGTTTCACAAGCTCTGCGTGTGTACAGCACCAAATACCTACACGCATGTACGGCATTGGGTCACTTTTTCATTGGAGGAAAGTGAGAGGGGGAGAAGGAAGAGGAAAGGAGAGAGTGAGAGAACAGAGGAGCAGAGAGAGTGCGTCGCGATTGACTAGACCGCAAGAGGGAAGAATGCTGATCGTCCACCTGGGTGGATTTATGTCGAATCATCTGTGTTCAACCACTTCCTGAAGATGCCATGACCACTGGGAATAGCTTTTTAAACGTTTTTTTTTTTTTTTTTTTTTTTCTGTCCGCATACTGCGTTTGAACTTGTACGCTGACATTTTAAAGGCACTATTTATGGTCCAATGAAGAAGCGAAACCCTGGAGGGAAATTTAGTCGGACGGTTCTAGCATTTTTGAATCGCCCTTCCAAGTGGTTGTGCCTGTTCCCTTGGTACTGTACGTCCAACTAAACACTCACCCTGGGGTCCATTTTCTAGTCTTTTCTGACTTTCCCCATTAAACTACAAGATTTTATTCACATTCTGATTACATGTGTTTTTTTTGTTGAAAATGATGATTTTACTGAACAGTAACTTCTGAGGTGCCATATTACTCGGGTGGTCTGTTGTGGGGTGTGGCCTATGCTGGAATCCTGTGTCTTTATTCTTGGTATGGGGGGTGTCATCACAATGCTCTCTCATTTTACTGTTTGTATGACATCACAATGCCTCCGAACCCTAATCCTGCTGCTGACCAGCATACCATATTTTAATCTCTGTCACTACAGCAACTGTGTTCAATTCCATTTGGTGGCATGACAACGTGTCTCTAAAGCAATCAGTTTTTTCTTCTTCTTTGGGTTTCTCTTTGTCATGCATCAAATGAACATGACATATTTCAGTACATTGTTAAACCTAAAATCTAAAATGTAAGGAATATATTTCTGATATATGTTTAAAACAGTAAAATATAGTACCAAATAATTTCTGCTACCATGCATGCAGTTTTTTTGCATGTATGCAAGAATGTATTTTGTAATATATATATAATTCATAGCATATTCTAAACCATATGTTTCTATATTGTGTATATATACATGGGCAATGGTAATAAATGAAATATTTGAATTGAATATTGTGTTGAATATTTCAGAATTATTTTAGAAATATATTCCTTAAATTTTGTAGTTCTTGTCTTATTGCATGTAACTTGGAATAGGGAACAATTAAACTGGCCGGAGAATTCACACACACACACACACACACAGACAACATACACAACCAAGTTCAGGATGCTCCGGATTGTCTCATTGTCTCAGAAAACTCAGCTTCATTCCCCAGCCACCATCACTGCATAGTCGCACCATATCCAGCTACAGAGTGTGCTAACGTAGCAGTGAGGATTCCTTCACTCTCTGTTTATTGTTTTGTTTGTCATTGCATTTCTGACTGGCCTGATTTAATTTTTACCCATCCAAGTTATTTCACATAAGAGGGCACCGTGCAATTTTTGTCCTATGTATCTTTACCTTTATTATCTCTACCCCTTTCTGAGAGTGCATTGTTGGTAAGGTCTTTTTGAAAGTCATTTAAAGCTGCCTTTATCCAGAGTGTCTACAGTTTGCATTTTTCTCCACACAAGGTTCTATGGCTTTATTGATTTCATTGTGTTGTTTTCGGCTGTACAGGAGTTTCACCCCTCGTGAAAGACGTGCGGTTTTGTATTTTTCTACTTGTAACAGTTTGTCCTGTGTGTACAAAACATCTGAGTAATAATAGTAATGATAATAAATTTCCCTTTATCCTACCAGAAATGTTCTGAATAGCACCTTAGTGAATCTATGTTCCATTTAAAGAAAGAGTTGTTTTAAATCATTAATGTACACTGTACTAATAAAATTGTTTTAAATGTATCAGGCTTTTTGACATTTCCAGCTAAGTATTCTACCAAATAAAATTTTTATCTTTCCTTTGTAAAATTCATTCCATGAAAACCGACAAGCAGTACATCCACAAAAGCACATTCTTCTAGAGATTTTTTAACCATATTTTATACTGTTAGAGCCGTTTTTCTTTTTTTTTGTGGTTCTACAACTCGGTCCTAGATCGAGTATCACTATCACAAAGAGCAGACTTGTTTGTATCACATTGTCTGCCATTTACTCATGTTGGTATGGAATATTTTTGCTCAATAGAGGTGAAAATCATTTTTGTCCGATGATACTGACTTCTGTTTACTTGTCTTACAAGTCTTGCTGTACATCTAGAGCTGGCCCAATCTTTGGATACAGATTCATGTATAAACGCCTTGAGATGTTTTATTAGTAGGAAAAGACAAGTGGTTGAAATCAGATCAGACTATGGAACAAACTTCAACAAAAAATTAGTTGGAGGATGTGCATCAAGAATGGAATACTGCCAAAATAGAACACACTCTTCAGCAAAAGGATTTTTAATCCATCTTCTGGAACCTGTCACGGAGTAAGAGAAAGATGGATGCAACTCGTTAAGAAAATTTTGCTATCCATTGCAAAACTGCAAATGCTTGATGATGAAGGACTCCACAGTGTCACGTGTGAGGTGAAATTTATTCTGAATAGTTATCTCCTCACCGCTGTCTCAAGTGATTCAAATGATCTTGAAGCTCTAAGGCAAGGATCTGTAACTCAAGCCCCGGAGAGTCACTGTGACTGGTCTTTGATGTTTAAGTGCTTGATTTAAGTCAATGATTGGCTTAAGAGTCTACACACCTCGTTTCCAAGGCTTAAATTGGCTGCTGATAGCATGTTTTAGACCCCTGCTCTAACTATGAGTACTGATCCTATGATCAAGCTTTCCCCTGCCCACATCATAGCCTTATCAATTATGAAGTAAAGGCTCAAATTGATCCTAACTAGGACTCCTACTCAGAGACACTTCATCCGTATGGACCTGGATGTCTCTGTGAACCATGGCCTCTGAGGTGGCTTTTGATCTCCGACTTGCATGCCGGAGAAAAAGTTATTTTAAGACAATGCCGAGGGAGCTGAACATTGAGGTGAACACAGGGGTTAGAGAAACATATTTATAGGGAGGTAAATGGTAATGGTAAATGGACTGCATTTATATAGCGCTTTTATCCAAAGCGCTTTACAATTGATGCCTCTCATTCGCCAGAGCAGTTAGGGGTTAGGTGTCTTGCTCAAGGACACTTCGACATGCCCAGGGCAGGGTTTGAACCGGCAACCCTCCGACTGCCAGACAATCGGTCTTACCTCCTGAGCTATGTCGCCCCGTCGGGAGGCAATGTAATGTTGTGGTTGAAGACCTGGGATTGCAACTCCGAGGTAGCCGGTTCAAATCAACGATGGGTGATCTTGAGCAAAGGCACTTCGCTGCAATATGGCACCTGTCAGCCCTTTGAGTGGGGGAGGGTCCGGTGATCAGTGCAGCTGCCTGTTTGCCTCAGGGTGCGACTCTGTCTCAGTTGGGCTGCCGATCCTTCACCTATGGGCGAGAAAGTGAGCCAGCAGCCGTCCTCAATCAAGCCAGCGAGCTGACCACAGCCAGCTCCATCCCCTGCTGCGCCGCTCTTGTCCAGTTGCCATGGAAACCGTGTCCCGATCGGTCAGCCTCCCCGGTGTCATGCCAGGACATGGACATCAGGGCTCAGCCAAGCCTGAGTACCTGCCAGCCACGAAGAGCGAAAGAGAGCGTGCTCCCACTCCAGGTGATGCGTAACCTATTCTCTGTAACAGAGGAAGCGCTCTCCTCCGGAAAGATCCTCAGAATACCCACTTTATAATAAGTCACATAGTGCGGCACTTTTATGTTTGATACCAAAGACGATTTTACATTAAAGAAATCAGACATAATAGGCTACGATACAGCAAGGGGTAAGGGATCTTCCTTCGACGTTGCTACCTCCCAAATTATGGCTGTACAAAATAGCCCATCTCGAGAATATTTAGCGACTGCTAATAAACAAAAAAGCAATAGTTTGCTATAATTTACTGGGTTTCAGTACATTTTATTAGTTACGACGACTTCATCCATGATCTTGACTCTTGTCTTTAATGCTATTTGTTCGTGCATATTCCGTGACTGTTCATAGCGAATGCTTCTCATGAAAGAATTTACCATAATCTTAAAGGGTCCAATAGCATTCCAAAACGTGTCTTCCCCGTTTAATTTGACTAAGAATCTAAACATAATCGCCTTTTTAATAACGGTAACATAATTTAAATGTAGGCTTCATATCCAAGCACGACTCAATCACACGTCATCGCTCCCAGTCGGAAACCACGCAAAATATGAAAGGAGTAGGCTAATTATGACCCACAAGGCATAAATTACAGTATGGCCATTGTAAATTCTAAACCACTCAATAACCTAACATTAGCAAGGGGGGCTGGAAATGAACGCAGTGACGTCACACGAGTAGGCGGAGACTAGTGGAAGGCTGAGGAGCCATGGCTTCAGTGAAAGCTGAGGTAAGGGAAAAGAGCTTTAACGTTGTAACTTTCTATCGCTGGAATCTCGCTATTTGGTTGCCGAACGATTGGGCATAACCAGAACACAACACCCAAAGGTGCGCACAGCGCTGGGTCGAAGCCAAAACTAGTGTTACGTTATCTCTGAGCGCCTTAATTTTCAAACTGCCCGCCTGTGTTTTTCAATTCGGAAACTCTGCGCTTTTGTGTGGACTCGGCATTTGAGTGTGCGTGAATCCTTATGGACAGAATTAATGGGGGTGGCCTCTCGAACGAGAGGGTTTATGCCCTGACATCTGTATGGAGCGTAGTACGCACGACTAGACAATGGGGACTGTTTCAGGAATACTAGTTCCTGGGCCCCGGTGCTATCCGGCAGTCCGATTTCAGTGTTGCTATTGTAAATAGAAACAAAAACTGCAATGAAAATATACTGTTTTGCACACTGTTATCAAAACTGCTGCACGGTGCGTGCGGCGATGTCGACTGTACTTTTCTGCTATGCTGAACAAAATCAAACCTTTTGCAGTCTACATAGTTTGCTTTGTGTTCTGCTAGACTAGCTGGCTCGCTTATAGCGCCGGGAAAATGGGTAGCTAACGTTAGCTAGCTAAATGAATCAGATTTGTTTTTTAAACTGGGTAGCTGACGGCACGCTCAAACGGCGAATGTGTTAGTCGACCGATGTTAATATCACTTAGCTAGCTATCCAAATTGTGTAGTGTAAGTTAGACGAGCAGTGGCAATTGTTGGTAATCTAGCTAGCTAGTTTGCCATCTAGGTGAACAAACGAACCAGCCCTAATTTTGTGTACATTTGGAACTGTGTATCAGCGACCCAGCTGTCACAGCTAGCTAACTTGGAAAGCAAAATAAATCGGATCACTTCCGAGTTACAACTTCTAAAATGTGGGGTAGGTGATATTCACAGGTTATCAACACAGCTAACTTAGCTTACCACCATGCCTATCGGGTAACAAGCCTCTTTTAAGTCATGTTCATACCTATATACTGAAACCTATTTCATAAATTAACTGACGTGCACACTGCACCGACAATTTTGTTGATTTCCAAATACTGATGATATATATGTGATGCACATGGACCCCAGCTACAGGAGAACGAATTGGCCTCCTCGGCAGCATTGTTTCCCGTACGTCTGTACTGATTGTCGCAAACACCGCTTTCACATTCTGTTATAGCAAGTGTAGCGTAATAAATAACGTGGCAACCTGACCACAGTTCCCCAAATTCCTGCCCATTTGGTCGGTGCAGTGTCTGGTGCAGAGCAGATGGATTTATCCTGAATTGCTGGGAACCGTTAGCTACACAAAGTAACTGTTTAATCTTTCACTGCCAAAGCTAATTTGTTGCTCTCTATATAGGCTACTGTAGCCTAGCTAACTCTTTTACATCCAATATAGCGCGAGGGATGTTTAGAATCTTGGTGTTCTGGTCCATGAAGTCGATTGATATAAAAGCAACATTTTCTACCCAAGATGCAACAATACATTTTCGCATGCTCTGCGGTTTGCATTACAGTATTTGATAATGATTGCTATCGATAGCTAAATTGTAATTTCCCCACGTCCGTTTACATCAACTTTATGTAACACTGGCTTTACTTCAGTTTCGTTGTGTTAAAGTCTGGAATAAATAAATATTTTGAAATGTTTTGGTATCTACTTTTGTAACGGCTGTTAATGTTTCCTTTCAATGTACGCTTTTATTCGCGGTTCGTCCTTTACGCTTTTGATTGACGGTTGTTGTGAATGGTTATGCAGTGACTAGTCTTTAGAGGGAGCTCGCGAGCCGCGACTGAAGACTGGTGAACAGTTCTCCCTGCCGCGGCCTACTGTGTCTTCGTGTTTCACCACGGAAAAGTGTGCACCGGCTGTGTTTCTCGTAGACGGTATCAATTAATTCAAAGCCCACTCCTCCAAGGACCTGCGCGAACGCCACACAGTTAGATGAAATGGACCAGGATCACCAAAAATATCTATATATGTAACGAGTAGGTCTAATCTGAAGCGTTCTATCATTAATGACAATAATCAGTAGCTGCTGCTATTGGCTGTGTCAGCAACGTCAAGTCATGTCGCCAAACGGCATCGGAGATATTCCAGGAGTCTATTTAGCAATGCGGCTTTGATGTAATTTTCTATTTAGTCAAATGTTAAACCGGCCCATTTTGCTGAGCAAAGAGTCTTTGAGCCAGGCCCGATGGCATTAGAACGTTCAAGCTTTTATAGCTGGAAAACGCTTCAACTGCCAGTTCTGATGTGGCCTGGTTCTTCGCCTGACAACAGCATAAAACGAGCTATACATACAGTTTTAGAAATGCAGTCACTCATTTCTTTGTTTGTTTTTTTCAGCCATAAATGACTGCTTCAGTGTAATGAATAGCTATGTAAAACGAGTCCACACCCCACAGGTTGTAGCCACGTCGTATTTGATGAAAACGTATGTTGAGATTTTTGAATAGTAGGCCTACAGATGAAATATTTTGTTTGTAGTGAAGGTGGCGGCACTAGGGGGTTATCGCTTCAAATCCCGCAGAAAGCTGCACTCCGGAGAGACTGTTTTGATCAAGAACTTCATTCAGATCTGGCACACGCACAGGACTGTATTCACATCTGAAAAGGCCTACTTCATATGGCGTGAAACAGAAGTGGCTGCCAGCAGAGAATATGGCTGACTGCTTTGAGGCCTTTTAAGCCGTTCGTTTCTCTTTGCGTGTCATGTTGAGGATTAGAGGAGGGAGTCTTCACGCACAGCATTTCCAACTGCCCCTGTGAGGAGGGACATGTTGGTCTTGGGTGGACCTTTATTGTTGTTGGTTGGTTGGTTGGGGGGGGGGGGGGGGGGGGGATGGGGAGGGTGGTGGGAGTGGGAGGGAGGCAGTACCAAGGTGAGCAAGCTTGGACATTTTTCCCCCCCTTCTCTAAAGGTCTAAAAATGACATAATGTTAGCTGTCCATAAAGAGATGGTACAAGATCGAGGAGAACACATAAGCGGATCAGACCGGTCCTTTGGCTGCCGTGCACAAACGCAAGCAGTTGAGCCCAGATCTACTGTAGGTTTTCTGTCGGAGAGATCCTGGGTTTGCATGGCTTGAGCCACGAGAGCTGGTTCTCCCTGCTCTCTCTCTCTCTCTCTCTCTCTCTCTCTCTCTCTCTCTCTCTCTCCCCCCAAGCCCTGGCTCCACTGAGCATGCTCAGAACGGCCTAGGCTGCACCTACAACTGGGGGGGGAGGGGAACGGTGGGCAGAGCGGCAGTGTAGGCCTCAAAAGCCTTGAGGATTGTGTCTGGCTGCTGCCTTGCCGTTCAAAGCAAGAGGCCCTCTCGGCTGACCAAGGTATGGCGGTTCCTTTGCTGAAAGACCTTTTCCTTCACCTCCGTTCTCATTGGACTGCCTGTTGTTGTTTCTTTGTTGGTTTGGTTAGCTGTTGCTGTTGTTTGTCTTCCCTCTGTTTCCTGATTTGGTTCAGTTCCACGTTGCCGTGTTTCATTCCGGTCATTTTCTTTTCGCAGTGTCTGAGGGATTCGTTTTTTTTTTCTTTTAGGTTGTTTTTTCTTCTCATTCCTCCTGTTTTGCTTTCAGCTGCTTTTTGAACTGTCAGGCTGTTTTATTGGGGCTGTCCACGTTAGCCATGTAACTACCCGGGAGATCCACGTTTAGGCTGTTATTTTTTTTTGTCGAGCCGGACAGGAGAGCACGGGATCTCTGTCGACACCGTTGAAGGACAGCACAGGAGGGCCCATTTGCGCTCACTGGAAACAACAGGAGAGCGTGCCAGACGGGTGAATCATGGATTATGATCGAATTTCTCCTTTACCCATGAGTCACTTTTGGGAATGTGCTTTTTCTGACGCTCGGAAATTGTCATCCAACTTCAAGACGAGATGAAAGCTTGTTAAACAAGTTTCATTTATTTGTGGACCCATGGGTGCTTTTGGCTAAAGACGTGTGTGTGTGTGTGTGTGTGTGTGTGGCCTGCACAGTTCAGTGTTTTTATCTCCACAATATGCCAGTCCTGGGCAAACACTGTCAAGTCAGTGTGTCAGTGCTGTCATTAGGCCTGCAGTCCAAATGTTTCGTTTCTGGAGGAGAGGTGCGGCTATTAAAATGAAATGAGTAATCCCTTTTTTCCCCCTTCTTGAAAAAGAAATGCACACTTTCTTCCATGGGCTTGGGACAAGTGTCACAATAACGTATCGATGACCACTGGTACCTTTGAATGCAGAATTGGTACCGCGCTGGCTTATGGGAAACGGAGCTGGTATTAGTGAGGGAGGGCAGCGCCAGGAGCTCATCTGTAGGTGTTACTACTGTATGTGTTTTTCACACGCTCGTAGTGAGCTGGAATTTAATTGAGGTTTATAAATTCATGGTAAATGGTAAATGGACTGCATTTATATAGCGCTTTTATCCAAAGCGCTTTACAATTGATGCCTCTCATTCACCCATTCACACACACACACTCACACACTAAAGGTGAAAGGCTGCCAGGTGCAAGGTACCAATCAGCTCGTTGGGAGCAATTAGGGATTAAGTGTCTTGCTCAGGGACACTTTGACACGCCCAGGGTGGGGGATCGAACTGGCAACCCTCCGACTGCCAGACAAACGCTCTTACCTCCTGAGCTATGTCGCCCCAAATTCATAAAAGTAATTAAAGTGAACTTAAAAAAAATTAAATAAAAAATTGTCAGGTTGAGTGTCGTCAGTGTGTGTAACAGCTCTTCAGGTCATGTGGTGGAGGCAGAAACCTTTGGGGTGTTGACATCCAGGCCTCACACAGACAGTGCAGCCGGATGCTCTTTGGTTTGCAGGTGAATGGAGAGCTTAGACGGGCCGAATGGCCTGTTATCATGGTTCTGTTTTGTTGTTCTCTGATGTCCTCTCTCGCTGTGCGGGGGGGGGGGGGGGGGGGGGGGGTTAGTCCATCGCAGCCGTTCTCTGACTCGAGCTGTGCTCTGCCCCTCTGGTGACCTACTGCCGTTTGACGGGTTTACTGCTGTGAATTAGCCTGTGCAGTAGCCGCGGCGCGGCGGGGATGCAGGCCACGTCTTTTACCTGAGGCCTGAGGCCGACACCGCACCGGAGCTCGGCTCCTCCCCTCTGCTGATGTGGGCTTTGGGAGCCCCTCGTGAGGAGCCGAGGGAAATCTTCGCGCCCGAGAGCTTCGCGCATCCACCTGCAGTCTTTTGTTCAGGCGGTTTAAGCACACAGTTGCGCTCCCTCCACGTCCGATAGACTTTGGCCCGCTGCTACGTTGTGGCAACAGAAGTATGGCCCACATGATCGTGAGCATTACAACTGACTAGGATTTCTGTTTCTACCCAGGCAGCCTTGAGTTCAATCGTGAGTGTGGGTTTCAAGAGTTTAGTTTAGTTTGAAACCTGGTTTTGTTTTTAGGCGGTGTTCGAACAAACCTGACTGGCTCGTAGTGTTGCGAGCATCAAACAAGCATTGCTAGCGTAGGTGCTAACTTGGGCCTAGCTGCAGGTGTGGATTTCAGTAGTTCAGCTTGAAGCTGGAGATCGACCTTGGTGTCAGAAGTGAGCCGTGGTCATTTGTCAAGGCAAATGAACAAACATTGCTGTGCTTTTCAGCAGGAGGAAGTAACGGCCTTGGACACCCTGGTGCTCCTTTTCTGTGCCTCGGGACTGTGTGTGTAAAAGGGTGAAGGTCACTGATTGGTAGTATGACCTGCGGAAAAGCTGCGGGGGCAGTGGAAATCAATGTGACTGGCTCGTTTTCTAAAAAGATTTGACCGATTTGCTTAGCCTGTCCATTAGGACGGGTCTGATTTTTTATCGGAAAGTCGACTAATCATGTCGGGTGGCGCATTGCGGACGGACAGGTGCTGGCTGTGTCCTTCACCTGAGGTTTGCAGAGCTTCTCTCCTCCTGTCCTCCTCTTTTATTCTCTCGTTCAGGTCTGCTGCTGCAGCAGGGAGACCTGCGGTTCCAGCAGCGGTTTTTGAAATTCAGGCCCCCGCGTCTCACTGAGTGAGCTGCGTGTGCTGCTAATGCAGGGTTGTCACGGGCACTCCAGCGTGCAGTCGGCCAAACCTGCAGTCACACCTCCAGCTGTGCTGCAGAGAGAGCCATCGCTCCATCCCCCTTGAGCCCCCCCAACCCCCCCCCCCCCCCCGGCCGAGAAGTCTGAACTTTGGTGTGATTCTCACTCCTCAGTCTTGCTTGCTGGAGCAGCGGCAATTTCAGTTTTTTTTGCCCCATGTTGTTCTAAGTGATGGAGAGACCAACTTTAAAAAAAAAAAAAAAAAAAGAGGGGAAGTAATTTTCCCAGTTTGTATTCCAAGCGTAAGGGTTTTCACGTACGACCGTATCCGTACGAGAGCTTGCAGTCTCGGGTTCTCAGGCTCGGCTGTGAGGAGGGGCCCGGTCGAACGAGGTGTCTAAACCGCAGTTCCTGCCGGGGGCTGTCAGCTGTGAACTCACGCCATGTACGACCCGACTTCCTCTAATCTGTACCAAAGCGCTAGCTAGGCTATATGCGGGCACCTCACTGGGCTCTGATTTTGCTATATCATTAAACGTGTCAATTGAACATTTTATGTAGGCTATACATTTCAACAATGCATTTCATTTAGTAAATCTTTATTTATAAATTGTAATGATGAGTAAAAGCATGGCTGGTTTTCAGGAGCTGTGAAGTTAGATGGGTGTCGCCTTTGAGGAAGCGGTTGGACAGTTATGATAATTCTGTCAGATAGGAAGAACAGAACATTCTGGCGACTGGACTGTCATTACTGGCTGAATATGTATTCAAAAATGCAGTTCAGAAGTGCATTTTAATATTTTAAAATGCATTTTGCCCCTTTGCCTCCCAAATTTGGAATGTCCAAGCATGCTTGCACTGCTACGTTCACCGCAACTTCTGTTGTCAGTTCGGGTGAGCGCAGGCGAGCATGAGCTCTCTGAAGCAAGTGATGTCACCTGCTGCTTCACACCACACTTCGCGCGTTGGGTTCGCAGATGAGTCAGCGAAAGACACTTTTTGTGCACCGTAACAGATGGACTTCCTCCCTTCCTCGTGCGACGCTAGTGCCTGTTGTGTGCACCCCTGTGTTTCTCCTAGCCATTCGGCAACGGCACGGTCCAGATTTGCCGGTGGGGCCCGTGTGAGTGAGTCACCGGGCCCTTAACGCGGTGAGCCGCCCAGCAGTCCCGAGTGAACATTACTGTATGTGGAGGGGAACTGCCCCTTCACGAAGTGGCAGTTAAAACTTTGTGTCCCACTTCTAGTCTTTAAAAAAAAAAAAAAAAAATAAGCTGTTCTTTTGGTTTAAAAAAAAAAAAAAAAAAGGCATTGCTGCATCCTCCTAGTGTGGGTGGCAGTAGCTGGAAGTCTGTGATTTGGCAGGCTGTCAGCATAGCACATTTACAGCTGTCCTCACACTGACCAGATAGAAAAATGTGCCTATTTTTCCACTACTACGCAGTTCATACGGCTTGCTAACTTCTTGCTGAATACTTTACATTCAGCCGAACGGTTAGTTACGTTACAAGGCAGCCACTCTCCAACTTTATTTACCTTGCAGAATCAGAATAATCACAACAGAAACGTACAGTTAAAGACAGGCAAGATGGGGATAACATAAGAATGCATGATTTCCATTCACCTCATCTGAGCTCACCATGTGTGCTTATTACAGGAATAACAAGCACACTCAATGGCTACTAAGTTAGTAGTGTGTGCGTACACCGAGATGGCTGGTGATGTCAGGATTTCTCGGCTCCACAGGGATGAATTAAAACCCTGAACCTTCGCAAAAAGAACCCTGATGGCTTGCCATGGATGGAACGATTGCATGTTTTTTTTTTTTTTGTTACACAGTTGCACAGTGGCCAAACCTGGAAGAGGCATGTCTATCTTTTTTTCCAGTCTAAGCAGTCCTTAGAAAATCCTTGGCCTTCAAGCCAAACTATTTCCAGTGTCCGTCCGTCTGTCTGCCTGTCCGTCCGTGCTCGTTTTCCTACGGAGGACTTAAGGTGGCTAATCCTGTTCGGGGTGGGTCGGTGGTTGGATTGGTGATGTTGGGGGGAGGGGAGAAGTGACGGTGGTGATTTATTACGATCTTATAAGCTGCATCTGGCCAGTTCGCTGACCCGTTGATTAAAGGGGGGGGGGGGGGGGGGGGGGGTGTCTGTTTGAATTCTGAAACGGTAGCAGCTAAGCTCTGTCTGAGGGTTATCTACCAGGCGAACGTACCCTCTTTAGCTGAGCGAGTACATCCTAGCCTACATCTAGAATGTCATCCTCTCATGACAAAGACATGCATGGTAGGTGCGCTCCTGCAGTTGCCCTTGACCAAGGCACTGGCCTCAGAACTGGAGTTGGTCCCCCGGGCGCTGCACTGTGGCTGCCCACTGCCCCTAAGTAACTAGGATGGGTCAAATGCAGAGGACTAATTACCCTACGGGGTTCAATGAAAGTATATATCATATCGAAAAATATCATGATCCAGTATAGTTTTTTTTGTTTGTTCGTTATGAGGAGACCAAGAGCTTATGTAACATTGTGATTGGCTCACCGTGATGGCGGATGAGGCAAGCGGGGAGTCGTCGACCCTAGCGGATGATGAAATTCACAAGCTGCTTTCTGTGCTGCCGAAAGCTGTATGTTCCTCTGTGGTAATGCCTACTTACCCCCCTGCTTACTGTGCCCCAGCGGTAGGAGGGTGGGGGGGTGGGAGGGGGGGGTAGCCTCTTGGGGCTCCTTGGGGACGGTCATCTGTAATTCAGGTACGAGCTGTGGAGCTTTAGAGAAGGGGAGCAGAGTGCGCTGCTGGAGTCAACAAGTGCCCCCCCCCTTCCCCCCCCACCACACCTGTGCCACTGCTGCCTCACCATTACCGTCAGACCCCCCCCCCCCCCACCCTCCCTTCCCCCTCCCCCTTCCACTGACACAGCTCAGGGGCGGACGAGAATGAACACTTCTGCCAGGGTAGGCCATTCAGCACACTACGGTCAGCTCTCAACCTGCGGAACACTTTCATAGATTACTTATAGTTCTTAAAATATCGAAATGTTTGCCGTTTGTTTCACTGTACAGAATTGCTGCTCTCATCAAATTTGTGCTTCAGCTACTACTTGGAGTTCCTGTTTGTGGTAAGGGCTTCGAGGTGTACTGTACTGTACCTAGCCAGCGTACCCCCATACCTGTGACTGCTTAAGTTGTGTGTGTGTGTGTCATGACATCGGTATGCTGAGAGAACTGTAGCTCTAAGAGCCTTCCATAAAATGTGGACCAGTCTCAGTAGCTACAGGGACATTGTGGGCGTCCCATGTCCTTTATAATTCCCGGGGTTAAATTGCCCATTTGCAAAAGTGTTTCCATAAATATCCTCAGTGACTGGGAATATATTTCTCTGCTCCTGTTTATGAGCCTGGCTGTAGGGAGAGCGGAGAGGAGGAGACAAGTTCGATACTTGCGATGAGTCGGATCAATTATCTGAACACAACCGTGTCGTGGCTACTGGTGTGCACGCTACAATACAATGCAGGAAATGATCGCTTTCAACAGTTATAGATCAAGCATAAATGAAATGAGAATTGGTGCATTTTCTATTTGATATAAGAATTCTCGGTAAACAGTTAATTTCCTTAAAATTAATACTGAAAATGAGCATTCCGAGCAAGTGAACAAAGGACTATTGTTTTGCATTCTGGCTTTGCTAGCTAATAATAGTGCAAAGTTTCAATGAAACATAATATAAAGGAGACCTTGCCTTATCTAGCCAAGCTGTTTAAAAATAGCTAAATGCTGTGAATGCTAATTTGATGCTTGGATTATAGTGTTATAGCTTTAATCTGTCTTAATCTGTCCTAATGTAACACAGTGGTAATTTAAATTAGTTAGCAGCCTGAAATTATCTAGCTACCTATCTTGCTCATAAAAAATGGGCTGTGCAAACTTGGATTGCTATAAAGATATCAGAAAAATTCAAAGAATATTGGCTCATCAATGTATCAATGAACCATAATGAATGCACCATCTAATGAGGCAGTATAACAAGCACGAAATCATCCAGACCCACAGCGCAACTTGGCGAACTATATAGCTAGCTAGCTATGGCATGTCCTCACCACTGTAACGCTATTTGTTGTCCTCCGTGTGTCCATACATCTGTATCGGTGGTTGTAGCGGTGTGTCCTTAGCTCCTACTCATGCGTGCAGGATAGCATCCGTATGTGCTAACTAGGTTAACTAAAGTAGACGAAACGCTAACATGTTAGGGTTAACTAAAGTAACGTTAGGCAATAAAAAGTTGTGCTTAAAAATCTTGTTCCATTCAAAGTGGTGATTTTGGGAGATGCACCTGCGTCCTACTAAATGAAGCACCACCTGCGCATGCGTCTTACAAAACGTCCATTAGTGAGTGAGTGAGTGACCACAATTTGCCACGCATAGCCCAGTCCTGCCTGCACACTGTGGGAAAAATTCAGAGAATCTGTATGGCAGGGAACTTTTGCTTTGTTCTGTGGGCTAAGCTACTATAACTTCAGTGTACGTCATTAATGTTAAGCGAATACATTAGTATTTTGCGTTATATAGGCTAAACGTTTCAAATTTTTTTTAACAAACAGTGGAAGCGATGTCACTTCCTAGGAAACTTCCTGCGGGTTGAGTGTTTTGTTTACAGGTTAGCTAGCTAACTGATACCAGATACTTTGTGGATAATTTTCTAGTGGCAGGGTTATCATATTGCAGACATAAAAACCCCACCAGAGTCAATTCCAAAATTTAGGAAGTCGGGCACTTCTACTGATAGATCTCACTGAAAGCGTTGTTTACATTTATCGGACTCTGGAACACTGGTCTGCATACTTTTGAAGTAATTTACACAGCATCTTTACGCTCATTTACAATGCACAAGCAAAATTGAAGATGTTTCCAGAAAATATATAAAGATTTTATTTAATCTTCAACTGGGGTTTTTGCTGTTTATTCAGGGCATTAATTTTTTGGTACCGATGACCATAATCGAACACTTTTATGTTTAACTTTAGATTGTACCAGTAACATTAAAAATCAAGTTTTTGGGTTTAGGGCTATTGGCCTGTGTTAGCTACATCATACTAGCCTCATACAGCGTTCAATAAAGGCTAATAATGCACAAGCACTCCTTGTTTTATCACCACTGTAGTAAAGTTTTAAAAAATCAGCGTTTTCTGTCAGAAATGTATTGTCGAGCTTGCATGCTTTCACTACAGTTTATTACTGAGTGCAAGCGCAATATTGCTTACTTGAATAATGGTTGGTTAAGTACTTGAAAGAGACAAGCTGCTGTTCACTGCTAATTCAAGTCTTGAAGGCTACATGTCACCGTTCTCTTTTTTTCAATGTCATAGCTTTTAAACCATTTTGAAGGGTAGGTTTTTGGTAATGTTTTTATTTTTTTTATTCTAAGTGAATTCGTTGAATTAATTTACCAGTATGGATTTTTATGTCAACATTACAATGTTCAGTGAAGAACATTGTAATCACATATTTGTGATCTCAGGCCTTGTGGTTAATTGTTTGCTAAAGTACACGGGATTTCTTTCTTTTTTTACTGTGGTATCGATTTGGATACCGAGAATTGTGGAATTTGACATTTAGCCACTTAGCCGTTAGCCTTTAGCAATTTGGTTTTTAAAATTATGCAAAATTTTTTAGATTATAAAAAATGGGTGAGAAGCATTCTTTTTTCATATACAAAAAAACGTCCCACTCTCATAAATTATTTTGAAGGAATTGGGGAAATGGAAATTTCTCCCATAGGCCATAAAATGTTTTGATCCGGAAGTCTTGAAAATGCCGACGAACCTGAAGGGAATGACGACCCGGCTTTTGAGGCCCATTGCGGCTCTATCAAAACTGACATTACTTAGACAAAAATTTAAAGACACTGCTCTTGAATAACTTGAAAATTACTAACAAGAACAGAAAACAACAATAGCAACAATAAAGGCTAAAAAAAAAATAGGCCGTCTATTTTTTTGATCCGGAAATGCTAACAAAGCTGAAGGGAATTACGACATGACTGATTTCTGTGCGTTTGGAATGTGGGTGAAAGCCTGCTGTCAGGAAAAATACTGCCTCTTGTGCTACTCTCTTTTTCCCACATCGCGCAGGAACTTCCGCCATGGGCTATGCATGGCAAATTGTGGTCACTCACTCACTCACTCACGGACGATCTGAGAAGGACGTTTAGTAGGACGCATGCGCAGGTGGTGCTTCGTTTAGTAGGAGTAGACGAAACTCGAACATGTTAGGGTTAGCTAAAGTAACGTTAGGCGATACAGCTGTGCTTAAACATGTCGTGCCGTTCGAAGTGGTGATTTCGAGAGATGCAGACAGATAAAGGCATTGTGCTAACTAGCGCATACAGATCGCCTACTTTAGTTAACGCTATCCTGCTCACATGAGTAGGAGCTAAGGACACACAGCTACAACCACCGATAGAAATGTATGGACACACGGAGGACAACAAATAGCGTTACAGAGGTGAGGACATGCCATAGCTAACTAGCTATATAGTTAGTATAGTTGCGCCATGGGTCTGGATGGTTTCGTGCTTGTTTATTGGTGAGCTATATAGCTAGAACTTCCTTTAACCCTATCGATTATTCATTTGTTAACATTAAAGATCATCAATCAAAGGAATTGTTTTAAATGTGTGTCCCGACCCCTGACATTTGAAAGTGACCCCCTTAAAAAAAGTAGGCGACCTATTTAGCTCTCTTTAAGTGAGTCCTGGATGAAACGCTGTGCCATTCTGGTCAGTCTCTCATTACTAACACCTAGGTGGTCAAGAAGATATTCTGAGAAAAGTGCAATAGTGCAAATAATTCAGTCTTGTGGAAAACGATTTTATATGATGCTGGTATCGTGTTGCACAGTGCTTCTGCACGCACGTTTATGAAGCTGGGTTGACCTTTGTTCGGAACTTTGCCTTGATTTGAATAACTTTATTGTTCACGCTGTCGCATTTTCCTGTTTTATCGACAAGCGGTCTGCCTAGTTGAACAGGTAGCTAGCTTTCAGGGCCCTTATTTTTAATACTTTATACCCCTTTTCCGCTAGGTTATATATGTCCAGTAAGTTTCCGACAAACTACGCTCTATCTAGCCTACGTTTGTGAGCACTGTTATCCATTGTCTTGCATTAAACCATGGCTATCCTGTTATTTCCTCACCCACCTCTGGGTTCGACTAAAGCCAGTTAGGATTCTTTGGATTGTTGCCGCAAAAGCACCTTCTAGCTTCTCAACGGGTACCTACAGGATGTCAGCTCTCATCAGGGAAGGATTAGCATCTCCAAGTCCATTCTGTGCTAGCTGTCCTGTGGTACTGTGTGGCTTGTAGTGTGCGAAACAGACGCTGGATTACTCATGAGTAAAGAAGAGTACGAATTTCAGTCGCAGTGGTCCCTGCCCGGGTGGGTGGCGTTGCAGTGTAGCAGCTGCTGATTCCAAAAATGAGTGGGACACACGGAACATGTAACAAATGAATGAATAAATAAATAAATAAATGTAAGGGCTGGTCTATGCTAACAAACTTGTATTATGTAGCCTATGTAACTTTTTTAAATAAATGTAATTTAGTGACTTGTTAATATATGTTGTTAATTAGCATAGGGTGTGTCTAATGTAAATTCAATTCTAATATAATAATCTAGGCCTAAAACTCATATGAACCTAAAGTATAGGTAAGATTTTATTTGGTCCATTTATAGCAAATATTAAACATAGCCTAATTGATTAGTTAATACTAGACATTAGGTCGTTACTTATTTGTATTTTATAATATTTGCTTATTTTTGAGAATTAAGTTCAGAACTTTTGTGATTTATAAACTAACCATGTTGGATAAATAATATTTACTGTTCGCTTTGCCACTGACTGTGCTGTGCCATACTGATATATCTAGGTTCCTTACCGTGTTTTTAAAAAATACAAACATCAGCATACAAATGTGTGTAAAATAACACCCACATACAGCTTCCTAGGAACTGCATGCTTATGCCTTAAAAATATGCGGGAAAGAATAACCCTTTCAATCCTGGTAGAGAGGGCATCAGGCTGGTTTGATTGTTGATTGTTCATTTTACAAGAATATTCTCAAGAATAAGAAGGCTGTAATGGGAGCATATTAATTGAATGAAAAACTGAGTGAAGCCATAGCAGGAAGCTTGGGTACATATTTCTTTATTTATTTATTTGCTTATTTTGAAACCCAGCTTGTTACAAGACCCATCACTTTCATTAAAAAAACAATCCAAAGGAAAGGGGTTGAGATATAAGGTTCTTTTAAGAGAGGGTTTGGTTGTTTTTTTGTTGTTGTTCGTAGAGTAAGCTCCTGAATTGAGAAAGAAAAAAGCTCTGTGGGCTTAACTGGTGTCATGAATTACTCAGCTATATTAAAAAAAACCCATTGTGGTATTAGATTTCAGTGGAGTTGGTATAGAAATGCAGAAACCGGCCAGCTATCTTGACGGCCCCCATTGTTCACACAAGGTTCCGTTCCACGAAATGGCTGCGTTATATTCTCCCCCCCCCTTCTTCTCTGTCAAGAACAGCCAGGCTCTCACTGAGCATGCTCAGCGAGGCCTATGTCAGAGATTCTACAGAGAGATTGATCACGTGACTTGGGCACGGACTGTGCATGTGTGGGAAGCTAGACGAAAGTGTTTGGAGCTCCTCTCTGTATCTCTCTGTCTCTCTTTCCTTCCCATCAATGGAAATCCACAGGCTGAACCAGGTACTGCCATGTTTCTGGAGGGCACGACTTAGAGGAAAATGAATCTTTTCCTTTTTCATTTATTTTTTTGTCCTCCTCGAACAGAGGTTGGAGCAGATTGAGTGAGCTGTGCTTCATGGCTCTGTCCTTGCTGTTTTTATTTTTTGGTTTGTGGTCTTTAGCATGTTTCTTTTTTTCTGTTTATTTATCCTTTGGGAATTTCATTCTGCCTGTGAAATTTTTATTTATTATTTTGTTTATTTATTTATTTATTCATTCACTTTGCATTGATGGTTGGTGGAATGATTAGTAGGGATTGGCTGATTGAGTCCGGTCCACCTGAGCAGGCTGTTTCCCCATTTTCCAGTCCTTGTGTTGTGCAGGGACCAACAGTGGAAGACCTTTTTCAGGCACATAGTCTACTCAGGCGCAGTTAAGGACTCAAGCCTTACTCAGAGGCTTTAAGAGTGTGGAGTTCTTACGGCCATAGTGTTTTATTTTATTTTGCCCCTACTTGTGGCTTCGGTGTAAGAGGGAGAAATGTCAGAGTCTTTGCTCAGTGTTTCAGGCTCATCATTACAATGATATTGGCTTTTTTTTTCCTTTGTTCTTTCAAGTGGTTTTCCATAGTAGTTTTTTTTTTTTGTCTCCGCGTTGCGATCTGCCTGGGTGTGACGGTTGTCTGGAGGCTTTGTGATGATGCAAGAAGGGTTGCCATGTTAGCTTCTGGACCATCCCGTATCTGTGCGTGCTCACGTATTGCAAATAATGCTGTTCTGAGGTAGACTATCGAGCTCGGCCTCATGGATATTTGGATACACCGAAGGAATTTTAAGTGGTCAGTGGCTAAGCTGGCTAAATTTAGGGCCAAGGCGGCTCTTCCTTTTTCATCTTCTTTCTTGGTGATTTCCTGCCAATTACTTCCTGAGTGTTTTTTCCTTGACACCAGCAGTGTCTTTTTTTTTTTTTTTTTTTGCAAGATAAAAGGAAATTATCTTTTTTTTCACATGCGTGGAAACATCTGGCTTCTTCCCTTGAGATGTGTGCGTGTGTGTGTGTGTGTTTGTGTGTGTTCACTCGCACACACATATGTGCATACACGCCTCTTTGTGCTCACAGTTTGGCCAGAGCTGAGCAGGCAAACGGTGGGGCCTTGTGTTTGAGTCTGGCTGCTCACTTTGGAAAAGCCTCCACTCTCCCTTCGGAAGAGGTGTGGGAGGCTGAACTGACTACTCTTCTCTCTGCTGTCTGTGCTCAGCTCAGCTCAGCATCAGGCTCTGTTCAGACGGAACAGGAGAGACTGTGAATAAGATTTCATATCGGGCCTTGAATTAATACCTTGTTTTTGAGGTTTTGGGCTGGAGATTGAGGAGAGGAAAGGAAAGGACTGCTGTTTCTCTTTCAGTCGAACGAATCTGAAAATGAAAGTTAGTTTTGGCCTGCTGATTCTCCAAATGGCTGTAAGAACCGGACTGGGCATGCTCCAAAGGTTGCTTGAGGCATTGAGACTTTTACTTGGCGCCTCTGATTGTGTGTGTGCGTGCATATTTGTGTTTGTTTGTGCCTGCACGTGCGTGTCTGAGAGTGCGTCAATGCGTGTTTGCGTGTCCGTGTTTAAGTGAGCCTTTCTGTGTGTGTGTGTGTGACAGTCTGACGCACAGCCTGGCACAGTGAGTGGTTGTGTGGTTTTATTGTATTTCTTTAAGGTATGGTGTAGAACATGTTTTCAGTTGCTGTTTTTTTTCCTGGCTAACTGACGGAAGTACATGACTGTTCTGACCTTGATTGTCCTAATCCTGCCAGGCCTTGTATGGTGTGATTGAGCCGGCCTGTCCAGCAGCAGACACACGCGTGTTTGTACGTCCATTTGCTCTTATCGAGGCCAGGAGAGAACACTAATGAGACATCTGCAGTGTTTCTTTTACCCATTATATTAGGCCACTGCAGTGGCTTCTCACCGGAAGGAAAGAGGAAATGGTCGATTCTGGATTTAAGAAGGCTTTTCAAGGGGGTGTCACCTGACAGGTGTGGGCTAGAAAGTG
Organism: Anguilla anguilla; assembly: GCF_013347855.1. Lineage (NCBI taxonomy): Eukaryota > Metazoa > Chordata > Actinopteri > Anguilliformes > Anguillidae > Anguilla > Anguilla anguilla. The sequence continues at coordinate 5,380,091 of NC_049214.1, read as the reverse complement.
GAGTATGAATATGACCTCTGACCTGTAATGTGGCGTGACTCAGAGTGTGAAAGTGGAGGCATGTTTAAGATTGCAGGGGTTCGGTAGGAGGGGGATTAGTAGAAACCAGTGACAGCTGTGAAGTGAGTGGTGTTAATTGATGTAATTTGAAGATGGGAACTTTAACACCGCTGATTCTCGCCTAGTGTGGCTTTTTAGCTGAACCAGAGGAGGGGGCAATGAGGACAAAGCCTGCATGTCGGGCATCTTGTGAAGATTAGCCTACATCTTGCGAGTTAAAATGGCCGCTGAAGCTGAAGATTGTTTGAGGACAGGGAAGGACGGTACAGGGTAACTGTGTTAAGTTTGCTTCTGTGGTGATTGTGGGTGTGTGAGTGGTAAACCTGTTTCTAATCTGATCTAACAGTGGAAACGCGCATGGATTTATTATGGTTCAAGCTGTATCTTTAAGGAAAGAACAAGAGAAGTATGATGCTGAAAGAGACATGTTTAAATATATGCTATTCTTTACATCTAGTTGATACCACTGTAGGTCAGGCAAAACATGCTTGAAATTTGGGGTTGAGAGAGATGATGAGGAGAGAGATATGATGGAGAGAAAGACGCAGAGAGAGTATTGTGTATTATTCTTTAATAATTGATGACACTCTTGGCAATACTCATTAATTGCATGTAAACCTGAAGTCTGTTGGTAGAGAGAGATGATGAAAGATAATTGAGAGATAAAATGGAAGATAGGCCTAAATGCATGAGGTCCGAAGGTTGTTTAGTTTTGTTTTCTAGAACGTGTCTCACAGGGAGTCCTGTAGTCCTGGCCAGGGGGTCAAGGGTCACAATGACAGGACAGGAAATGTCATGTCGTTGCTCGGAGAAGGCTGGACGCCAGATAAAGGTATTAGGAGTCATGAGGACACTTTGCTTCTGTGTAGACGAGGGTGTGCGCCTCACCCCCAAATTGAGGAGGAACTGAGACACACGGTGATGATTCTGTGGCGTTCTCATCTGGAGAAGGATCCCCCGTCTTCTGTCTGTTGGGAGTCTGGGAGCCTGGCAGCAAGGGCGTTGCTTCAGTCCGCCCTGTAACTCAATCGTCTCGAACACAAGCCCATTATGCATGGAGGAAGCAGCTTAGACTTCCCCTTCAAAGGGACAACGTACTGTAACGAGGGATTTTTCCCCTCCTTTTCTTTTTCTTTTTTTATTTAAATAATTTTTTTTGGTGCAGATTCCTCAGTGGTGAAAACACCCTCTTTTTCTTGCTGTATCAAAACTGTCAACATGCCCAGTGGTCTAAAATACCTATTGAAATATTATGAAGAAGCTTGCCTATGCATGGGGATAGTGCTCACTAAGGTGTTTACCACAGTGAGTGTGTGTATCCTCTTCACATACGCCTAAAATGGTTTTAAATATTGTACTAAAAGCCCAGGACTTCCCAGACTGGAGATAACGAAAGCAAGTGGCAGAAAAATGTGTGTAATTAGCAACATGCACAAAAATATTTCGGGGACAAAAATAAAAGGACAACACACGGTCTGTGTTAAGAGGATGGAAAGTCAGTCTTGCAGGAAGAGATGCAGTGGCTGGTCATTCGTTTGGTCATCGCGCTGCCCCTCCTGCCTGTTGGAACTGAAGTGTGGGAGACCAGCCAGCTGCCTGTCACCTCTCAGTGCTGCACGAGCTGGGGGCAGAGTGCTGTTCTCAGCACGTTTCCTGTCATAGGTCAAACGAGAACGGCGGTTGGTGGTTTGGTGGGGGTTAATGGTGGCGGTTCTCTGTGCGCCAGGGGGTTCTGGGTAAAGACAGGAGGGCCCTGTGGGAGGTTTGTTTGGGTGAAGGATTGTTCGTGGCTTTAAATTGTTTTTGGGGTTAGCAGGCCTGGGCCATACGGCTGCTCATTCCGTCCCTGCTCCTCTTCATACCTTGCTGTTCCTAAAATGGCCGCTGCTCACGTTCATCAGCGCTCAGCTCTTGTGTGTGTAAAAAAAAAAAAAAAAGAAAAGAAAAAAAGCCACTGAAATTTGAACTCACTGGGCATGCTCTGTCTGAGCTGCGCTAAAGGAACCAACAGAGGGAGCAGTTGGGTCACATGACTGGAGGTGGGTGAGTCGTGCATTCAGGGAGGAGAAGGGAAGAGGAACAATCTGTTCGAGTCTCCCTCTTCTTTTCAATGGAGTCCACCAAGAGAGAGCAGGTATGACGTCAGCCGGTGGGAAGCGGGTTCTTGGCCCGGTTCGGCCTGATATAGCCCGTTTCAGCCTCTCATCCATGGTTCTGAGCAATCCTCTCTGGAGGCTCTTTCTCTTGTTCCATGTGTTTTTTTTTTTTTTTTGTTGTTGTTTTTTTTCCTGTTTTCTTCTGAACCTTCTCTCAGCGTCTGTCTACCATTCAGATGCTGGTCTGTTGAAGGGAATTTTCCTCTGCTGGCTTTGAAACAAGGCTCTTCTCTCACGGCTAAGCTGTGCAACCAGTCCTGTCAGATTCAGTGGCTGCAGGCTAGAGCAGATAGCTTTAGCAGCACCACTAGTCTGGCCCTTACCCCGTGGAAAAGGAGAAGTACCCCAGATGGGGGGGCAGGTCTTTCAGTAATTTAACTGCCAGCTCTCATTAAATGCTATTGAGTGCAGCGGAGGAGTCTAGACTCATCTAGCATCTCTGTGAAGGTAGGAAATATGGACTGTCAAAATGGGATTGATTCTAGGGCCTCTGCAAGGGAACTGAAAAAGAAATTGTAGTTTGGTCCTAAGGGAAGGTTTCAGCCAGTACTGAGGATTTAAAAACAAGGGTTTTGAGGACGGCAGGGAGATGGTTCTGTCTTCCTGAATCACATCAAGCTTCCGGAACCTTCCGCATCACCTTCACCCCGTTTTTTGGTCCGATTTCTTCCTCCTGACCTCATTGAAGCTCTCAGGTGTTTCCTATTTGGAGGTGCATGATGAGGACAAAGACGACAAGCCAAGAGAATCCGCTGGAAAAGTCTGGATAATTTAAGATTATTTTGAGAGGGGCATCCATTAACAAGCAAATAATATAAGCCTTTTCTCTCAGATGAATGGAGTACCTTGGGAAAAAACCCTCAAGAATTATTATTATTATTATTATTATTTTGCTTTTCTACTTGTTACCCTTGAATCGTTTAACTGTTGCCGAGATTTCCACCAAAAAAATAAGTGTGCTAAAACCGAAGAATCTTTGCTGAAAGATGGCAGCAGATCCGAAACGGTTTTTAGGGTGAGCGGCCAGCTCTGGCAGCAGGTTATATCATAGTCCTGGCAATGCTAACGTGGTAAAATTCCCAATGAATTACATGGATTTGGGGTTTCAGGCTGGAGGTCAGGGGAAGATGTGGAAACGGGTGGTGCAGTGTGGAAAAGGGCAGATGGCAGGCGGTTCAGAGATTCTTATTACTCGTTAAATCCCCTTCTGCTTTATGCTTTTCTCTTGTTGAGTATCAGTTAGTAGTTCAGCTGTGGGCTGTTTTTTTGTGTGGTGCTATACCGTACATACTTTACGGGGGCCAGGGTGTTGTGGTTGTAGAGCAGTACCCACTTTTGAGATATAGGCTAATATCTAATCTAATATCTAATATGTTATGGTATCTAATCCGTAAGATTGGGAAAAGGCTTGTTTGACTTGTAACGGTCAGGTTGCCATAGTTTCAGTGAACCTACCCTGGGTAAATAAAGGTTAAATAAATTTTTAAAAATTCAATCATGAGGGGGTGAGGGGGTTGAAGCCAGCACCTTGTGGCTGCTGGGGTTCCACCTGGGCTGGTTACAGATAGGCTATGTTTGATGATGCAGGTGCGGCTAAATGTGTTTATTTTTAAAAATAATTCATTGTTCACGTTGAAGTCTCCACGTTGGAGAAAAATGCTAACACTGAGGGATCAGAGTTGCTCTGAGGAATAGGATGTGCTTTGAGTGAGAGGCATGGCGTAGACAAAAATGGACAAGTGTTCTGAAAGGTGTGTGTGTAGGAAAAGAAACCTTTCACTGGATATCTTTACCAAGAAAAAAACTATTTTGTTTTTGTGTGTAAAGGTAAATTACATTTTCTGGGTCATTTGGGAGCATCACCTTTGGCTTTTTTGTCTGTATGCATCGGTGTACAATTTCTCCTCCTTTGTGTCTGTGGGCTTGATGTTTTATGACGTTGTACCGACAACCCATAATTCACCCCAGGCCACCGACGGAAGGGGCAGTACTCGCAAACAGCCGGAACTGGGTGGGGTCTCGTTGAAAAACACCCTGTAGAGTGCATCAGGGCATTGAAACAAGAGAGAGAAATGCAAGTGGTCGGTGATTTCTGTCTCTCAACTGTGTGGCGTGGGCTGTGGTTGTAACATTATTTGTTACCGCTCCTAAAATGAATAACGAGTTGGAACGTCCCGTGTAGTCCAGGGAGTTTCAGAAGTGTTTCACGTTGAGTGCCTGTGCTGAAAGATATGAATCTCAAACTCAAATGTGTCCGTGGGAAAGTTTGCTCGTAGAATCTAGAATAGAATCAAGACTCATGCTTCACTAGCCTATGTCTCCCTGTGACTATGTATTATAATAATATAGCCTAACCCCATTTCCCCCCAGCATAATATGAAACCGAGTACTGTCTGTGTAATTGAGGACTCACTCTGAAGACCTGCTTCAACTCTCACTTTCTGGGGAGGATAGCCTGTGGTACTGCTGAAAATTCTTATTTAATCAAAGGGTTCATAGCCTTCCCTTTTGTAAATCTCAGTAAGAAAGAGTAGCTACCTCTCTGGATTTGTTTATTTGCTGTAATGTTCTGCTTATTTTTTTTTGTTTTGTGTGCCCCTACCCCTATTTTCTCCCCAATTTGGAATGCCCAGTCACCCGAGCTTCATGCCTCTGCAGTGCCGCTTTGGCAAACAGACCAGAGGCGCCCGATCAACCACCGGAAGGGGGGGGGGGGTGGTGGTTATGGGTTCTCTAGGGAGCGATGAGATGTGGGTCACAACAACGACCGGAACCCTCCCTGTGCCAGGGTACCGCACGTAGGCATCACCCTTCAACCTGCAGGGCCGCCGGCTACAGTCGCCACTGGCAGGATCGGGATTCAGTTCTGGGCCGTGGAGCCCTTTTTCCTGCTGTGGAGTTTTGGTTTGGGATCACGGACAGCCCCCTCCTCCCGGAAACTGACCCCCCCCCCCCCCCTACAAGCAAGCAAGGCCCTCAAATTAGTGTCGCCTGGTTGAGTAGGATTTACATTCAGGCTGAATGGCGGTGTGTAGCCACTGATTTTGGGGCCCTGGACCTCTCTAAATCGCTCAGTTTGCTGCAGGTGTTTGCAGTTTCTCGGACTGAATAGCTAATCGACTGCCCCGTTGCCCTGAAATAGGCCTGTATTAATAATTATAGGCAAACAGTACGCGGTGTGTGACGTTCATTGATTTGGTGCATTAGCACTGCTATATAGCACTGCCATAATTGTTGTAATATTTACTTTGGAGAGGGTGGCTTGGTTTGACACCGATCAGGTAGTGAATAATAGATGGCTGTAAGAGAAATTATTCATATTTAATCATAAAATCCGTTGGTCTTCTTCAAGCTGTTTTTATCCCGGTTATCAGTGTGTTCTGCGTCGAATGACATTTATCCTGTCTCATGGTACCTTGATTTTATTATTTTAAAAAATACATATTTTTATTATTCTAGTCTATTTCAAAATGTTCTTTTCCGTCTGTACCTGGTTTTGGATTTAGGAATGGTGGGTCTTCCTCCACTCCTCAAACGCACTCCTCCTCCAGCCCCTCAGAAAAAAACATGTAGAAATCCACCGTTCCTCCTCCATTGTGTCAGTAAACAGTCTGGTTGCGAAATGGCCGTTGATCTGCAGGCTGCCTCCACGTCTCTACTGAGCATGCTCCCTGCATTGCCAGTAGGGGGAGGGCTTGGGAGAGAGCACACACACTAGGCGTGCTCCCATTCGTCCTCCCCGTAGCATGCAGCTCAATGTCTCCCTCTTCCTTGGTCTGCCTTCGGGTTCTGAAACCACGTTCTTTTTCGATGTGCTATAAAAATGCTGCGTTTAAAGGCCCTTACCTGGACCGTAGGGAGGGAGGTTTCTCCAATAAGACTGCTTAAGATGGCCTGAGAGGAGATATAATCCCGGGTTTTTTTTCAGGCCGTTCGTTGATATTGTCACAAGAACCCTTTACCGTTGGCTGAAGCCAGGGGTTTGCACTAGTTTCATAATATGTGTTTAAAGGATTCTGTGGGCGCACGTATTCCCAAAAGAACCCCTGTGCCACACGAAATGGGACTATTCAGCCACAGTAGGAATCCCAGACAAAAAACGCTGTAGCCTACCTATCGCTAATGCTACTGCTTTGTTCCCCCGTTCCAAACCCCCTTTGCGAGTAAGGCAACGAGGCAGCCTGAAACGCCCGCCGCGGCGCTGTAGCATCAGAGCGGTGTAGCCGGCTGGGGGAGAGCCGGCTGGGACCGGACCTCGTGGAGCGCAGCTCCTGAAGTTTCGGAGCTGAGGCCCGAGGTGCGATGCTCTGCAGCCGCTCGTCCGCCTGCCAGCCTGGGCACTTTGTCACCCGTGCGGCAGAGACTCGGCTCGCCATCGAGAGATAAGAGGACTCTTGCCCCCCCCCCCCTTTTCGACTGCTTGAGCTCCTCCTGGCCAGAGGAACACTCCCCTGTAGGACTGTGGGTAATGTCCCAAGGAATCCTCCTGGAGGATTTTCCTGTGCTGCAGGGAATTTCCCTCCACAGATGGCTCCATATAGCCTAGGTGGCCTTCATGAGGCAGGGTAGACAGGGCAGGGTTATTGATTTTGGGAGCTGAAGGAGTCAGGGAGAAGGCTGCTGAGTTCCAGAATTCTGGGTTCTCCTTGATTCTTTTTGAGTCTGTAGTTTAGTACGTTCCGATGGCCAGAGAGTCACTGGAACCATAGACATATTTTGGAATGCCTGGTATCATAGGCTTCTTACTGACAACCATTTCACAGCTACTGCATTGATGATTTGCACTTTAGTTTAACTTTGATCCTAGATAATTGTCTCTAATCTGATAATATTGGCCTATTCAGCCTATTACTGTTATCTAGAATGGAAGTCAATATTACACATTGTTTATAATGTTTTTCCCAAACCCAAGACACTAAGTTCGACAAGTTAAAGAATACAAACTGCATGGCACAGCTGCTGTATTTGCTCCAGTAAACAGCCTGTGAAGCACATTTTTAAGGAGGGGACTGCTCTAAACTCCTTCCGTGACTCTTGTGTGAACCTGCTTCCCGATTTCCTGTGGGAAACGGATATTGCCTGATGACAGAACACAATGTCTTTGACAACCGCGTGGAAGACCACGCAGACATAAATAATTAACTGAACAGGGGGGTATCAATCATGCCCCTTGGGCTTTGAAGCATTGCACAAGGCAGAACATCCCATGATTTCTGCACCAGTTTAGGTGAAGAGATGCCTGCTTGTGGCTGTGAAAATTATGATGGGGGGGGGGGGGGAGATGAGCTGTAAAGAGCACAGCCGATATGAATACTGAATTGTTGGCTCCCTGGGGGGGTGGATGAGCTCACCAAATTGCCAACTCTCTTGCTTGGCCTGCACTCTTCAGGTGTGTGTGTGTGTGTGTGGGGGGGAGGGGCAGGTGTGTGTGTGTGTGTGTGGGGGCAGGTGTGAGACTGTGTGGGCAGTCTGTAGATGCTCAGTTTGGCTGAGAGAGGAGCGGTGGAAGAGAGGGAGAGAGAGTGAGTGAGCCAGTCCACCGTCCTTGGAGTGTTCTGCGATGGACGTTTGGGGCTCAGGGGTGGAGGTGGATTGCAGTAGACAGCTGGTGAAAAGGACTGGTGCTATTTCCTGTTAGCATGCCCTTAGCTTCCCATTAGTGTTCCTGTTAGCATCCCCTTAGCTTCCCATTAGTGTTCCTGTTAGCATCCCCTTAACTTCCCATTAGTGTTCCTGTTAGCATCCCCTTAGCTTCCCATTAGTGTTCCTGTTAGCATCCCCTTAGCTTCCCATTAGTGTTCCTGTTAGCATCCCCTTAGCTTCCCATTAGTGTTCCTGTTAGCATCCCCTTAGCTTCCCATTAGTGTTCCTGTTAGCATCCCCTTAGCTTCCCATTAATGTTCCTGTTAGCATCCCCTTAGCTTCCTATTAGTGTTCCTGTTAGCATCCCGATAGGACTGGCTGTGGCAGAAGGTGCCCTCTCTCTTGCTGTTACTGCCAAATGCCTTCTTGCTGGAGTGGCTGCTTTTGATGCACCGTTGGGAGTGTGTGTGGGGGGGCTGTGGAGAGAGGTGTGTGTCTGCTTGGAATTCCTGTAGTTATTCCTCCTGAGAACTCCTTCAGCTGTCCCCTTACTGCGCAGATCTGGAGACAGATTGCTTTGACGTGTGCGTGTGCTTGTGTGCGCGTGCGCTTCTACCAAAAGTGTCTTCTTTTCACTTTGGTGGTGATTTCGAGGTTTCCGCATTTCCGTTTTATCTTGTTCCCGCTCATGTTGTTAAATTGATAGATGATTAACCTAACTCGTATATTTGTTGGAGAACCTGATAGGGCAGTGATGTCATCGGTGAGTTGGGCTAGCACTGAGCTGAGCCTAGGGCCTTTCACTAGACTTTCTGTTTCCAAATGGATGGCTTTGAGGGGATAGGTTGGTTGGAGAGGAAGAGAGACCGAACAGAACAGAGGCAGGTGTAGGCATAATCTGTTCTGCTAATTCCCTAGAGAGAGAGGGATAGAGAGAAAAAGACATATAGAGGCGTGGAGAGAGATGACAATAAAGATAGAAGGCAGGTACTGCCTTACTGAACCTGCAGAAGCTCAGACTCTTACTGAAGGTCTGTGTCTGCCTGAAACTGGTCTTCATACTGAAGCTCTGACTGTCTAAAGCTGTCGTTCTGTCTGACTCTGTCTGTCTGAAGCTCTGACTCTTACTGAAGATCTGTCCGTCTGAAACTGTTGTTCTTACTGAAGATCTCTCAAACTCCGCCGATTTACTGCGGCTGTCCCTCCGTCTGAAGCTTGTGGAGCTGATGCCGGTAGGAGAGAGGACGATTCTGCTCCCGTCTGTGTATCTGCAAATCAGATATGGAGCGTCAATATGGAGCTTCTCTCTGACCCGCTCCAGTACCGGCTCCACAAAAGCAGGACTGACAGCGTATTAGTGACCAAACCGGATTAGGATTACGATTACGATTTAGGTTTATCATCCTCATAAACATTTTTTTTTTTTAAAGCGATTTCTTTTTATTACAGCGACGAAAAAAATCCAGCAGGGGGGAGTCGCCGCGGGTTTGCGAGCAGCAGGACTGCTCTGCTGCTCTCGCTGTTCTTGGCTTACGTAACCGATCGGTGGCACGCGCTGTTCTGGGCTCGGTGTCCGTGCGCTGTGGAGGCCTGGGGTTTGGTGCGCGCGCGCACTTGTGCGTGTACGTTTCTCTCTCTCTCTCTCTCAGACGTGTTCCTAGAAAATCCTCTGCGCAGTACAGATGCACCGTAGCCGCCAAAAAGGAGGGAAATGGAGGAAAGACGTGTGCGTGTGCGAGCGAACCCGTCCCCCGTCACCATGGAAGGGCTTCACCGGACCGACATTTCACTGAGACCAGCCAACAGCTTCAGACAGGCAGTGCGCCGGCAGGCCTGTCTGAAGCTGTCGGGCCGGTCCCAGTGAAATGTCAGGCAGTGCGCCTGTCTGAAGCTGTTGGCTGGTCCCAGTGAAATGTCAGGCAGTGCGCCTGTCTGAAGCTGTTGGCTGGTCCCAGTGAAATGTCAGGCAGTGCGCCTGTCTGAAGCTGTCGGGCTGGTCCCAGTGAAATGTCAGGCAGTGTGACTGTCTGAAGCTGTCGGGCCGGTCCCAGTGAAATGTCAGGCAGTGCGACTGTCTGAAGCTGTCGGGCTGGTCCCAGTGAAATGTCAGGCAGTGCGCCCTGTCTGAAGCTGTCGGGCCGGGCCCAGTGAAATGTCGGTCCGGTGAAGGGGCTCAGGATTCGTCTCGCGTTCGCCGTCTCTGAAAGGGCTTGATGACTACGCAGGTGTCATCATTATCACAGAAATGACTAATGCTGAACTGGGAACAAAGCCACCTTTAATTATTATTAGTTTTATTTATTTCATTATTTCTATACCATATTGCCTCTCGCTCCCCTTTAAATTTCCAGATTGCCGGTTCCCGTCTCGTCTAGCTGTAGATTTTCGGGGTTGGAGGCTCTTGGTTTGGGGTTTGGGGGAGTGGTTCTCTCAGGGGTTGGCGGTCCAGGTTGGCCTCAGTTGCCCCAGCGCTGTCCTTTTTGGCGCCACAATAGCCCATTCTGATTAGGCAGTGTTCTGTTCCTGCTGGTAGAATGAGAAGACATTTGCCTGGATGAGACCCACCTCACCACACTTCCCCTAAGCCCAGACCCACCCGGTCTATAACGAGATCACTGCTGATGTCCATTTACATTTTTAATGCTTTAATGTGCTTTTATCGTGTCCCTTGAACGGTGTAAGAGAGAGCTGTGGCATAAATAAGGCACAGAGCATCTTTTTAAAATTACTACAAAAGAGTGTGTGACTGTGCTATTATCCTGTGCTCTAATTGTCTGCGTTTGTGTTGCTGTTTTAGCGACCTGCGGGTTTCCACGGCGACTCGGGGTCCCGATATAGTGTCTCTCTCTCTCTCTCTCCCCTGAGAACCGGGCTTTCTATTCCCTCACAGAACAGGCACCGCCAGCCTTTTCCCCGACACTGTTTCCCCAACACGTTCATGAAATGTGCTTTTCAATTTTTTAAAGTGCTGAACGTTCAAGCGCAGCGGTGTGTGTGTGTGTGTGTGTGTGTGTGTGTGTGTGTGTGTGGATGCTCCGCTCGTCCGCCGCGCCAGCCTAGTCTGGAGGGCCGGCTCCTTCGTCTGTCACAGAGATGACATTTCCGCGGTCGCCATGACTACTCGGCCGCGCTGGCGCGGGAGCGGGAAACGCGAAAACGGGAGCGGGCCGGCCCGACGCGTCTACGCTCGTCACCTCGCTCGGGGCGAAGAGCCACCTCCGAAAAGGAGAGGCTCGGGACTTTCGGAGATCGCAGACTAGGTGTCATCCCGAGAAAGACGTGTAGCCTAGCCCCCCTGTGCGGCCAGGTAGCTGAAAGGGAATCCCTCTGGCAGCTGAAGAGCAGAGCCAGTGTCCTCTGGCTGTCTCGCTGCGTGGAGACACACAGACGCCAGAGGACCTGTAGCCGCAATAGTGGCTCTGCTGGAACTCAGTGCTCTTCTGATGTAGCCTGGTGACTTGTCTCCATTTGGAGATGCTGGTAGGAGAAAGTAGTGCCCCTGTCTTATTTAATCTGATGGCCTCTCTCCACCGCCTATCCCCTCACACAATATTGTTTTGTGCATAGAGGTTTGATTGTTGTTTCTTTTTAAAAATTTTTTACTTATCTTATTGTGCTGTTGTTCCATCCTCCCCCCAAAAAAAGACCCTAACCTCTTGCCTGTCTTCTCAGTCCTGTCAATTGGGAGGTCAGCCACTATGCTTGCTGTGGTTGTCCTGGATGTGCCAGGCCTTTGGCCAAATTAAAATGTATATTTGTACCTGAAGAAATGCATAACTGAAAACCCCCTCCCACACCTCTGCCAATATACACATGGTCTACTGGGACCTGGGGGACTTTGCAGGGTGCAGCTTCTCTGAGCAGCTGTGTCTCTCTCTCTCTCTCCATCTCAGCCCAGTCTGGTGAAGGGCGTGGCGGGGAAGGGAGAGCCAATGAAGACAGAACTGATGAAGGAGCCGCCTAGCAACAGAGGAGGTGGTGAGTCTGGGATTTGTATTCTTTTTTTTTTTTCCCTGGTTGTTGGCAGTAGGGTGTGGTCATTGGACTGACTGAACCAGTGAATTCAGAAGATGAATTCGGGGTGGACTGCAGTCGCAGACGTAGGGGGGTGCAGGGAGAGTCAGTGAGAATACGATCGGGTGAGAATATATTTGAACAGTGAATGAAATGATTGTCAAAAAGATTTTGGCAGAACAAAACGCAGTGTGCGTTGCAAATGAGTACTGCCACGGACTGAACTTTCAGGGGCCAGATTTTGTGATCTGGACACATACAGTAATATATTGTGAATATTTTCCCATGAATGAATTGAATTTCGGACAAGCACGTGATTTCCTCCAAAGATGTCTGCCGTGATTCACTTCTTGTGCATTGTCTTCCTCCGACTTATTTAATTACTTCCCTCACAGTAGACACTGACATAGCCCGGACTTGATACCGGACCGTGGGGCCCATCCACACGCTGGAACGGTGTCCTAACAGGATGAGCCACCCATCAGCCCTCCTTCCGCCACTGTTTTTATTCAGTCTCCTCAAGTTATTGGATGGCGAAATAGGTTTCGCTCCCATTTGACCCCGTTCAGACAAAACAAAAGAGCTTCAGGAAAACAAGCATCACGGTGGAGTGAGACAAAGGCAGTCAAGCACATTATTATTCTTATTATTATTATAATAAACAAAGGGTGACGGCTGTGTGCTCTGACAAATACACATTTCTTTAGGGATGGCTTGACTGTGAGCTGTTTTTACATGTGCGTATGCGCACGCGCACACACACATACACGCGCACATACACACACACACACGCACACACGCATTTGCGCAATACACCATATCTGCGTTTTTTTCCAGCTCGTTTGATATAACCTGTTGACGTGGAAACCAACAGCACTCACTCGCAGTGCATGGCAAAGCTAGTGTGTGCCTTTTTGTGCACACCCAGCTTTTGAATTCCTGACTTGAAATGCTGAGTGTACTTAAATGGAGTGGGCAGACCGCAAAGGAGTCTAGTTTACTGTCAGACAGACGGTTTCTATACGTAGCCAAGTATATTATGTCTACTCTCACAAAAAAATATTCTTTATAGTGGTAAAAAATGGTTCTTCAGTGCTTTTCGAACTTTTAACTCGCCCTTCAATGTTTGAACTGTGAACACAGAATGCCTCCAATTTCTGCCATCCTGTCAAACCTGGGCTGAGAGGAATTTGGCAAGTTGTTCATTTTTGATCGATTTATTGATTTTGTTTTTCTTTGGGCAGCTGGAGTTTTCCTGGAAATTACTTTCTGTTTGTATACAGTTTGTACACAAAATAAAAAAATAAAAAAATCATTGTTAAGATTCAACACTGGGAGCCATTGGTTTTTAAGGCCCAATTGGTTTTCCCTCACGGGGAATGTTAGACATGTGTTCAGAATTTGGCATTTTTTCCAAAAAAAAAAGTTTAAACAACAAACTTTGCCTACCAATTTTACTGAAAGTGAAGTTAGTTATATTCCGTGAGATACAGCATATGGTTTGGCAATGTGCCTGCTCACTTGGAAGTTCTTTCACAGTCGTCATTCTCTGTTGTGGGCAATGAATTGGCTCTGATAGCTCAAAGCCTGCTTTAAAGTAGTTTACTCTAAAGCCAGTCGACTCGTATGGAGCTGTGACCTTGTCAGTGACCTTAGTGTTGCCTGTCACGTTTTTCCATCTGCGATCGAATCTCTGGAACTTTCTTCTGATTTAATGTGACTCATCGCTGACTTTCAGATGGAGAGGAGGGGGTCGTGGACGGGCGACCGGAGCCCCCCAGGGGAGAGGCGGAGCTGAACGGGACGTGCGAGCGGCCGGGGCCGGGGAAGTCCCCTCACAGCCCCGCCCCCCGGGCGGGGGGGAAGGCGGGGGGCGAGGCGGGCGGGTCGCCGCGGATCCGGGAGAACGGCGTGGTCGACGGGGACCCCCCCCACGGCTCCGTCACCGGTAGCAACGGCTTCATCCTCGGCGGCCAGCAGGAGGAGGAGGGCGGGGCGGCGGCGGCGGCGGCGGCCGCCTCACACAGGACTAGCGGGTCGCCCGCGGGCGCCGCTTTGGCGGGACACGCTGCCAAGACGCTCCCGCCCTCCTCCGGCCCGGCCCGAGCCCGGAATATTGGTGCATCAAAGACTGACACGGGCGCAGGCGTGGGCGTGGGCGGGGCGACAGAGACTAAAAACGGGACGGCCCAACCCCCCTCGCAACCCGTCACCGTGCACCGGGCACGCAAGACCATGGCGAGGCCCGCGTCCAACCAGTCGACACTAAAGGTACCGGAAGCTTCCATTTGGTTTCAGTGCGTTTTACAGACACGCTAACTGCCTGCACAGTTTGTGTGGAGAGCTGTACAGTCAAAACTAAAGGTACTGGGGTGCTGTTTTACTGCCAACGCTGTTTGTGTTAATACAGCGTATTACTGAGACAACACTGAACGTCCTGACAAAATATTAAACCGTCTTCACTGCAGATATAGTTTAGAGTACAGTCAACATGAAATGTACTACTGTTGGCTGTAAATTTGCTGTACACTTATTGTTGAAAGACCACAGTTGTGGACAGCAGTATGGGTTACTGGCAGCTGCTATCCGGTCTACACTGTGAGTGTTAATAGTCTTACAGTCAACACTTAAGTAGGGACTCATATTTTCTGTTTTTCCAAACTGGTCGACAGAATCATGTTTTGTGAGATTTTTTTGTTCATTATTTCACAGTAAGCATTCGGTGTTGTTTGAGCATCCGGGATACCATTCGCATATGCACAGGTCGTGAGTGGATGTGCGAATGATGTGTCATCATCCTCCAATGCAAAACGCAAGTTTGTAGAGGATTTTGTAGCGGTATGTGCAGAATCCAACATCCCATTGGAGAAAATTAAGAATATGCTCCCCTTCCTCATTTGCGTTGCCAGTGCCCAATGGGATTCCTTTATGGGCAAGTCATCAAAAACATGCACGTGCATGCATTTTGGCTGCGGGAGTATAGCCTACACTTTGTTATTGCGGGGACAGGTGTGACAGGGAGTTGGCTCACACAACATCTTTTTCTCAACTACGTAAGATAACTGCGTTTTTAGAATTCTGAAAAATCAACTCACTCAAGAAGTACAGACAGTTTGTTCCATTTCCAAATAGGGCTGCTCGATTATGGCAAAAATAATAATCACGATTGTTTTGGTCAATACTGAGATCGTAATTACTCACTGACTTTGGAAACATCATGCATTTATTGAACTTTTTTAAAAAGCTTGTCTTTTTAACAGTGGATTTCCTTTAACTTTAAATATATTTCAACTGAAAAACTAATTTTTAAAAAAGTTAAAAATAAATAGAAAAAATTTGATAATCGCCAGCTGTATTTATTTATCTTGTTTTCATAATCGTTGGAAGACAAAATCGTAATCGAAAATAAAATTTGATTAATCGTCCAGCCCTATTTCCAAACTTTGTAGCCTAAATGAAAGACAGGGCAGTGAGCCACACCTGTTGACCTAAATCTTGTTGAGCAGTGTTGCAGCTACAGGGCGTGATTTGCGTTAAAGTGGTTTGGGGAAAAAAATGACGCTGTAGTGCTCAGTCGATCGGACATTATCCCGCTTATACAAGGATTCACCAATAAAAAGCATAATTGCAATAAAAACGTGAATTCAAAATATATATTTGCTATATTCTGTTCATATTAGATGAAGAAATAATCTTTATTTTAACGCGTTTCTTCTTTTTTTCCATAGGCTACTTTATGATTAATTAATAAATGGAGCAAAGTTCCAACATAGTTGTCCATACATAGCCATAATGAGAGAATAAAAAAGATTGAGTAGGCTTGTATCCGATGAGTATCCATCACTCGTACCCATTCCTAGTTTTTACTAGGAGTATATACGTTATATTTGAGTGTGTATACACCTTGCCGTGACCAACACAGCAAGCTTAAAATCATCTGATAACTAACAGTAAGTCAGGTTACCAAGCTGTACCACACTGCCTCATTTGGGCTGTTATGAACTTTGTGGGGCCCTATCATAACTTGTTTTGGTCTCTATGTTTTTATTTGCTCAACGTGGAATCGACCCTTTCCCCTGAAGCCGTTTGCAGGACATGAAAGTTGATTCTCTGTCCAAAAAAAGGAAACCCCATTGAATACAACATCCTTTCATTTTTGGCTGGACCGCAACAGCGGGGCTAGCCATACAAACGCGAATGTTTGTGACTGAGTGAGTGAGTGAGTGAGTGAGTGAAGTTACACCATTGGTCGGCCGGATCACGTGTGTCAGCCATATACTAGGTTTTAACCTGGTCTTGTTTTGTACATCTGTTTAAATAAAGGTTGGAAAATTAGAACGTTATTTTATTTGTTCCCTAATTTTTCTGTCTGCAGCTTCTGAACAGGGAACTAAAAGAACCAAACGTCAGGAGAGAGGAGAGTCAGAGCGGACAGGAGGCGGAGAAACCCCCACAGACACCCCCACCTTCCCAAAACCAGCTACCTCGGGGCCAAAACGAATCGGCTGCCGCCCCCGCCAAGACTCAGACAGGTCAGGCCTCCTCCAGCGCGCCCGTCCCAGAGACCTTCTGCTGCTCTGAGTTCATCTCAACCCACCAATCAGGAGCTGCCAATCCGTATCCCTTATTCAGTCATCCTCCACTGTCATCTGAATTTACCAGTCATTCTTACAAGTTTTAATAAGCAATATCAGGGGGCTTAATAATGCAGATTATTTTTTAAAATTTTCCTCTGTGATAATTGTTATTCTATTTTTTTTTTTGTATCACAGTATTTCCCCGGAGTTCATCGCAACTGCCTACAAAGTACAATGTTTTTTTTCTGAAAAAGGGTTTTATTGCTTTATATATGCCTTCTGTGAAGCTGTGTGTGCATATCTCAGTTGATCGATCGATCGATTTGTCTTCCCTTCAGGCGAAACGGCCAATAATAGAGAGGTTGTTTAGTCGCAACAGCAGCACCCCAGGCCTGGACTGGAGTCTGATCAAAGATGATTCCCAGTGTACATTTTTTTTAAATGGCGGCGGTAATGTTTTCTTCCAGCAGAAGGCGCACAATTCCCTCTGAATTGTCTCTTTGTGACCTGTGCGAGTACACCCTGCCGTGCTGGTTATTGTTGTTGCCAGGTGACGGCTTTCTCTCCATTTTGTACAAATCACCGTGGTTTCTCTTCCAGCTGTTCCCAGCGCCGTCGGCGTGTGTTACAGTTACTCATGTCGCCACCCTGCACAGTGCGGCCATGTTTTAGGAGGGCCTCTCTCACTCAAGTCCTCAGAACGCATCTGCCAGTGGCTTCCTTCTGTTTCTTAGAAGGAATATAAAGTGAGAAAATAAGAACAGAAAAGTCACCTGGCATGTAAGCATCGCTTGGTAACAGGACGGTCTGCTCTCCCGTTTGGTAGGTTGCGTTTGCAGTCTCTGTCAGATCGGGCGTGTCATGTCTGTCAGGTCAGAGGGATTGCAGTTGGTTGCATTTTTTGAAAGAGCCACAGGGGGCACTCTTCTTGAGAATGGTGTCTTCCTGTTTGCAATTAAACATTATACAATCAAGTTGTTGTAGGTACCAGCTGCCTAAGTGGCAAAAAAAAACACCCAGACATTATCGAGGAGAGCCAAGAATACGGTGAATTGAGGGATTACTGTTTATTATTGAATGGCACTAAGCAGGTACTTGTGAAGACGGACAGATGGTGGACAATCGATAGCTAGCTGTCGGCATTCAGAGGCACGCGTTTGATTGGCTCGTCTCGAGGCAGCGCTGATTATAGCCCCGTGATGGTTTCAGCATCGGCGGCCGTGTCGCGGAAGAAGAAGAGGAAGATGGGGACGTACAGCCTCGTCCCCAAGAAGAAGACCAAAGTGCTGAAGCGCTCGGTACTGGAGATTTTCAAGGACCTGAGCCGAGCCTCTCTGACTGCACAGGTTAGCACACGCCGGCAAGCACTCACATGCTCACCCAGGCCAGCATTCACTCATTCACTCAGGCCAGCATTCACTCATTCACTCAGGCCAACATTCACTCATTCACTCAGGCCAGCATTCACTCAGGCCAACATTCACTCATTCACTCAGGCCAGCATTCATTCATTCACTCATTCACTCAGGCCAGCATTCACTTATTCACTCAGGCCAGCATTCACGCATTCACTCATTCACTCAGGCCAGCATTCACTTATTCACTCAGGCCAGCATTCACGCATTCACTCAGGCCAGCATTCACTCATTCACTCAGGCCAGCATTCACTCATTCACTCATGCCTGCATTCACTCATTCACTTAGGTCAGCATTCACTCATTCACTCAGGCCAGCATTCACTCATCCACTCATGCCTGCATTCACTCATTCACTCAGGTCAGCATTCACTCATTCACTCAGGCCAGCATTCACTCATCCACTCAGGCCAGCATTCACTCAGTCACTCATCCACTCAGTCCTGTATATGCATGCAGACACAGATGCACTGCATGGGCCTACAAATGGAATTCGCCGTTCCAAATTCAGAGAAAAAGTAAGAAATTAAGTGTAAAAAAAATTGCATGAAAAACAGGCCTATACAATCCGCAATGGGAGTGCCCCATCTGCAGATTAATCCAATGTGGCGAGCTATAATAGCAGTACCGATGCCTCTTCTCCACTATATAACAGAAGGAGCGATTGCATGTGAATGGAGAGAGTGTGGAAAACGACTCCGAGGAGGAGGAGTCGGAGGACGGGGAGGGGGAGGAGTCAGAGGAAGAAGAAGAGCAGAGTGGTGAGGGGGCAGAGGAGGGCGTGGCCGCCCCCCAGGACGGGGACAGAATGGAGGAAAGCAGTGCCCCTCAGGTTAGCCCCGCCTCCTTGGCCACTGCAAGGCCACACTCCTGTGGGCTCATACCCGTTATCTGGACTGCTGTTGTCTCTCCCCATGCCACAGAGAGCTGCAGAAGGTGCATACTCTGGTTCTGATGGATTTCACCCAGGGCAGGGATCTCAAACTCAGGTTCTGGTTCAGCGGCTGCAGGTTTCGGCATGTGTCATCACTTGAGTGGCACATTCAGGACGCTGATTGGCTAAAGAGTTCACGGACCTTGTTTCTAAGGCCTGAACTGGCTGCTGTTTGAAAAGAAACCAGAAATAACGACCTACGGACACTGCGGCCCTCTAGTACCAGAGTTTGAGAACCCCGTTCTGGAAGCTAGTCACTCAGAGATGTAGTGTGTAGCTTTGAAGGCTCAGAGGCTGTCACGCGGGTCCCATAGACAGGGGGCAGGGTAACGTAAGCGGTGTTGTAACCTGACCGTATTTTCCATCCAATCCCCTCCCTAGGGCGAGGGTGAGGTGGGTGAGGAGCAGGAGACGGAGGAGTCAGGTGATGAGGACGGAGAAGAGGAGGGCAACGACTCGGACCTGGTGAGACCACGTCGGCAACCTGCACGAGCCGCGCGTTTCCTAATAAGCCTCCAGAACACCCGACTGTGGCACGACATCATTTCCACACTGTGCCCCATTGGAGGAACTGCACTTTCCCATGAAAGCAAACATTTAAAAAATGTAATTTACCCTCCCAGTGTTTAAAAATAAATAATAAAATAGCCTGGGTTAAAACAGCAGTACGGTGCCTGTGACATCCCTGCTGGTTATCTGTTTGATCACGTAAGTGAGCCTGCTGAACACAAACAAGAAGGGTGGTAGAATTGCATCTGGCACTTCCCTATGAGAACAGCCTAGAGCAGGGCTGTATGCTAGCATTTACTAGCCACACGTAGCTCGTAAGTTTAGGAAGCACCCTACTACATCCCGATCATTACATTAGTGCTCTTAAATTCTTTTTTCCAGTTAGCACATATATCAATTTTCCTAAAAAAAAAACAAATAGGAGCACTGTAGAGCCCTGCGGAGAGGCCGGTAAAGGGCCTTCTGTTTGGCTGGCGCCTAGCAGGTGGCTGTGGCCACTCCGGCGGTCGGTGGGCCCAGTGAGCAAAACAGTCCCTCCCTGTTTCCCCCCCCCCCCCCCGCCCTCCCGGGGCCTCCCTCCCGCTCCAGAGCTCCGAGTTCGGCCTGAAGAAGCGGCCGAAGAGAAAAGGGAAAGGCGACAACCCCTGGCTGCGCCCGTCCCGGAAGCGCAAGCGGAAGGCCCGATCGAAGGCCGAGGGCCTCTCAGGTACGCGCGCTCCGCCCCTTTTCTGTTTCCCGCTTGCTCTCGGCGTTTTCGCGGTGCGTCGGCCCGTGAAAAGACACGAGGCACCGTTGTTTGGCACGCAACAAGGGTGGTGGTGTTTGCTCTCGGTAGAGAGCATTTGTTAGCTCGGAGTACAAGACAAACCTTTAGATCACCTACTCAGACAGACAGTGAAAGAAACACATTAACATAATATATATATATACACACACACATGCTCATATTCAGTACTAGGACTGACAGATCAAACCCATCCCTGCAGTACAAGAACAACACAAATCTATACATTAGTGCATAGACATAAGTGCAGGTGCAAGAACAGCAGCAACATCGGTCCATTTCCAGAGCGGTCTCCTGCCACTGGAGACCCCTCACCCCGCTTTGTGCCATCTCTGAGGCACGGAATCGCGGTGTGCGGTCGGGAAACCTGAGAATCATCCCTGGAAAGCCAGGTTGCTGCCTGTAATGCTGCGGTCAGCATTGGCAGGGGACCCTTCAACCATAGCAGTAGCAACTTCAACTGGTTTTAAATGGTAGCTGTGTGCCTTGGTGGCCGCCTCTCTCTCTCTCTCTCTCTCTCTCTCTCTCTTTCTTTCTCTCTCTCTCTCTCTCTCTCTCTCTCTTCCCTCCTAGACAAAAATGCAGGCATGTAATAAAATGAAATCTAAGCAAAATTAGGACAGAATTAACCTGAACTTTCTCCCTCTCTTCTCTTCCTCTCTCTGTTTCTCTCCTGGCCCAGGCAATGAGGCAGAGCCCCAGGCCCAGGCCGGCATCAGTAAGGAGTACACGGAGGTGCCCCTGGACTCCCTCAACCTGAAGGCCCAGGAGGAGCTGCTCTCATCCCAGCACTCAGGTGAGGGCCTCGGGAGGACCCTTGGGGTACTCCTCC
Source organism: Anguilla anguilla (assembly GCF_013347855.1). Lineage (NCBI taxonomy): Eukaryota > Metazoa > Chordata > Actinopteri > Anguilliformes > Anguillidae > Anguilla > Anguilla anguilla. The sequence goes on along the minus strand of NC_049214.1, from coordinate 5,359,226 downwards.
TGTTTGGGGGAAGGCAGAGTACCAGGCCGAGTCGTGATTGGGTGAAGTCGCATCGATTGGGTGAAGCACATTAACTCACCTCAGCTGGTTTCTTGGGTCTGAATTGGTTGTTGATTTTAAGGTGAATGCGAAAGCCAGCTGCTCTGTGACTATCCAGGACCAGGGCTGGAGTCAAATAGCAAGCATCAATGGCCTGAGTGGCCTGCTCTCGTCACCATACAATTTTGTGGTGTTGCGTTGTAATTGATAGAATGAGCTTGGGAAAAAAAAAACTTGCCGACTGTAAACCCTCCCTCCTTCGGTGCCGCTGCAGCCAATCACACGCGACCCTGCGAGTCTCCCGGCTGCAGTCAGAACTCGCCAAACGGAATCCTCACTGCGCTGAAAGTGCACTGATAGGGCCCCCCTCTATCATCCGTCGAAATAAACGGTGGCCTCCCAGAAGCCTGCATCTTCCTTTGGTTTCAGGCAGCTTAGAGAACCTGCAGGGGCTGGAGTTTCCAACTGTGCCTGGATCACTTGAGGCAAAAATTTTGGCTGATAACGAAGATATTGCTGACCTTTTACCCAGCAGACCCCCGATGGCGGTAAAACGCAGTGAAAGCCGCATGCTAACGTCCCAAGATGAAGGAAGGGTTGATTAGCACGTTAGCCTGTTACAGATTCTGTTTTCACCCCTTCTCCTCTCTTATCTCTGCAATCTGCAATAAGACAAGATTTTGCGTTAGGGACCTGAGTCTTTCACTGACCGATTACCGTTACTATCTGTGAGATTAATATCTTGCTTTTTTACAAATATTTCCTGTATTTGTGAATGAAATGATAAAAGGAGGCTCTGTTCAAGAAATGCTGCCACGTTGGTCCAAGTCCTTTTTAGACCCTTTTACACTCATGAAAGTTTGATTCAGTGAAGCTGTGAGTTTGTGAGGCGGTGAGAAAAGGGATGAGATTGTGATAGGGTGAGATGGCAGGTGACTGAGATAGAGGGAGTGACCGTGGGGCCAGCATTTCTTGGTTTACTTTCGCAGTCAAAAGTAGAACTGACGGTTTTTTTTCTTGAAAGAGGTCCTTTGAGGCCCTGCAGCTTGTGATGCTTGCCGCCTTCAGTCCCATTTTACGCTTTACGCTTTTTTTCGTGGAATAATTCATTTTTCCTGGAGTCGCTGGCAGAAAAACACCGCGCGAAGGGGCACAGCTTTAGTTTCTCACGTGGGATTCAAACCGGCGACCCAGCCTATCCAGAGTCCCGTCCTCGAGCCACGATAGCGCGTGCTACCTCATAAGCTTTCTCTGTAGCATTCCTCCGTAATTACACTCCACAGTGCTGCTGTGGGAGTTGAGCGCTGCCTAATTAGTGTACAAGTGCTGTAGGGCTGACCCGTTTCATGTGTGCTGCTGCTTTCTAGTAAAAGGTGTGCCCCGTTCCTTAGCCAAGCTGATCCTGGAGCAACGGTTGTGGGAGTTAGGAAGTATACGAACCAGACGTGGAGGATAGGGGTCTTCGAGCTTCAGGCCAAAGCCTTAGCATCTGCTGTCACAAAAGGACTTCTCAAAGACTTGATGGGCTCCCCCTGGTGGTGGTTTTTCCAAGCAGAGAACCAAGGCAATGACATGGCACTTTGAAGGATGGGGCTTCTAAGCCATTGAATCGAGAATATTATTTCTTTGTGATTTTACCTTTACTATTCTCGTTCTCTTAGTAAAGGTAACATCTAAGATTTATCTATTTTTCTCCTTCAGTAAAATGTTTGCCCTTAAGCTAGTGGTTCTCAAGGGAATCCTTTTTTGTTTCACCCAACCTGCAGCCTCATGTAGCTTGTGGAATGTCCACATTGAACATGATGATATATTGTTTCTAAACATACGTCAACACAATCCATGTACACTGTAAGTAGTATACTGTATGTAAGAGTGCAGCATTTAACCAGGCTAGTCAATGGAAAATGAAGAAAGTGTATTTCTTCGTGTCATCTCACTACACACCACAGCCCCTCCCATAACCCACCAGTTCCAACACTGCAGTGAACTGCGTATGGTTGGGTATCGATTGCCGTTTTTAGTGGTGCACCAGTTGCTTCGTTAAACGATGCGACTGTGGACATCGCTTTCCCTTTCTAAAACCGGTGTGACCGTGGGCTTTCGGTCGTGACTGCGGCTGGCTGCCGTCCTCCCGACGCGGCAGTGTAGCACAGTGGGTAAGGAACTGGGCTTGTAACCGAAAGGTCGCAGGTTCGAATTCCCGGGTAAGGACACTGCCGTTGTACCCTTGAGCAAGATACTTAACCGAAATTGCTTCAGTATATATCCAGCTGTATAAATGGATACAATGTAAAATGCTATGTAAAAGCTGTGTAAGTCGCTCTGGATAAGAGCGTCTGCTAAATGCCTGTAATGTAATGTAATGTAATGACGCTTCCCGGCGTGGCGTGTTTCGCGGCAGGCGTGACCGAGGGCGGGGACGCCGCGGAGACGGACATGGCGCAGGAGCTGCCGCTCTGCAGCTGCCGCATGGAGACGCCGAAGAGCCGCGAGATCCTCACGCTGGCCGACAGGAAGTGCATGGCCACGGAGAGCGTGGACGGCCAGGTACGGCTGGTGCACGGGCTCTGCCCCCCCTGCGCTCCCTTCTCCCCGCCTGCCTGGCGCTGGATAGACTCTTTAATGCACTGTAACCTCAAACGCCGCTTTATCCCATTCAGTGTTTTGCCCAAATATGCCAAATAATTTCCACGCGCTGCGCCTCAGAAAACAATGACTTACTGTAAAAGCATAACACTTTAGCAACACAGCGATGTCTTATGCGTTGTCTCACTCAATCTGTCTTCCTCTATCCTCTGCATTGCTCTCTTTCTGGGCTTCTCTGTCTTGGTCTATTATCACTTTCTCCTACACTCTCTCTCTCTCTCTTGCTTTCTCTCTCTCTCCCTCTCTCTCTATTTCTCTCCCTCTCGCGCTCTCTCTCTCTCTCTCTCTCTCTATGTCTCTCTGTCTCTCTGTCTCTGTCTCTCTCTTGTTCTTGCTCTTGTTCCCTCTCTCTCTTTCTCTTGCTCTCTCTCTCTATTTCTCTCTCTCTCTCTCTGTCTCTGTCTCTCTCTATTTCTCTTTCTCGTTCTCTCTCTCTCTCCCTCTCTCCTCTCTCTCTCTCTATTTCTCTCCCTCTCGCGCTCTCTCTCTCTCTGTCTCTTTCTATCTCTCTCTATATATCTATCTCTCTATATCTCTCTCTCTCTCTCTCTCCCTCCCTCTCTCTCTCCCTCTCTCCTCTCTCTCTCTCTCCCTCTCTCTCTCTCTCTCTCTCTCGCGCGCACTCTCTCTCTCTCTCGCTCTCTCTCTCTCTCTCTCTCTCTGTCTCTCTCTCTCTCTCTCTCTCCCCGCAGCTGACCCGGTGCCAGAGTGCCGTGCTGAAACAGGAAATGATGCGGCCCTCCAACACGGTGCAGCTGATGGTTCTGTGCGAGGCCCACCGGGCCGGCATAGTGCAGCACCAGTGCTGTCCCGGCTGCGGCTACTTCTGCAGGGCGGTGAGTGGGACGGTTCCGGGTGCAGCGCCCGAGCCAAAACCCGAACCACCTGTGAGGGCCAGAGAGAGACCCATCAGCGTTATTTCACGATGCTATTTACCGGAATCTCTGTGCTGGGGTTTCCAGGACTAATACTGTTATCTGTTAATTGTATAGTTTATGAAGGGGGCAATATTACATACATTTGTTTTGATTTGACTGGTTGATTTTCTGATTGACTGTCTGATTGATTGATTGATTGAGAGGCAATAACTAATGGTCACACACACTAGTTAGTAGAAGTATGGACGTCTGGTTACTGAAACCCAACATCCGCCTTTGGGAAATGAAGGTTCTAAAAAAGGAAGGCAGTTAGCTTAGCATTAAAGCAGAGTTAAATCGATCATAACAATAACTCCCACGAATGCATGTTCAACCAGCACGCCCAAGATCATCAGTATACCTCATAGACGGTGAATTCATTACGTTTCCTGTGTATTTGAATGATGTCTGTGGGTTTCTGTGGTTTTTAAATGTAGCCTCACATGTCCTGCCCATGTCTTGGCTTTGTCTTTGAAGACATTTTGACCTCTGTGAGACTTCCTGTTTTAAATAAAGCGTAACTAAGTGAAGAAAAACGTGTACACCGAGGATTGGACCCATTGCGTGAGCGAGCGAGCGCTGAGTTTTTAGGAGGGGGTGCAAAGGCGAGAGGGAAGAGGGGGGGTCACGGTTTTTTCTGGTTCTCTCCGGGACAGGGGACCTTCATGGAGTGCCAGCCGGACAGCAGCATCTCGCACCGGTTCCACCGGGCCTGCGCCTCGGTCATGAGGGGCCAGAGCTTCTGCCCGCACTGCGGCGAGGACGCCGGCAAGGCCAAGGAGGTCACCATCGCCAAGGCCGACACCACCTCCCGCGTGCCCCCCGCCCCCGCCGCCGCCGCCGCCGGAGCCGCCGCCGGAGCCGCCGGCCTGACCGAGGGCCGGGCCGACACCACCACTGGCGGGTGCGTCCCCGCGGCGACGGGGGGGAAAGGGGAGGGGCCTCTGCTGTTATAGTTCTGTTTCTGTGTCCTTCGCCCATCAAAAAATAGGAGAGTCCAATAGGAGACTCTTTTTTTTTTTTTTTTTTACAGATAAAGGCTCATTTAGAGCTGTTTGTGGGCCAGAAAATGATTTTCAGAAGTAGGAGACCCTTTGGACTTGGGATGTGAACGATTTGTCAGTCACAAGCATGCATGTTGAATATTAAATCTTTTTTTTTTTTTTTTTTTCAAAATTCTCAAAAGGTTCATATTAAAAGATCACCTAATGTTACTTTGGCTGCTGATCACAGCAAACAAGCATCCAACTTTGTGGTCAGACCTCGTCCAGCTGAAATCACGACAGATTTAAATGCTAAAATGGTAATGAAAGACATGCTCCCCATAAGCATGGTGGAGGGCAAAGGGTTTCGGGACCTACTGGCATTTGTTGAGCCTGACTGTAGCCCACTCCTATGCAATTTACTGTTGTGCAGAATACCATCACAGCTCGACTTGAATATAGGGAAATGGCCGCCTCTCTCTCTGCACCATTCTATCCAAGTCCGACACCGTTGCGATTACCATCTATGTGCACACAGCAAGCTATCTCTGGAAATCTGATGTGAGCTTCCACATACAGATAAGGCAATCATTGCTGTGCATCTGCGTTTAAATGAGTGTAGGAACTGACCTTAAATGCGTCTTATGGACTCTTTTAAGCTGTGTGTGAGTCACTCTGGATAACGGTCTGCCTTATGAAAAAAAAAAAAAAATTTTTTAAAAAGTGCTGTTCTCTGGTCTGTGGTCTTCAGCCCGTCTGGTCTCTCGCTGTCCGGAGAGGACAAGGTGGACAGCTCCCTCTCCAAATCCCCAGAGGTGCTTGACTCATCCCCCGGGGGGTCCAAGGTGGGGCCGGGGGGCGTGGCTGGGGGGGTGGGGTCTCCGCCCGCACAGCCGAAAGAAACACTGGAGAGCATCCTGCTGGCACTTGATGCGGAGAAGTAAGAACAACGATCGTTTCTTAAAATCATTAATGTTATTTATTATATTCACATGTATTTATGTTCGGATATCTTCATGCCTTGCCAGCCACCTTCAGATTGTCTGTTTGTGTGTATATATACACACATTCAAACATAAAAATGCGTTATTGTGTAATACGCTTGGTGAATTTGTTTGCAGCTGAATCGTGTACTGTTTGTGTTTTTATCAATGAGATTCGTTCTGAAAGTGTAGTTCCTTCTGTGTCTCTCTCAAAGCCACATGAAGCAGGTTCTGTTGAGTTGTTGTTGCTCAACTTGGAATGGAATGCTGGTGGGTCTGAAAGCTCTTAGGCTTCTCCAGGCAGCACTGTGTTGAGCCGTAATGGCGGCCGTGGGTCTATTGTGACCTCACACTTGCTCTGCTCCGTTTCCTCTCAGGCCCAAGAAGCTGAGGTTCCACCCCAAGCAGCTCTACATCTCCGCCAAGCAGGGGGAGCTCCAGAAGGTGCTGATGATGCTGGGTAAGCTACTCTCTCCCTGAACACCCCTGCTTTTAGGCGGCGGGGTGTGCTTGGTATGGTCCGGCTGTCCTCGCTGTGCTACATGCTCACGTTGGGCCTGGGGCTCTTCATTCCTCCCCCCCCAGTGGACGGGATCGATCCCAACTTTAAGATGGAGAGCCAGAGCAAGCGCACGCCCCTGCACGTGGCTGCCGAGGGCGGGCACCAGGAGGTCTGCCACATGCTCGTCCAGGTGAGCCGAGGCTGGGGCCAAAATTTGGGTTATGGGTGGGGCGTGGGGTGGGGGGGGCAGAGCGTGAGAGAGCAGGGTTGGGTCTTAGGCAGCGTTTGAATTTATTTCAGTGGATGCCTCCCCCCCCCCCCCCCATCGTCCGGTGTCAAATCCTTGACTGAGGGAGGTTCTGGTTAGGGAACTGAGCCTGTAACTCAGAGGGGTTGCAGGTTCAATTCCCAGGAGTGTGCTATTGTACCCCTGAACTGGGTGCATAGTCTAAATAGCTTCTGTCAGTGCCCAGCTGTATAAATAGATTGTTTGTAAAAATGTAAGTTGCCCTGGACAAGAGCATCTCATAAATTCCTAGGTGTAAATAATTGACCCAAGGGTGACCCAGGGACGGAGTGTTTCAGTCAGCAGGAAGCTGTGCGCATCGTTGTGCAACAGTGACCTCTGGTGGATTGTGTGGTCTGCCATCTGCCTGTGCCAGCTGCTCTTGCAGTGAGCTCCTCCAGTGTAGTGGGAAGAGGAAGAAGGTGTGTGTGTGTGTGCGTGTGTGTGTGTGTGTGTGTGCGTGTGTCTGAACACGCCCCCCGTTCCCCCCTCAGGCTGGTGCTAACCTCGACATGTGCGATGAGGACCAGAGAACGCCCCTGATGGACGCCTGCGAGAACAACCACCTGGAAACGGTCCGCTACCTGCTGAGGGCCGGAGCCATCGGCAGCCACAAGGTCAGCCCCGACCCCTCCCTCGTCGGCATGGCAACCACAGCCTGGGTTCAGCCAGCGTGCGGTTCAGCACTGAATGAATGAATGAATGAATGAATGAATGAATTTTATTATTGTGTCATGCATCACACCGATGCCCAGCCCATATGGGCTTATATGACACCAACAGTTTGCATATAACAGATCCAGAGTAAATCCTAAACCCATTAAAATGCAACAAACTCATATCTGATACATACGCCCTGTACAGAACAGTATCGACTCCATAACCGAACCTTCTTATCTTCTCACTAGCACTAGTTTATAACAAGCACGGTGTGCCAAGTTGTTTTTTGTGATTTATGATGGACCTTGAGTTCAGCAACTTTGGATGTTGGGGGGGAGTGAACCCTAGCATTACATTGTGAGTCAAAGGCACAAATATTGCTTGAAAGGTCTGTGTGGCTAAAGAGCTTTTTCACACAGTGGTACAGAGGGATATTTTGGGGGATTCTGATGGTGGGGTCATTTCCACAAGATGTTCTCTAAAGTAGTGGCTGTGAAGTTCTGCTGTGAAATGACAGGACAGTGCCTGCTTGTCTGAGCAGTGCCACTGTTGATGACATCATCAGCATGGGACATCTTGAAGCATTGCAGGTGTTCCCTCCTGTAGAATCCCAGCTCTGTGTAATTATCTGTATTTTTCCCTTCAGTAAAAAAAAAAAAAACATTGATCAGAACAATTCAGCAGCTGGGTGCCCAAAACAGCCATTCTCAATGTTTTTACTATTGATGCAGCCTCATCTTTATGCAAAATGCTGAGTGCAAGTATTTTATGAATGAAGCATGTGAATGTAGGTTTTTTTTTTTTACAGCTTTATGGAAAACAAATAGATATACTTGAAGGTACTAACTGTAGGTCTGATGCATATGCTTCTGTGTGCTGACAGTACTTAGTACTTGGGCTGGGCGATGAACTATATCAACGAGTATTACTGTAAATGTTTATTTAAGTGTAATAACCATCATCGCCATACGGCATATCAACTTTATTTTTTTTCTTTAATCATGCCTGGTGGTCTAGTAAAAACCCAAACTTCAGAAGCCATGTGAAATGCTTCTGGAAAAAAACATCACCACTGATATCGATTAGATGTTAAGACAGCCAATCAACAGCGAGTTTCCATGCGATCATGTGATGTGTTTTTACCAATCACATGTAATTTGTCATTACCATCTTCTCTCCCTGCAGGATGCGGAAGGCTCTACGTGTCTCCACCTGGCTGCTAAAATAGGGCATTATGACATCGTACAGCACCTCCTATCCACTGGAAATATGGACATCAACTGCCAGGTGGGTGTGTCCACAGTCGCCATGGTCACAACCTGGGTTTTAATACACACCCATTTAGCTGATGCTCATATCCTGAAGTACTAACAAGACTAAGTACGTAAGTTCAATCAAAATGGTTTCGTAAAAGCTATAGTTTCTACAGAGAAGGATAAATGACACTCATAGCCTGGAACAGTGCAGAAAGAAGCACTAGAACAAACCTGAACATAGTAAATTTAACTGTCTTAGTTTACAGTTGCTGGATTGTAGTTTTTGAGTCAACCACATTTCCCAGTATTGCCTTTTTTCCCCCCTGTCATGTTAATCCAGTTATGATAATGTGTTTGCAGGGGCAGTTTGATGTAAATGTCTTTGCCATCGCCCCGATATTAACAGAAGGTCGCGCTGGTCGCTAATCGATAAATTAGCTCTCCCAGGAAAGCAGCACCTCCACGATTGTGCTCGTCAGCGCTAATGTGACACGACTGTGATTAAGGGAAACTCAATTAATCACAGCCCGATTGTGCTTGTCCCATTTCAACGCCGCGTTATTTTTCTTAAAACGTCTTCATATTTTCATAATGTTTTATCCCGCTGTTTTTTTATAGAATCGTGTCATGTGTGAAATATGGCAATATTAGCATAAGGTGTAGCTGCGTTTTTGTAAGATATAAAGACACAGGTATTTTTCCTTTTTTGCTGAGTTATGCTCACGGACCCTCGGCTGCGCCCCATATCCCTGTAGGGGAACCCCTTCTCCACAGAACGGCCTGTGCCTTAAATTATAAACTCTGTGCCCCCCTCTCATGGCATGGGGGCTTACCCATCCTGCTGTTGCAGCTCTGAGCAGCTGTAATGCAGAGAGGGTTTGCACTGCAGTTGAAGTGATCATGGAGCCCACTGGTGCTCTGTGAAAGCGAGCTTGCCTTAAACCAGGGGCTGTCTGATATCTGCAGGCTTTAGTGCTTTCCCTTTGGTCAGTAGCCATTTTAGAACTCAGAAACGCAGGGTCTGTGGATTTTAGCCAATCGTTGGCTAACGTTGGTTGGCGTCGTTCAGTGATGTCGCGGTGATGTAATTCGGGGAGCTGTGATGTCATTGGCTTCAGGACGACGGAGGCTGGACGGCCATGATCTGGGCGACGGAGTACAAGCACGTAGAACAGGTCAAGCTCCTGCTCTCCAGGGGGGCCGACATCAACATCAGAGACAAGGTGAGGGAAGCGCCTGAGTCCTCCCCTCCACCGGGGGCAGGCTTTCATCGGACACTAGTCCAAAAATGGATTTATACAGCTACAGTACCGAATTACTGGAGCGCTTCAGGTTTAGTTCCTTTTTTAAGGGTACACTTGCAGTGCAGTACCTGGGGAATCAGACCTACAACCGTGGGCTTTCATGTCCCCTAACCATTATGCTACGCTACCCCCCTCTACTTTATATGTGCATGGAGTGGAATCAGGCCTGTTTAATTACAGCTTTCCTACTCAACTGAAAAAATTAAGAAATGAATCTTTCCTCTTGGCATCAATGAACTAAAGCATAATCAGTTCAATGGTGTGGAGAAGATTTTGACTTCTTTCTAACATACCAATAAATCATACAAATTTCTTTATTAGTGAATAAGTCTTGAATCATTTCATACTTTAATCTTTTATCTCAAGTGATTTTACAATAGTTGAATTATCGCAACCCGCTTTTAAATGGTCTAGTTTCGATTCTGAACGTGTTTGTTTTTACTGCTCTGTTATCCGGTGTTTCATTGTAACGCGCTACGCAAATAAAGTTCCTTGTTGGTGTTTTTAATTTGGGGAAACCCCCCCCCCCGTGCTCTCTCTCTGTGACGCCGCTCCGCCCTCAGGAGGAGAACATCTGCCTGCACTGGGCCGCCTTCTCGGGCTGCGTGGGCATCGCCGAGATCCTGCTGGACGCCCGCTGCGACCTGCAGGCGGTCAACACCCACGGCGACTCGCCCCTCCACATCGCCGCCCGCGAGAATCGCATCGACTGCGTGACGTGAGCGTGGGGCGGGGTCCCGTTTTCGGGTGGGGGGTGGGGGTGGGTGAGGGGGGAGGCGGGCGTGACCACGGGGTGCCGCGCTCCAACAGGTCATTTTGGGTTCAAGGGTGTGGCGACCAGTTTTTGGGGGTCATTGGGATCAGGGGCGTGGCACTTGAAGGTTTAAACGTGTGGTGCTTTTTGTTCAAAGGGCGTCTGGGTGAGGGGGTGTGGCGTGTAAGGTTGAAAGGCCGTTCATAACGGGGGTGTGGTTTATGGATCTTGAAGGGTAATTTGGGACAGGGGTGTTGGCACACGGGGTCGTTCGGGAACGGGTGTGGAGCAGCGGTGACTGGGGTCAGGGAGGCGGAGCGTGGGGGGGGTTAAAGCTCATTTTGCGTGCCCCTCCCCCCAGGCTGTTCCTCTCGCGCGGGGCGGACGTGAACCTGAAGAACCGGGAGGGAGAGACGCCCCTGGAGTGCTGCAGCCACAGCTCCAAGGTGTGGAGCGCCCTGCAGGCCAGCAGGAAGCTGAGGGAGGCCAGAGGAAGCCGGGCCAGCCAGGGGGAGAAGGTCCTCAGCAGGTAGCCTGCCTGTGTGGAACACTGACCTTATACTGACCCTACACTGACCTTATACTGACCCTACACTGACCTTATACTGACCCTACACTGATCTTATACTGACCCTATACTGATCCCACACTGACCCCATACTAACCTTACATTGACCGTACACTAACCCTATGCCAACCCTGTACTGACCTTATACTGACCCTATACTGATCCCACACTAACCCTATGCCAACCCTGTACTGACCCTATGCCAACGCTATACTGACCCTCCACTGATTTTATACTGACCCTACACTGACCTTATACTGACCCTATACTGACCTTATACTGACGTTATACTGACCTTGCTCTGACCCTATACTGACCCTACACTGATCTTATACTGATCTTTTACTGACCCTATACTGACCTTATACTGACCCTGCTCTGACTCTATACTGACCTTACATTGACCGTACACTAACCCTATGCCAACCGTGTACTGACCTTATACTGACCCTATACTGATCCCACACTGACCCTATACTGACCTTACATTGACCGTACACTAACCCTATGCCAACCCTGTACTGACCTTATAATGACCCTATGCCAACGCTATACTGACCCTCCACCGATTTTATACTGACCCTACACTGATTTTATACTGACCCTACACTGACCTTATACTGACTCTATGCCAACCCTATACTGGCCCTACACTGATCTTATACTGACCCTACACTGACCTTATACTGACCCTAGATTGACGCTATACTGACCCTACACTGATCTTCTACTGACCCTATGCTGATCCTACACTTAGTTTACACTGACCGTACACTGATCCTACATTGAACCTACGCTGACCCTTTTTTGTCTCTGGGATTCACAATGCTGTGTAATGCTATGCAAGGTAAAGGTTTGGAGAAATTCAAAGTTAAGGAGCATATTGTTAGGTTAGATTGAATGTTAGGTTAGATTGAATGGCTCATGTAGTGTTCCCAGTGTTGTAAATTCTGTGTAAGATGGCTTCTGCAGCAGGAGCACATTCAACTCTCACTCCGGTGTCACTCCGCGCACAGGGACATCGCCCGGGGGTACGAGAAGGTCCCTGTCCCGTGTGTGAATGGGGTGGACAGCGAGCCCTGTCCTGACAACTATAAATACGTCCCCGACAACTGTGTCACCTCCCCCATGAACATAGACAAGAACATCACACACCTACAGGTGAGATACAGGACAGGTGAAGATGGACATGAAATGAGGCTCGGAAAACTTGTCACGGGTCATATGCTTTTAAGCACTTGTGGAAACTCATTCGTGTGATGTCATGGTACTGTGGGGTAGTTGTTTCGGAGGTTGCAGGTTTGATTCCAAGGTGTAAGATGGTAGTCTGTTGTACTGTTAAGCAATCCTTCAGGAAATATAAAATAACATAAATTATGTAAGAACTGTTAACTATGTAATGCAGGGAATTAGGACATGTGCCCCAAAATAAATAAGTAATGATGTGTAGTACTATTTGAAAAAAAAAAAAACAGATGTCCTTTGTTGATGAGATTGAAATGAGTGATTCTGCCCCCTGTCTGTGGCTGACAGTACTGCGTGTGCAAAGACGACTGCTCCTCCACCAACTGCATGTGTGGCCAACTCAGCCTACGCTGCTGGTATGACAGGGTAAGCAATAGCCATTCACCAGAGCAAATATGACTTGCTCCTGCCAAAAAAATAAACAAAATTGCATAGCCCAAGCATGATGCTCAGAATCTCTTCTTCACATGTAAAAAAAAAAAAAAAAAGATGAAAGTTCGATCGACTCTGGAATCAGTCGTGTTTCGTGCAGGCTGATAATCTGGGTCAGATGATGGTGGTGTGTATGTGGCTTCTGTCAGGCTGGATTTATTTTCGTTTTATTTCTGTATTTGTCGGTGACCATGTGGCACAGTTAATATAGATGTTCAGCGCCAGAATTAGCCAACAGTTTGTGTTTATCTGTGGTCTCTGGGCAGGTTAGAGGAGGAGGACATTGCTTGCATGTACACTCTCTGATCAGTAAGATTAATAGTAGGATGATTTCATCACCACTATAAACATATTCTACTTCAGAGGTGGCTGAAATATTTTTTGAGAATCTGTTACTCTGTATTCTAAGTTTAAGGCTTGAGGTTTTTTTGTTCATAGGCTGCTGAAAGTTTTGCTACATCTGCTGACCGTAAGAGGGAAACTGATTCCCACGGTTATTTCCTGTGTGTGTGTGCGTGCGTGTGCGTGTGTTTTGTGTGTGCATGTGTTTTGTGTGTCTGTGTGTTTTGTGTGTGTGTGTGTGTGTTTTTGTGTATGTGTGTGTGTTTTGTGTGTGTGTGTGTCTTTGTGTCTGTGTGTGTGTTGTTGTGTGTGTGTGTGTGTGTGTGCATGTGTTTTTGTGTGTGTGTGTTTTGTGTGTGTGTGTGTGTGTGCATGTGTTTTTGTGTGTGTGTGTTGTGTGTGCGTGCGTGCGTGCATATGTCTGTGTGTGTGTTGTTGTGTGTGTGTGTTTTGTGCGTGCGTGTGTGTCTGTGTGTGTTGTTGTGTGTGTGTGTTTTTCCAGGAGGGACGTCTGCTTCCTGAGTTCAGCCGTGAGGAGCCTCCGCTGGTGTTCGAGTGCAACCACGCCTGCTCCTGCTGGAGGACCTGCAAGAACCGCGTGGTGCAGAACGGCCTACGGTAAGGCCATCCGCTCGCCTGCTCGCCCGTGGTCCGACCACACCAGACCAGACCGGGCCGCACCAGACCAGACCGGGCCGCACCACACCAGACAGGGCCGCACCACACCAGACAGGGCCGCACCAGACCAGACAGGGCCGCACCACACCAGACAGGGCCGCACCACACCAGACCGGACCGCACCACACCAGACAGGGCCGCCCCACACCAGACCAAACAGGGCCGCACCACACCAAACAGGGCCGCCCCACACCAGACCAGACCGGGCCGCACCACACCAGACAGGGCCGCACCACACCAGACAGGGCCGCCCCACACCAGACCAGACCGGGCCGCACCACACCAGACAGGGCCGCACCACACCAGACCGGGCCGCACCAGACCAGACAGGGCCGCACCACACCAGACAGGGCCGCACCACACCAGACAGGGCCGCACCACACCAAACAGGGCCGCCCCACACCAGACCAAACAGGGCCGCACCACACCAGACAGGGCCGCACCACACCAGACAGGGCCGCACCACACCAGACAGGGCCGCACCACACCAGACAGGCCCGCACCAGACCAGACAGGGCCGCACCAGACCAGACAGGGCCGCCCCACACCAGACCAGACAGGGCCGCACCACACCAGACAGGCCCGCACCAGACCAGACAGGGCCGCCCCACACCAGACCAGACAGGGCCGCACCACACCAGACCAGACCGGGCCGCACCACACCAGACAGGGCCGCACCACACCAGACCGGGCCGCACCAGACCAGACAGGGCCGCACCACACCAGACAGGGCCGCACCACACCAGACAGGGCCGCACCACACCAGACAGGGCCGCCCCACACCAGACCAAACAGGGCCGCACCACACCAGACAGGGCCGCACCACACCAGACAGGGCCGCACCACACCAGACAGGGCCGCACCACACCAGACAGGCCCGCACCAGACCAGACAGGGCCGCACCAGACCAGACAGGGCCGCCCCACACCAGACCAGACAGGGCCGCACCACACCAGACAGGCCCGCACCAGACCAGACAGGCCCGCACCAGACCAGACAGGGCCGCACCAGACCAGACAGGGCCGCACCACACCAGACAGGGCCGCCCCACGGCCAGCATTACACTGCTGCTCCAGAAACGCAGTCCTGAGCGGTACTGTTCACCGCCACCTGGTGGTGGGTTTTAGTCACTGCGCTGTCCTGCTTGTTGTACCACCTGCGGTGCATTTGGATTCACGTAAAAAAAATGAAAAATAAAAAAAACCATTCCCTTACCTTGCTCTCTTTCCTGAAGTGAGCTGTCTTGTCGTGTGATGAAATTTATGGCGTGCAACAAGTGAATTTAAACTGAAAGAATAACTAGCAATTGTATGAAAGAATATTATTGCTCTGTATATTGATGAAGATTGATGTTTCTTTAAAATTAGCGAGTAGCCTATATTGCGGATGTCTCAGGAGTTGAATATTTTAAATCAGGTGTTTGATTGAGGTGTGCATTAGGGGTGTAGTGTTGAGTAGTGTGTGGAGTCAGTGAATGTGACGGTGTTACCACCCCCCCCTCTCCCCCCCCCCACCAGGACCCGACTGCAGCTGTTTCGAACCGGCAAGATGGGCTGGGGGGTGAAGTCGCTGCAGGACATATCCCAGGGCACCTTCGTCTGCGAGTGAGTGCGTCCTCCGCCCCCCCCCGAAAGAGAGGAGGGAGGGAGGGGCGTCCCGAATCGAGCCAGGCTCTGCCGCGTGCCAAACGTTTCTTCTCTTATTCCTGTTAGCCGTCAGTTTAACCGGAACGCGCTCTGCCCATTTTATTTGCTGCGATAGATCCTCTTATAGCAGCTCTGCTACATTCCATTCTACCGCTACTCTACACCAGGCCGGCAAGTGGAGGATGGGCTCCCCCCCTCTGGAGCCGGGTTCCTCTCGAGACTTCTTCCCACTGGGGAGTTTTTTCTCGCCACCGTTGGAGGGCTTTTTCCCCACTGGGAGTTTTTTTTTTTTTTTTTACCTCGTGTCCTTGCTATTTAGGGGTTCAGACATGTTGTTCTTTTTCTCTCTGTCTCTTCTTGCCTTGCTACTTTGTAACACGTCTTTGTGACAGTTCTCTCTAAAAAGCGCTGTACAAGTAAAATTGAACTGAACTGAAGTTTGATCTTCCACCAACCTTTTGAGATTCAGACCAAGTCAGAAAAAAGCCTTTAGTCAGAAAAAAGCAACTAAAGATAACGAAAAACATTGCTGGTATATTTTCTTTATTATTGGGATGAGAAGGTGAACAGGAAGCAATGGGATTTTGGCGCTCTGAATTTCTCATGAATCTGATTATTTGGTCAGTGAGCAGAACACAGACGCCGTATCAGGAACAAGCGCGTTTCATTTCCACTGAAAAACACCGTTCGGCCTGTGACATCACCGATGACACATTAATGTCCCTCCTCTTCTTTGCAGATATGTGGGGGAAATTATTTCAGATGCTGAGGCTGACGTCAGGGAAAATGACTCCTACCTGTTCAACCTGGACAGTAAGGTAAATACCATCTACAGACCCCTCTAAATTCACACCAGTTCAATGTGGACAGTAAGGTAAATACCATTTACAGACCCCTCTAAACTCACACCTGTTCAACCTGGACAGTAAGGTAAATACCATCTACAGACCCTTCTAAACTCACACCTGTTCAACCTGGACAGTAAGGTAAATACCATCTACAGACCCCTCTAAACTCACACCTGTTCAACCTGGACAGTAAGGTACATACCACCTACAGACTCCTCTAAACTCACACCTGTTCAGTGTGGACAGTAAGGTAAATACCAGATACAGACCCCTGTAAACTCGCACCTGTTCAGTGTGGACAGTAAAGTGAATACCAGATACAGACCCCTCTAAACTCGCACCTGTTCAGTGTGGACAGTAAAGTGAATACCATTGGAAGGCCCCTCTAAACTCACACCTGTTCAGTGTGGACAGTAAAGTGAATACCATTGGAAGGCCCCTCTAAACTCACACCTGTTCAGTGTGGACAGTAAAGTGAATACCATTGGAAGGCCCCTCTAAACTCACACCTGTTCAGTGTGGGCAGTAAAGTGAATATCATTGGAAGGCCCCAGCGGAAGACACTTCTCATTAGTTTCTGGAGAGTCTCATTTAAAGAGACCTTGCAGGCGCTCTTTGTAAAGAGTCAGTGGTGTTCAGACATCAGTTAGCTGTATAGGAACCAGGCTGTGGGTCTGGTGAACCGGCTATAGACAGTCATACAGGAGCTGTGTGTGTGTGTGTGTGTGTGTGTGTGTGTGTGCGCCCCCCCCCCGGCCACAGACCATCGTACAGGAGCTGTGTGTTGCCCCCCCCCCCCACCCCCGGTCAGCGAGCCGTTTTCGCTCTCCGCGGTGCGGTGAAGCCCGGTGTTGCCGTGCCGACCGTAGTCCGCAGGTGTGCGTGAGGGGGGGGCCTCGCCCGGCGATCAGCGGCTCGCTCTCCCCCCCCCCCCCCCCCCCCCCCCCCCCCCCCTTTTTCCTCCGTCCCGCTTCCCGGGCGGCCTATAAATAACCCCCCCCTTTCCGCTGCCGATCGTCATGGCGATAAACGAGCTGTCGTGGCGTCTCCTTGGAGACCCCGGCTGAGGTGGGGGCAGAGATGGAGGGAGATGGATGGCTTCAGATCGAGCGTTCATCGCTTTGTGGGGTTTTTTTTTTTTGCGGCCAAACATTTAGACTGGGAAAGGGCGTGCTTGTGTTTCCTGCTGCTTTCCAGGCTCAGATGTGTTTGGTAGATTAAAGGAAGGATCCAGAATACCAGAGCCGCCTGCAGCCACCAGCAGTGCATTATTCCTCTTATTACGTCTTTGCTCGCTTGCTTTTCAGATGCATTTATCACACAACTTACTTTTTAACTCACTACACGTTACAAAAACAAATACTTGAAAAAATATACAAGTGTTTTTGGAGGATCCTAAAGTGTGTTTTCAAACAAACTGCAAAAAAATAAATAGTCTGTCTGAAATTTGGCTTTGCCATGGCTATTTTTTAATAAGTTGTATGTGGTTACATTTTTTTTGAACAGATCTGATGTTCTGCCTGCATTGTAAATACTGCATGAGTGGTGTGAGCGTGAAACTGCAAAACTGGGCGGGACTACCGTGTGTTGTCAATCACTTACTCCTTGACCAATCAGCCTTCACTTTCTGTACCAGAACATTATGACGTCAAGATTAATTATATTCTTTTTGTATTTTTTTTCTTCTTGTTATTCTGCTTGATTTGGGGAAATAACATACTCCAGTTTTCTTTCCATAGTTGCTTTTATCGCCTTTTTATTCCATCTGGTAATGCTCATGAAAGGAACAGACAGTCAAATAATGATTGGCTAAATAATTAACCTCCTTTTTATTGTTTTACTCTTTTTAATATTTCTTACAAAGTGATCTTACCAGTCTTTTGCGTGTGTGTGTGCGTGTGCGTGCGTGCGTGCGTGTGTGTGTGTGCATGCGTGTGTGTGTGTGCGTTTCCTTGCAGGTGGGTGACGTGTACTGCATCGACGCCCGTTTCTATGGAAACATCAGCCGGTTCGTCAACCACATGTGCGAGCCCAACCTGTTCCCCGTGCGGGTCTTCACCTCCCACCAGGACCTGCGTTTCCCCCACATCGCCTTCTTCGCCAGCCGGAACATCACTGCCGGGGAGGAGCTTGGGTAAGGGGGGAGGGGGCGGGGGGGGGGGGCTTGGCCCCGCCCAAAAGCGGGCTGTGAAAAGAGTCACGGAAGCCTCTGCTTCCTAAAGTGCTGACCTCATCCTTGAACCAGAAGCAGTAGCTTTGCATTACATCACATTACAGACATTTAGCAGACGCTCTTATCCAGAGCAACTTACACAACTTTTACATAGAATTTGTTTTTTTGTTTTTTTTGTACATTGTATCCATTTATACAGCTGGATATATACTGAAGCAATTCAGGTTAAGTACCTTGCTCAAGGGTGCAACGGCAGTGTCCTACCCGGGACCTTTCGGTCACAAGCCCAGTTCCTTACCCACTGTGCTACGCTGCCCAGTAACTACTCTACGCTGCCCAGTGCTCAGCCTGAAGTAGAAGTAAAAGGAGTAGAAGGGAAAAGGCCTGTAAATCGTTATCAGCATTTCCATTTGTTCTCTTAATTTAAAACATGAGAGTATGTATGCTGACTGTGGCCAATAAAGACAATAAAGATGCATTTCCAGTGTATAGCCCTCCTTGTGCGACGGGCATTTTTGTGCGTGTTTGCATCGGGCGCACAGCGACCACGCTGACCGGGCCGCTGGCACCTTGCGCTTGTGTTCCAGGTTTGACTACGGGGACCACTTCTGGGAGATCAAGGGCAAGTTCTTCAGCTGCCAGTGCGGCTCGACCAAGTGCAGGCACTCTGCGGCCGCCATCGCCCAGAGGCAGGCCGACAGCACCCCCGAGGGCAACCAATCGGGGGCCCTGCCCGACACCAGCTCCTCCCCCACCACGCCCTCCAGCCCCTGTTGAGACCCGCCCCCTGGCCCTGGCCCCGCCCCCATGGCCCTACCCAGCCATTAGACCCGCAACCCCCCAGTCACACCGCACCAGCACAAGCCCCGCCCCCCCAAACCTATCCCAGGACCACGCCCTCATTCACAGCCAGCCTTCTCATTGGTCAGTGTACGTGTACAGATGCCTGTATGTGTCCCAGCGCCTCTCACAGCCTGCTGGGTCCTTGCATTTCAGTCCCCTCCCTCTCCCCAGCCACGCCCATGTCTTTGCTCAGAGTGCGAGGAACATGGGAGGCTTTGTGAAAATTGAATCCACTTTTAACTTCTTCTTTTGTAGTTTGGATTTTGAATTTGCCGCCTCACTCTGGTTATCCCAGGGTGACAGGACACAGCCCTCACCACCCCCCCCCCCCCCCCCCCAAAAAAAAAAATGGAGGTTCTTTTTGCTCTTTTAAGCAATGGTTTCAACAATGACTCATCTACATGTATCTAGATCCAAGAGGCAAATTAACAAAGATTGTAAATTACCCAGCATGCATCTGTAGCATATGAGTAGGTTGGTTATGCCCTTTTGGCCTCCTTTACGCAACACAATTAAATGACAGTAATGACGATTTAAAAAAACAAAAAAAAAAAATTTATTTACCTCATTAAGCTCTGTGTTGTCAGTCCACAGGGAAATGGTGGACATTTTAAAGGTTATATGTCACATTAAATTTGTTTCATTCCTCCGAAGAGTTAGATGAGATTTAGACGTTTAAGAGGGGTAAACATGGTGATAACAGCACTGTGGAATCACCAGTTTTTAGTTCTGTTTTTAACTCACAGCCCCTGACATCTTGTTTAATTATTGAAATTTATTATTAGTATTTTTATGCTGTCCATAATGTTTCAGGTTGTGTTTTCAGGGTGGTCTTTTGGAGATTAACTGTTGAATGCAAGTGTGGACCTCAGTCTGTCAGCCGTCTTCTGATTGGACGCCGTTATTAGCTGCACATCAACTACCAATCAGGGGGCATAAACCTGCCGGTCAGTGGTGCTCACGAAATGTCGCTCGTCTCTGTGGACTCCTTCGTCTCGAGCTGGCCGCCAGCTTGTTTTCCAACACAAGGACATCACCTCTCCTGGGGAGCACTTTCCCCCGCGGAGTCTCAGGGGTCGGCCCGTAAAAACATGGAACGTGTGTGCGTGTGAGAGAGAGAGGGAGAGAGGGAGAGGGAGGGAGAGAGAGAAAGAGAGAGAGAGCAAGGGAGAGCAAGGGAGAGACGGAGACAGCGTGGGACAGCCTGACTAGCTGCAGACTGCCGCCTTTCGTTAATCCTCCTGTCATTTGTCATTTTCATGACAAAATAGCAGACGGCCAGCTTTGCAATCAAAGGCACGTCCATAACGGCAAGCTTTATGAGGCACAAGTGTGGTAATCTTTTTTTTAAAAGTCAAAAAAATCATACAAACCTTGAAATATTTGGGGGGTGAAGTTTGGGGGTCAGAATTAGCTGGGGACAAGAAAATGGTGCTGACTAAGGTGTTTTTTTTCCCCTTTATTTTGTATTACCCGCCAAGTGAATACGACTTGTAAAATAAGAGGAAGTGAGTTTTTTTCTCCTTTTTTTACATTTAAATTTACCTCCAGTTTTCTAACTGTAGTAATTGTAGTTAGTAGATTTTGTTTCATGGACAAAGCTCATTATTCCCCATGTCTTTTTAAATGTGGTTAGTATGGTAGTCTATCTTGTGCAGATTCTCAGAGATGAGTACAAATGAAAAGACAAAAAAACAATATTACATTTCTTTACTTTCTGTTACATACTTTCTGGACATTGAAATATGATGCTCTGTCTAATTGGTTGTATCTTTCTTTTTTCAATAAATTTACTACTAATGACCAGACTGCTTGATATTTCCTTCTGAGCCTTCAATATGTTTAATTGGTGATGGGAGAGGTTGCATGAGCCACATTATGGGTGGAGTTGCAGTGAGCTGTCATTCGCCAGCTTGCTTAAGAAACTTCACTCTCCTATAGGGATTTCCACCCCCCACCCCCCTCCCCCTCTGCCAAATTTTGAATTCCCAATTGTATTTTCATCCACCCTCAACATCTGCTATCGATTCGAGAGCAAGCGTGTGCTCTCCTTAGCGACACGCAGTTTCGTTTTTTGCTTCTTTTGCCACAGCAAGGTCCATATAGGAATGGTTTTGTCAAGATCGATGTGGAAGAATTTGACGGGCGTGACCTGAACCCCATCAAACACCTTTGGGACCAATCGGAAAGCCAACTGCGAGCCAGGCCTAATCGCCCCAATCGGTGACCGACCTCACTAACGCTCTTCTGGCTGAATGGAAGCAAATCCCTGCAGCAGTGCTCCAAAATCTAGTATAAAGCCTAGCCAGAAGTGTGGAGGTTGTTATGGCAGGAAAGGGTAGACCAACTCCACATCAATGGCCATACTTTTGGGTGAGATGTTGGATGTCGGGTGTCCATGTACTTTTGGCCATGTAGCGTAGCTTCTTGGAAATTGTTTTCCTTAAGCAAGTTTCTCCCTACTAGCAGATTGACTTGTGAAAGCTACAGGATGGCATGGCCGCTAGCAAATGACAATTTGCTTCAAACACGACTTGACGCACTGTAATTCGAGATTATTATAGATCATTGCGAAATATTATCAACTCTCATTGTGACCCAGCAAAAAATAGCTGGAGTATTCAGAATCCATCTATATTTGTATTCCGTCCAAACCCTTTGCAAGGAGATGCGAGAGCTTCATACCTTCTACTGTTCTTAATTAAGAGGACTGTTGGACTGTGTTCCATTCTACCTTTAGGACACATGGTGGAATTCTGTCAGAACACTTTCTCCTACAGCTGTGGTTCTCGAACTCGGTCCTGGGGGACCCCTGTGCATGCTGGTTTTCATTCCGACCTCAACAGCAATCCCAGAATTTTAACAAGCTGTTAATTGTTCTTAATTAGGTGCTTTTCATGTTTTAGAGCTGGGGTCCCCAGTCTTATCCAGAAACGGCCAGTGTGGGTGCACACACCTGATCCTGATTCTACTAATCAATCACTAGAGTCATTGCTATGCACCTTGATTGCTATGCACACCAGACAGGTGTGTGCACCCACACAGGCCCTTTCTGGAACCCCAGCTCTAAAACATGAAAAGCACCTAATTAAGAACAATTAACAGCTCGTTAAAATTCTGGGATTGCTGTTGAGGTCGGAACGGGGTCCTCCAGGGCCGAGTTCGAGAACCACTGTCCTGCAGAACGCCCCCCTTCTCCCTGCCCTAGTGACTGTGCTGCACCAGTCTGAGTCTGCAGTCTGGAGTCACGCGGGGTTTCAGGCTCGTGCTGTTTTTCTCAGTGGTATCCGCCTGCCGAGGGCCCAGACAGGAAAACCTCTGATTGCATATCAGCAGTGCTCTTACGGTTTCTTTTTTAAACCGTATGATGATTGTCCTCTTCCTGAACGTCGAGAAAGAATTTTGGTAATTGAATCAGAGGGAGGGAGATAAGAAAAAAAGTGAGAGAGAGAGCAAGGGGGAGGGAGGGAAGGTGGAGGAAAAAAAAGTTTTTGTTACCTCTGCCAAGAAGGCTATATGTAATGACTGTCTGTTTTATCAGTCTGTCCATCCGTGACGGACTGATCTAGAAAAGCAACGGCTGGATTGCCGTGAAGTTTTCTGTGCGCACAGTCATGCTCCCACCAGGAAGAAACCTATAGATGCTGGTGACCCCGTGACCCTTCATGTAGTGCCACCATCTGGCCAAACATACCTCGACAAGTGATGACAGGACGGCCCGGACATTTGCCGTGCAAATTCTTGCGAGGGGAGATTGCGGTGCCTTGACGGAGGTCAGCGCTCCACTGTGAGCTCATACTTTGCAGTTGACGGTAGCGCTTCCAGCCTGATAAGTGCCTCGGAACTTGGTGGAGAGGAAACTAACTTTCAGCGTTGCTGTGGATGGGGCCAGCGTTGGGGGTGGAGAGTAGGGTGGAGCCAGGGGGGGTGGAGGGGTGAAAAGCCCTCTCTGGGCGCTAGCTCAGTCAGCCTGAGCGCGGTCTCCCTGCAGCTGGAGAAAGACACAGCTCAAGAGAGCAATAGTGTAATTTAGGGGGGGGGCGGGTCACAACCTCGTTTCGGGAGCCCCGCCACAGGAGCCGAGATGAGCCGGGGGCCCCCGCGCTACTCCAGATGGGCCGAGAGGCGATCCACCGTGGTGTACGGTAGGACCGCGACGCCGCCGTCTCGGGGGCCGCGTAGACCTTCTGCAGAACCGGGCGCCTGGGTGCGCTCTTAACGAGCTTCATGCCTTAGCCACCGTTCCTAGCAGGTTCACACATTGCGGCACTGCTCCTGCTCTCTGTTTCCTCTCTCCCTTTCACACCGTTTCCACTGTTTCATCCTTTCTCGCTCGTCTCTCTCTCTCTCTCTCTCTCTCTCTATATATATGCTTTCTTGCAAATGCCAGCCGGACGTCGCCTCGCCCCTCTCGATTTGTTTAGAATTTTCATCATCCTGCCGGGCAGGGCTGCTCCTAACTCCCGTGGGGATTACGTGGACAGTTTTTTTTTTTTTCATTCACTTATTTTGTGTGCGAGAGAGAGCTGCTACAGTATTTCTGCGAAAGAAATGTCAGCACAGGGCTGCTGGGCGGCTCATTAAAGCAAGCAACGCCGGTGCACGGATGAGCGCAACGGTCTCAGATAAAATCCGGATTGAGCCGGGTGCTGATCGTGGTCAGTTAGCTTTGTAGGGTGACGCGCAATTGGCGATTATGTCGCAGAGGATATTGGGAGGGTTCAGTCGGTTAGGGGGTCTGCCTTTAATCGATCTCCAGAGACCCCCCCCCCCGCACTGGGTGCCAAAGCCGCTCGCATAAGACAGGTCTTCCTCAGGCTGCACTTTGTGCGAGCTTGCGCTGTGGGCTGCTGGGTCAAAAGAAGCAGGTTGGTGGAGAACCGTGGATGTCTCCACTCTCCCAAAACGGAAGTTAGGGGACCACGCATTGAAAGTGGTCGCAGTTGAAAATGGCTAAGTGAACACTCAAAATTAGGTTGGGAATTGGACGTGTTAAGTCCCACTTTTGGTTACCAATATCTATAAAAAACATTTTTGTAGCCTGACTAATTTTGTGCAGTGATCTGTGGGGGGAAAAAGAGAGGCTCCTCAAACCCTGAGATGGGTGAGGCTATCACCTGCTGTCAAACCAGCTGGTGTGTTGTTAACCAATCAAAATCGCATGGCCTCCATGTAAAGATCTAGATGATTGGTTCACATCAATGAATCACAAATGATGCGATGAGGAGGGCTGAGTTTAATTTGAGGGCAGCAAAACAATCACACGTCCTGAAATGGAAACGGGACTGAACTGAACATCCAGGTACAGAGCGACATAGTGGGGCGACATAGCTCAGGAGGTAAGAGCGGTTGTCTGGCAGTCGGAGGGTTGCCGGTTCGATCCCCCGCCCTGGGCGTGTCGAAGTGTCCCTGAGCAAGACACCTATCCCCTAATTGCTCCCAACCAGCTGATTGGTACCTTGCATGGCAGCCTTTCACCGTTGACGTGTGAGAGGCATCAATTGTAAAGCGCTTTGTATAAAAGCGCTATATAAATGCAGCCCATTTAGAGGAACTGAGAGTGTTTTTGGTGTCGTGTGCAAACCCCCCCCCCCCCTGCAGCCGTTCGCTCAGCCACCTTCAGCAGCTGGAAGATGCTGACCCTGGGGGCGGAGCACAGCTCCTGGTCTCGGACCGCCGCCGTCGCGGACCGCCAGACACCCGCCCGGCGGGCCGCGGCAGGCCACGCCCCCGAGACCGACGGCGCCGTTGCCGAGGAGCGAGCGGGTTGCCAGGCGCAGCGGGAAGAGGAGTTGCAGCCGCACCATTACCACGCAGTCTTGCCGCTCCGGACGGACGATAGGCCGGACGGCCCGTGGTCGCTCGTCGATGTTCACGAAGCGAACAAGCAGGAGATCTGTGACGTCAGCAGGGCGTGGTCAGACAGGTAAGACGACATCGTGAGAGGTCTTTGTCATGTTACTTTTACTCTGGAATGTTTTTTTTTTGTTGTTGTTGGGACCCACTTAATAAAGTGACCAACTACCAGGCTTTCTGGTGAGCTCCGTCACTGATGTGAGTTGTGGCCCACTGCTGGAGGCCTTTGGTCACACCACAGATACTTTAGACTCACCAGATACTCGGTTCTTCTAGGCTCTCTGTTTCGTACTGTAACCACAGGAAGTTCCAGATGCTAACATGAGCTTTATGGTATTATATTACAGAACTGAACATCCAATATAATCCTCGGTCAATTGGCTCATGCCTCATAATACATTTTCATAAGATGCACCAAACTGGAACTTTTTGGCTTTAGCAGTAGGGAGGCAGAACTTGAAATGTTTAGAATACAGGTCTGAGTGTGTGGTAGGTCTACGGTCATTCTTAGCCTGATCAAACCTTGAGTTCAGCCTGCATTCGTGGTGAGTGCCTGTACCAACTTGGCTGCTCCGGTGCCAATACTGTTTTATTCTTTCCTGCGCTACTTACAATCCCCCAATATCCTTTTAATTTTCCTTCAGCAGTCAGGCGGTCCATATGCTGTCTCTCTTATAGAGAGAATGGCATCTGGGTGAAATTGCTTTTTGTGTTGGTTACTAAAGTAGTTATTCCTTCATACAGAACGAAGTAGCCTAATTGAAAGAGAATGGGCAATGTTCGGAGAAGTCGCCCGCTCATTAAACAAAAAAAAAAAAAAAAAAAAAAATAACAACACATGCTTCACTGCAAAAGTAGTGCGGTGAAGCATGTGTTGTTTTGTTTAGGAGGCAGGTTTTCATGTTTTTGAATAGGCTAATGCTGACTCCGGACGTGACTTTTCGCTGTGGACATGGGGAAAGTTCGCAGTGTGCTTTGCCGTCGACATGGGGGAAGTTCGTACACTGTGTTTGTTTGTCAACTGACAGTTTGCACTGCTTCGAGTGTGGGTATATTGGCCACAGAAGGTTTTGCCAGGACGCACAAAACCCAGCCACACAGGGAGTATATAATGTCGGAGATATAGGCTACAAGAAGCGAGGCTTGTGGAGAAAGTAAACGAAGAAGGCGCTACGGAGGCGGACAATGGCGGAGTCGAACTGGCTGCGCGACCGGTGTCGGCTGGTGTGAGTATAAGGAGCCGGGGGAAGGCCAAGCTCTGGGAGCGGAGTTAGGGTCTGTTTCGTGAAAGGTAGAACATAGAAGATCGGTGCATAGAAGCGCAAAAAACCAGGTAAATAAACATTAAACAAACATAGCTCGAGTTAGGATATTTCTGTTTCGGAGGCAGTGAAGCAGACAGAACCGCGGATTGAGAAGACAGAATCGGGGAGTGTCATTTCAGCGGCCACTGAGGACGGGGTGGGGGAAACGGAGTTGGGTGGGGTAGTAGGCTAGGGTTTGGAGGAACAGGTGTCACCTAAAAAGAGGTTTAGACTCTTGTGGGCGACGGTTGTGCGGAAGACAATGTCATGAGAAAAAAGGGTTGGTCAAGCAAAACGCACTTTTTTTCTTATGTTCTTTACGCGAGGTTCTGACTTTCTGCTTTCCTTTTTTAAAATCATGGCAGAATAACTAAGGAGCCAGAGACAGTCTTAAAATGGGTCTGCTGGATCATTTATGTTTAATTAATGTACTACATAATTTTTTTTTTGTTGTCGTTCATTTGTGAGATATAAGACATACAACGCATGATACGACAAGAATAAAAGTAGCAACAGCAGCAACAGGTTAGGTCTCCGTTTGGTTAGGAGTTTTGTCCATCGACTAATGCGGAAATGCTCAGACTGCACCATGGAAAGTGCATGGCAGTCATCCATGAAGATGGAGGTGTATACATTTATTTACAATACAATAAAGCAAATTTATTTAAGATTCAAGAAAGCAAATGCGCTCTTAAATTGTTAGACTTTGTACTCTCAGTCATCTTCAGGGCCATCTCAACCGTTGAAATAGGGGATAAATCAAAATTAGAATCACAACCAGGTGCTAAAACTGCGTTCGCCTGTTTAACAACTGTTCAAATTTAAGAGATTGCCCAATGTACAGCCGATTCATTTTTTATGTATTTGTTTAATTGCATTTAATATGATAACGTTACATTTTGAATCCACCAAAAAATAAGTCATTATGTTTAGTCTGTGCTGAAGAAAGAGGTAGGAGGGGAGTTAAAGTTGCAACAACTTTTTCTGAGTATAGTTGCTTGTAATGTGCTGTGGTTTAAAAAAAAAAAAAAAAAACATTCCACCACATGCTACTGCAGGAATTGGCTGCTGAAGGGCTTACCACTGTTGCTAATCAGGAATAAAAATCAAATCGCGTTTTAAAAAAACTTTTTTTTTTTGTCTGTCGTTCCCCTTCCCTAAAACTCAGGATCAATGGTTTAGTAGTAATTACAGGTCAAAATAAAAGTAGGCTGCTTTCTGTAAATAATATTGACATATAACAATACTCTACTTTATTACAAATACATAATTGTTTTAATTATTTTAAAACTCACTTTAACGACTTGCTGTCTTTTTTTAAATTATAGTTTTGTTTGTTTACACGATGACCGACAAATTTGTGAAAGTTTGCAATTCATGCGTCTAGACGCCAGAGGGAGCAATAGTACAATTAAAACAGTCAATGCTTGAACGCTTGGGTTCATCTGCTGGAGTAACTCAATGCCCTCATGACTTGAACATATACTGCACACAGGGGTGCCACCAGGGATTTTGGGCCCCATAAAAAGATCTCACGTTGGCGGTCCCCACCACCCCAGAAATTCTTATGTTCTAATATTTTTTGAGGGCCCTTGGGACTCATCCTAACCTTACCCACCTCACGGCACCCCTGGCTGCAAATACAAATCTTTTTCTAGGTCAAAGACCTTGCTAATTTAAATGGTAATATCAAGTGTTTAAAAATGTAAACATGAGGTTTTTCTCCATCATAATCCGCTAAGAAATGTATCTTTTGATTGTGTTGACACTGTGCTACTGGGTGTGTCACATGCTCTTTGATTTCTGAGCTCACCAGTGTTCTTTCTTCATAGTGATGTTCCAAATAGTTGATTTTGGTAAGCTTAAAATTTAGCTTTTGTGTTTTTTTTCTTATTTCTCAGCCTCATAACGGCTTCCTTGACTTTCACAGGCACATGCTGACAAATGGCAAAAGCAGACTGCAAAGGGAATCAAAAGGCTAGACTCAAAACTAGATACCAAAGCTGACACCAAAGCTCTCAAACATTATGATGCCCTGAAATGGGGGGGACTATGTATAAAAAGTGCTGTTATTTCTACATAGTGAAACCAAAGTGTATTAATTAAATAAACAAACAAATAAATAAACAAATAAATAAATAAATAAAACTAAAAACTGAGAGGGTGCACTTTAACCACATGTGAATTGTTTCATTACAATTCTACAATTGAGTACAGAACCGAATAAAATTTTTTTTTAAATTATGTGTGTATATATTAATTCGCTTCCACATTTAATGCACGTCACTTTTTCTAAAGTTCACTGTTTAAAGTCGGTTCTGTTATTTAGCCTAATTTTTTCGAGTACGCCCTTCGATAGCTTCACGTTTGCCCTGCGCAAAGGAACGAAAAGGCGAAAGCGGTCAAAATCACCCGTCTACCGTGCACAGGCGCTGTTGCCGCGGTTACGCAGCAGCCTGAGTTCCAAACCTTTTGCTCCACAACCAAATGAACAAATGATAAAGATGCCCAGGAGCTGCTGTGGAGTGTGAGTAATAGAAGGGGGGAGGAGGGGGGGGGGGGGGGTTGGTGTGGATTATTTAAGGCACTGAGTTCTTTATTCTCAGGCCTGGGGACTGGGACTGCCGTTGTCATATTAAGACTTATCAGGCCGTGTCATGTCTGATGAAGGAGCCAGCTGAGTGTGTGCCCCCTGCTGCTTTCTTCTTCCCTGCCACCCATCCGCGTTCCTGACCTGACACCTGTAGGCTGTGTCGCTGAGCCCACCGAACGAGCCACTCAGAAAGAGTCTGACTGAGAGTTCGCAGTTAATGAGCTTAGCAGCGGTAATAGCTTCTTTTTTTATTTTATTTTTTACAATACCGAATGGATTGATTTAAATCACCTCCGGAGATTACCTGCTGCTCTGAGCTCAAGATAGGATCTCTGCTTATGCACTAAGAGGATGAAGTTCACAGCCCATATGAATGGCACTGACTGGATGGTGTTGGAGATGCCTTCGAGCATCCCCCGCACAGCCCAAACACAGCCCAAACACAGTCCAAACACAGCCCAAACACAGTCCAAATACAGCCCAAACACAGCCCAAACAGCCCCATGCTCTCCAAGGGCTTAGCACAGGGTGCCCAACCAAAAACTGAATCTGCCAAAATGAATTTTTTTATTTTCCCTGTCGAGAGTATTTCTTTATTTTTCTCACAATGAAAGAATGTTTGCTGTTAGTATACCACATGCAAGTGGGAGGACAAAGCCAAAACACGCTGGTGCAGCCATTTATTTTGAAGGAAGAGCGCTGGGTGAAGTTAAGAAAACTGTACTGCATCAATGATTTCAGACCAAAGGCAATCTTCACCCCCGCCCCCCACCCCATTCAGACAGGACAGCAGCCCATCTCAGGGTTCATTACTCATGATCCCATCCCCTCTAATGGCCGGAGCCAGGCTGGGGGGGGGGGGGGGGGGGGGGGTCTGGGCAGCAGGGTTAAGACCCTTTTTGGGGTTGCAGAAATTGACCACCTCCCAGGACCATTTACAGGGGCCAAGAGGGTGCACACTCCTCAGTATGATATGAGACAGTAATATCACATGATATTCATGCATGCACGCACAGACACACACACACACATGCATACATCACTCCATCCCTCCAAACCCCCACACTGTTATTTACATTTATGTTTTCAATAGTTTTTTTGGGCTATTTTATTCTTGCCATGTCCTGGTGGATTTTAATACATTAATAGATCTATGATTTTGTAGGGCTGTATAATCCAGTTCTTTAGCTCTCGTTTCAAACAAAGGGCATGTAAAAGCCACAAGTTTGTCCCCGACCCCTGTCATCTCTAGCAGCGAAGAGCTTCAGAGCTCAGAATTTCCTTTCAATGTGCTATTCAGATACTTTCAAATGAAGATTAACAGTTCCGAAAAAACATAAGAAATAAGTGTAACCCAGACAGAGGGAGCTAAGCTGTTGTACAGAGAGAGTGAGAGATGGAGGGAAAGAGGGATAGCATGAACATGTAAAAAGTATATACACTATGTGATGTGGCCAAAAGTATGTGGACACCCCTTTCAATTAGTGGGTTCACCCATTGCTAACAGGTGCATAAAATCAAGCATACAGCCATGCAGTCACCACAGACAAACATTGGCAGTAGAGTGGGCCGTACTGAAGAGCCCAGTGACTTTCAAAGTGGCACTGTCATGGGATGCCTTTCCAACAAGTCGGTTTATCAAATTTGTGCTGTGCTAGAGCTTCCCTGGTCAGCTGTACTGTACATGCTGTTATTGTGACGTGGAAACATCTAGAAGCAACAGCAGCTCAGCCGCTGAGCAGAAGACTGCACAAGCTCACAGAACGGGACTCACAGATCGAGTGCCGAAGCGCGTAGCACATAAAAATAGCCTGCCCTCGGTTGCAACTCTCACCACCAGGTTTCAGACTGCCTCTGGAAGCAACGTCAGCGAATAGGTGTTTGTCTGGAGCTTCATGAATTGGGTTTCCATGACCAAGCAGCCACACACAAGCCCTAAGATCACCATGCGCAATGCCAGGCGTCAGCTGGCGTGGTGTTAAGCACACAGCCATTGGACTCTGGAGCACTGGAAACGCGTTCTCTGGAGTGATGAATCACACTTCACCATCTGGCGGTCTGACGGACAAAATCTGGGTTTGGCAAACGCCAGGAGAGAACTCTGCCTGCCCGAAACCATAGTGCCAACTCTGAAGTTTGGTGGAGGAGGAATAATGGTCTGGGGCTGTTTTTCATGGTTTGGGCTAGAGGCCCCTTAGTTCCAGTGAAGAGAAATCTTAATGTTCCAGTATACGATGACATTCTAGAGAATTGTGTGCCTCCAACTTTGTGGCAACAGTTTGGGGAAGGCCCGTTTGGTTTCAGCATGACAGTGCCCCTGTGCACAAAGTGAGGTCTGTAAAGAAATGGTTTGCCGAGTTTGGTGTAGAAGAACTTGTGTGGCCTGCACAGAGCTTTGGCCTCAACCCCATAAAACACCTTTGGGATTAACTGGAACACCAACTGCGAGGAAAGGCATTATTGCCGAACATCAGTGCCCGACCTCACCAATGCTCTTGTGGCTGAATGGAAGCAAATTCTTGCAGCCATGTTCCAAAATGTAGTGGAAAGCCTTCCCAGAAGAGTGGAGGCTGTTATAGCAGCAAGGGGGGGGGGGGGGGGGGGGGGGGTGGGGGGGGGTCAACTCCATATTAATGCCCATGGTTTTGGAATGAGATGTTCAACAAGCACATATGTGTGTGATGTTCGGGTGTCCACATACTTCTGGCCATGTAGTGTATCTCATAACTTCTAGTATATCAAATCTCCAGTCTTTCAGGTTCAGTCAGCTATGGGCGGTCATCTCCACTCTCATTCCTCTTCTAAATGAGTAACAGAGAAAAATGTGTTTGTCTTTGACGGGGCTAACGCTCAGACATTAGCCGTCCGGTCGCCATGGGTTACAGGCAGTTTTAGAGAGAGGAAATGAAGCTTTAAATGGAAGCTAACTAACCAACATAAAATAGGCTGTGGTCTGGAGGGAGATTTTGGTGCTGTGCCAGTCCTACCTGCGTGTGGAAAAAAATGCGTTAAATGGAAGCAGAATTACGCATGTGTGTTCTGCACAACACGTAGACTGTCGTGCTCCGTTTCTCTTAAAGCTCACAGATCTCTGGAGTTTTCCGTGTTCCTCTCCGTAAATTGAAGCTGGAGCCGGAGGATGAGTCATTATGGGTCCCTAGTGAAACCTTATGAATGGACTCATAAGGAAACTAATTTGTTGCACACTGGGGAAAAAAACGGAACTCGCTGTCCCAGAGGCCTGCATCTCCCAACATTAAAAAAGATCGACCGCAAAAGCCCAGTGAATTCAAAGTATGATGGTATTCAACGTATAAAATGTCACCGAGAAAAGGTTAAAACGATATTAATACCTTCCAAAGGCGGCCAACGAAACGCATTTTTTGTGGCGGGAGCAGGAAATTTAGCCGCCAGAGATTTGGGGTGAGGCACGTAATGTGTCAATATAAAGCGCACGCGTGGACTGACAACCGTGAAATCACGATAACCTCCGCGCAGAGACGAGGCGCTGACCAGTACATCAGATTGAAGGTTCAAAACAGGCGCTATTTTTAGTCGCATTGGGAGGATGAGTCATTTGTCTCTGTTGTGAGCCCAAGAGACCTGAACTTAGAAAGCAGGGATTTGTTTCAGGAATAGTTTTTTTTTTTTTTTTCCAGCGACCCGTTTCAGTGCACGAAAGCGAGGGATTAACATTTTTACTTGCAGCTCAACTGGGTCGCTATAACATTTCTTCACAATGCTCCTACCGGGAAACCCTACCTGCAGAGTAGCCTATAGCGTTCGCGGCAGGGAATATTGAAGGTGAAGCAAGGAATCGAAACCTTAACTATCGGGTGTACGTCCAGTTGCGCTGCTAGTCAAAGAAAAGGAGCCCACTTAGCGTAGGTTACGTCGCCAACTGTTGCAATACCAACCCTGAGGCACAAAAGATCTTATAGATCCCACGTATACGAGAGAAGAACAACGTACACGTATTCGTAAATTCATTGAAAGGACACACTTTATAAATAAATGAACGTCATTTTAAACGAAACTTTCCTATGCCGGGAACCAAAATCTAGCCTAATTCGTCGAATGTAACATTTACGGCTGTCTGAAAACGTTGGTTCTGTTAACCTATACCAGATAGAGTTCGGCACCACGAAAACAAACTAAAAACTGAAGAAAAAAGGAAAATTTACTTCGCCTTTTTGTATCTGAAATCTAAAACAACAGGGTGCCATGACCGCTCTGTTTCTGTGGCTGACCGAGCAGAAAAGGTTCATTTAACAACAACTAACCTCCAAAAACAAGGCAATTAATCCAGGCCTGACAAAAATATAATTGTATTGATCAGAAGCCACAGAGTAGTTCTTTCGCATAACGATGAACATTACGGTTCAGGTGAAGTTGCCGATAGGCTCATTTCAATCACGTGCGCTGATTCATAAGGAGCAGAGCTGTTGAAGTCGCTTGCATTTTTCCATCGCGAGTGCTCAAGGAAAACATAAGTGACAATCTGGGATTTATTTTTTTTGCCTTGCCATTTTGTTTGGATTTAATTAGACTGACAAACAAGGACGCGGATAATAAACAGCGATTAAATGGTATCAGACATGAATGAGAAGGACATCACATCTGGATTTTCGGTCTTTCTCTTGTAGATGAAACCACTGTAATGACTTTATAGTAAAGTACGGACAATTTTTTCCAATAATGATCTGTCATTATTGCGCGATCATTTTGTATGGAACTGGGCGTTTTTGATCTCATCTCAGGAATGAACAGAAAAACTGTCGGTCGGTCATCAGTCGGTAATTTGAAGTTCTCATCGCTTACAGAGAGCTCGGGTAACGTTAGAATATAAAGTTACTCATTTAGATTTCCTATCACTTGGAAAATGGAGTAGAGCGCAATGACAAACAAGAGGTGAATTTTTACTTCACAGAAACAGATTTTCTTGAACAATTTTGGAAAAGAAAATCAAGACACACACAAAAAAAACACCGATATGAACTCTTTGCTGTGATTACCGTGTGCCTTGTGATGTTTCTTCCCTCAACTGTCTCTGATGCCAGTTTGAAATTTTTCTCTCGGATCTGTTCGCTTCTAGAATGGCTCGCTTCGCAGACGATCTGCCTACCCGCTATGGAGGTCCAGCGGGCGCTGGAAGAGGGGGAGCCCGACAGGGAGGTCCCCCAGGCGGCCAGAGGATGTACAAACAGTCGATGGCCCAGAGGGCCAGGACAATGGCTTTATACAATCCCATTCCCGTCAAACAGAACATCTTCACTGTCAACCGGTCCCTTTTTATCTTTAGCGAAGATAACATCATACGGAAATATGTTAAGAGAATAACCGAATGGCCATATCCTTTTTGCTTGTTTCAGAAACTAACACTGGCGATACTACAGGTGGTGTTTCGTTGAAATGTTTATTTTATGTCCAAATACCTCTTTAAATGGAGTATTAACGAAAAGTAACATTTATGAAATCAAGAAACTACAAATAATGCCCTCGCGCTGGCTCAGCTTAATCCTGGAGGACGCTTTAGGAAAATCAGGGGCGCAGTTGTAGTTTTAAGTTTTCCCATCTCTATAAAAACAAGATTGAAATAAGAAGGAAAAAAAATGCATTTCTTGCCCTCGGGACCACTGTCCATCCGTGCACGCTGCTCGCCTTCCCTGATCTGTCACCTTCAGAACAAGGAGGCGAGCAGTCGGGGGTTTGCCTTTGGTATTGTCTGGGTGTTGTCTTGCCTGATGGCTAGTCTTTACGTTTTTTTTAGCGCTCCTAGCCTAAACCCTCTGTTGTGGCTGGTGTTTGGGGAGATTGCATTGGACAATGCAACCTACGTGAGATTTAGCCAGGGTGTGTTTCTTCGGACTCGGGCGGAATTAGCGCGCAATGAAAGGACAGGAAAATATTTGCCGTTTGATGGAAATCTTCAAACCGAGTATTCATTATTCATGGCGACTGTTTTCCCCCCTCAAATATGTAGGCTATTTGGTCATAATACCTGTTTGCAATGGGTCTCCAGTCGGCTCCTAGCAACCAGTATAGTTTTGCAATGCTCTATGTGGTTGTTACACTTGAAATCAACCTACCATATGACCAAAGAGTAGCATACACCTAGTAGATTATCACCTCCGTTAGTCTCGACAGCATAGGCTATACCAGAAGCGTGCCACACTTGATCGTAGTTTCGAGTGATGTTTTCTTCTTTGCTTGTACGTTCATACTCCGCGATGTACCGGGTTTGTTTTGCGCGCGTCCGCGAATCTCTTTTTATCACTGACGGTGATTTTGTTGACTGGGAAGAGACATCCAAGTCAAGTGCGTGTATTAATGAGGCGTGGATATAACACTGGTCCCTTATTTCTATAATGGGATACGCTATTTAACTGTCCTAATCGCCAGAAATAAAATGAATCAAGGGGCAAGCATTTACTCTGATTAAACGGAAACTGGGGAAAGACCAATTTGTTGAATCCGATCGCGAGTCGAGATTCGGGTTGATACGAGGGTAACCAATTGCACTTTTCAATGATTGTCAAACCACGGTAGATAGGCACCGGTCCCTTTAACACTACCGATGAAGTCAAAAATCGCGATGACTAAACAATCTGTGTAAAATTTTACGAGAAGAGATGACTTTTGTGTTCGGTAGAACAAGCCTGTCAGTTTCACTCGCCTGTTGTTGTGCGTTTCACAAAGGACTCAAACGGCTGAGTTCCATGGCTGCCCTCGCGCAGCTTTGTAACTGCCAGATTCCTGGCTGCAAAAGCTCTCTCCATGGTCCTGATCTCGCCCACGCGTCAAACCCCCGTCAAACAACATACAGGTCAGATGAAGCGCGACGATCTCGGCTGCCCAACACACGACCAGGCAGGACTCGGGAGAATTTCTGCGGCCGAGTCGAGTGTAGAAGTAAAAGCCTTTAACGATTTTAAAGTGCAGATCGATTCCCCAGAGCTGTGAAATGAGGATGCATTCATTTTAGACGAACACGAGTTAAGTAAGGATATCGTACACAAGCCATTGTTTAGGGCAGACAGAAATTCACCCCAGTGTACAATTTTTTTTTTTTTTTTGAAGATAAGTTGGTTAAAGTTTGTTTCAGTCCAATGCACCTCTGCGCGCCAATGCCATTATAAATGAATGCCATAGACTGCCATTTGTTTCATGGTTAATTTAAATGACATAAATCCCGTTAGTCTGCCATAAAGGTTTCTACGAAACCCCGATTGACTTGAACGGTTTAAAAGACAGAAGGAAGCGTGATGTCTCGGCACATAACTGCGGATAAAGGTTTTATAGAATGGTTATTTATGCAGACCATTGGAAGCAATTAAATGGCCTTGGTGTAGACTAGTTTAACACAAGGTTCCACCTTAACATGTAGTGTGATGATTGATTGAGCTGACAGATTTTTTTTTTTGCCGTTTCTGTTTCAGTTTCACCAGATGACCAGCCTTTTCTCAAATGTAAACACATTAAACCATAATGTTCATTGCAGGCTATTTTGTTCTAGAGCATCCACATCTGGGAATGTTAGTTGTCTGTGTGGAACGTGTGTATGGAGACAGTACGGACGGTGTACGTACAGAAGCTGCAATCGTGTTTTTATGGCGGAAGGGCAGCGTCACCTGCGCGTTTGGGCGCAGCCGTATGCGCAGGTCTCGTGAGCGGCAGTCTTTCGGACTACGGGCTTGTAATGAGCGCCCGCCGTGGCACAGACGCCAGCACTGACAGCCAGTCACGGGCTGTAATACCAGGGGTGGCCAACCCAGGTCCTGGAGAGCCGCAGGGTTCTGCTGGTTTTTGTTTTCTTGACACTTTGGCACTTAATCGATCAGTTAAAGCAGTTGATCGCGCAGTTAACTCACCACACCTGGCTTCTTTTGTCTAAGCGGTTGTTGTATTTAAGGCGAAAACAAAAGCCAGCAGACCCTGCGGCTCCCCGGGCCAGGGTTGGCCACCCCTGGGCTACGCAACTGATTGCTAACGATTTGCACGGAGAGGCGAGCTGCACCACACCGGCTGAGGCCTAAGCCTGGAAGGTTCCGTCCTCTTTTTCCATTCTGGCCACGCCGCTCTCTACCTCACCTGACCCCGTGCATGAAAAACACACCGAAATAGTTCCTCCTTCCTGCGTTCTGCACCCCGTTGCCTAAAACGTTTCTCTGGACGAGGCAGTGAGACTGACGGATTTTTCTCATCCAAAGTCAGCGACGACTTTCAGACCCCACTTCGCTGGCTCTGCGTTATTGTGAAAATAATATACAGGCCGGGAAGGGCAGCAGGGGCGACAAACATTGGGCCCACACGGCCAGCACTGTGAATGTGTCCATATGAAGTTTGGAAGCAATCGATTGCTGTGAGCCTGGGCCGGTATCCTAGTGACATGTGTGGTGGTTTTTTTGTGGTCACCTTGCATAGTGACGTTTCATGCTTACACATTACATTACATTACATTACATTACAGGCATTTAGCAGACGCTCTTATCCAGAGCGACTTACGCAACTTTTACATAGCATTTTACATTGTATCCATTTATACAGCTGGATATATACTGAAGCAATTTCGGTTAAGTACCTTGCTCAAGGGTACAACGGCAGTGTCCTTACCCGGGAATCGAGC
Organism: Anguilla anguilla; assembly: GCF_013347855.1. Classification (NCBI taxonomy): domain Eukaryota; kingdom Metazoa; phylum Chordata; class Actinopteri; order Anguilliformes; family Anguillidae; genus Anguilla; species Anguilla anguilla. The sequence goes on along the minus strand of NC_049214.1, from coordinate 5,321,742 downwards.
CTGCGACCTTTTGGTTACAAGCCTAGTTCCTTTACCCACTGTGCTGCACTCCGTCCTTAGTCCGAATACATTAGACAGTATTCCACGCAACCCCCCTATGAGGAGATCTGCAGACAAACTTTTACTCACGGTTCGTTATAAACCAATCAGGTGTCGCGCATTTTGTGAAGGATTTGATAGAGTACGCTTCACAGTTTACCCTGGCGTGATTGATACCTAGCTGTGAGGAAAAGCAAGTCTGTGGATCTTAGATACACTGCACGTGTGCACACAGGCGGTTGAACTTCCTGTGGGCTACAGTCCCACGTACAAGTGTTTGCAGGCTGGCGTCCCGCAGTCTGTCAGATGTGTGTGTGTTCACAAACAGTATTCTAGCTGCTCGTGCATGGAACAGGTCTGCTGTTTATGGTGCAATCAATCAGCTTTATTTATATAGCACGTGTCCTACATTAATGCAGTGCCCTTTACATCACGGTAAATAAATGTGCACAGATAAAAATAGATTAAAAATAGTGAAATGGAAGAAGAAAAAGGCCCTAAAATATACAAAAGGCAACAAGTTAAATAAATAAATAAATAAAAATACGTGCACACCCCTGCGTATCAAGCCGCTCGAGGGGCAGGAAATGAAACTGGAGGCCGTCGATCTCGCTGGCGCGCTCTCTCTCTCGCTCGACCGTGTGACGGCCCCCCTTTCGTCCCCGAGCAAATTTGGAAGAGGTAATTAAAAGGCGCGACCGGCCAGATCACCTGTCTGAGAGCTCCGGCTCCGGCTCCAGATTCAGCGATTTCGTCGGGTTCCCCCCCCTGGCGAAGTAACCAGCAGCCCTTTCCTGTTGCGCAGCTGAGGGCCGCGAAGTCTCGGCGAAAGAGGCTTCCGTCAACAACGCAAGGACCCCGTCGAAGGGGCGCGGCGGAGAAAGACGATGAGCCTCGAACCGGCAGGTCCACGCGCCGGGTAAAAGGGGGGGCGAAGGCTATGCTAATAAAGATGGGGCAGTTAGCGCAGGCCCTAGCACAGTGGCGTTCACTGTTACATTACATTACATTACAGGCATTTAGCAGACGCTCTTATCCGGAGCGACGTACAACAAAGTGCATCGGTTCAAGGTGCAGAGGTGCAGAAAAACACGCTAGAGTGAAGTAAAGATCGTAGTGCCAGAAGTGACCGCATAGATCAGGACTCCAACCCTGTAGGGTAACCTGTTCAGCAAACAAACAAACAATCCTGCCAAGTACAAAACTAGCACTGAAATCACATTTGCGTGGTCAGAATCAAACAAAAACAATCCTGCCAAATACAAAACTAACGAGAACTATTGCTCTTGAAGAGCCAGAGTGCGTGCGGGTTTTCGTTGCCTCTCAGTACTCGGTCGATCTATTGAACTAATAGATTACGCAATTAACCTGCCTGCTTTCTGGGGTCTGAAGGTGAAGGGTAAAAGTGAACCTGACCTAGATAATGGCGTGGGCGTTCGTCGGTTTTCGCTGTTGCCCTTGGAGAAATGGACGACGCGCTGTTTTTTCACGTGCTTTGTTGTCTTCACTGCCAGCGCTCTTCCCATTACACAGCTATAGCTCCTAAAGCTACAGGAAGATTTTATAAGAAACATTCCTTGATGTGGGTCAGATGATGCCGTCTTTCATAAACATCTTAATTGCTGTTATTGACAAAAAATGTATGTGTTTTACTTTTCATTTTCATTTCAATGTTTAAGCGTGAACAATTTTCTCTGGCAATCCCACTGTCTTCCTTGACTTGAGCACTCCTTTTGAATACATGATCCTGGCCACCATCATCGCCAACTGCATCGTCCTGGCCCTGGAGCAGCATCTGCCCGCCAGCGACAAGACCCCGCTCTCCGAACGCTTGGTAAGTGCCGAAGCCCTGTTTTACGTCGCCACAACTCACGCAAGTTTACGTCTGAGCAAGCATGCGGACGATAGGCTGAACTCAATCAACATTTGACCTCAACTTTGAGTTTCGATCGCTGTACATGTATCCGTGTACATGCAGACAGTTGGCTAGTTCAGTGATTGCCAAAATGAACTCATCAAAATGGTTGTAGGATTAACATATTGTATTAAATAGATGTGTTTAAGTCAAAGTTCAGGATAAATGTTAATTGTATCTAGGCCGCTGCCTTTTCTTAATTGAATGCCTAATCTGTACAGCTGGTTCATCCAAGTTGCAAAGCGCATAATTTTTCAAGGATTTCATCAGTGTTACCACAAGGAGTCACTCGATTATCTAACCAATACAGAGTCGCTACAGTACCTTCAACTTTGCACCCAATTTTCCTGTCTTTGGCTGGACCGCAACAGCGGGGCCAGCCCTATAAATGCGAATGTCTGTGACTGAGTGACTGAGTGAGTGGTGAAGTTACACCATTGGTCGGCCGGAGAGGTCCAGCCACATACTAGATTTTGACCTGGTCTTGTTTGAATTAAATTTAAAATGATCTTCTCAGAACGACCTGTAATACCACTCCCTTCTTGTACTTGGATAACAGATTATAAGAGTATGAATCATACATCAGGTGGAATAGACTGAGGAGGGGAGGAGGGGTGCATGAACAGTGCAGCATGTCTAAGTGCGAGATTCTTCCTTGCCCCTATTCTTTCAGTGGATCATTACGATCCACTGGTAATACAGAGAGAGCTAGAGAGGGAGAGAGAGAGAGAGAGAGAGAGAAAGAGAGAGAGAGAGAGGGAGAGGGAGAGAGAGGGAATGAGAGAGAGAGACAGAGAGAGAGAGAGAGGGAGAGGGAGAGAGAGGGAATGAGAGAGAGAGACAGAGAGAGAGAGGGAGGGAATGAGAGAGAGAGAAAGAGAGAGAAAGAGGGAGAGAGAGAGAGACAGAGAGAGAGGGAGAGAGAGAGACTCCCTCACCAGCTCTATTTTACAAGCTAACCAGAACCCCGCTGAGCTTCTTTGATCCCCCCCCCACACTGCTCTCAGTGTCTTCTTTAAACTGCCATTTAGAACCCCTCGCTGTTAAGCAACGCCATTAAAAGGGTAAACGCAGCAAAGCTTGCCGCCCTATCAGAGGGGCCAAGTGGCCGACGGCAATGTCTCTCTTAAGAGAAGGGGGATGGCGCACTTGAGCAGGGAGGTCAAGTCTTAATTCCGCGCTATTGCTGTGTTCTCTCTTATTGGTTTGGTGCGGTTGTCGGGCGCCCACAAGCAGGCACAGACCTCTTCGGGGGGATGCCGCTGCTCGGGACGTTAAAGCCTTTCGAGGGTCCCGACAGCGTCATCGTTCTGTCCCGCGAATCTCGTCCGTCCCGCGCGCGTCTGCGAGCCGACTCGATGGCATTCAGACGACTTGTGCCGCGTCTTTCGGTCAAAGGCTGCAAAAAGGTGCCCGACAGCAGTGTAGTATAATGGCAGTGTAGTATAACGGTTAAGGAGTTGGTCTTGGAACCTGAAGGTTGCGGGTTCGATTCCCGGGTAGGACACTGCTGTTGCCCCTTGAGCAAGGTACTTAACCTGCATTGCTCCAGTATATATCCAACTGTATAATTGGATACAATGTAAGTCGCTCTGGATAAGGGCAGCTGCTAAATGCCTGTAAACTAAACTAACTGTTGTGAAGTGATCAAAGCCAGGGAATAAAAAAAAGAAAGAATGAAGTATAATGGCGTTTATGTCTCGTTTATCAACACAGAACGAAACCTGTATGGCCACTTCCTGCTGTCACTTTATAAATGCCCTTCCCTCTGCTGCTTACGCTGGACTGGAGCCTGAAGGGATCACTGAACAGTTTTGATTGGGAGGATCAGAGGGGAAGCGCTGATTCTGATTCATTGAGGTGGTCATGGGTCTATGTCTGATTGATGCCACAGGTAGCCATATTTATAGGCTCAACGGCACAGTAAAGCCTCCCTCTTGCATCTTGCCTCTTGTCACAAGTTTACCCTGCCATCTTTTAAAGAGTGCTTAACTGTGTCTGTTTATTCGTAAAACTGGGAAATGCTCACCTATATCTTTCAAAATACGATACTGTGTAAATAAAAGCCAACTAAAATGAAATACGACCCTGCTACAAATGGTTTGCTGCAAAGGCACATTTGCAATGAACCTCAGTGCTACACATAAAAAAAACTGTTCTCATTTGTAATGGAGATCAGTGGTGGAAAGTCTTCTCCAATAACCAATTAGATGTGTAAATCCTGCATTAAAATGGTCGGCGCTGTGCAAACATTAATAGCGTTTCTGCCTGAGAAATGCGGTCGGTCACCCGCACAGCGTCAGGCCTTCTGTGCCTGGATCTGCTGTTCCCCTCTGCCTGCCCCCGCCCCCCAGGGTCGCCATTTTAAATGAGAAATTAGCTCTCTGTTGGCATTCCTGATTACATAAAGGTACATATATATATATATATATATATATATATAAGTACGTCAGGAATGATCTGTCGCTTCTAAAACTCTGTTACACGCAGAGTTTTGGGAGAAAGCTCATGAATAAGTCATGATTTTATAGGAAGCGTACATGTGAAGATATAAATAGACAACACCCCACGTCTGTGATTCATTTTCGTTTCATTGTTGGCGGCTATTGTCATTGTGTTGCGCAGAACAAACCCTGACATCACACAAGGAGTTTTGCTCTTCAGTTGGAGCCCTAGCTGACTTCAGTGGGTTTGCTCCTCATTAGCTTTTATTAGATTTATTATATTAAATGTGGATTATCCATTAAAAATGGACTTATAAATGATTTCCCACTAATACAAAATAACATCTTCTAGGTTTTCTGTTTAATCAGGTCAGCATAACCAAGTAGGTTTAATATAACTTATTTTCAGTATTAATGGTGATTCTCCATATACTGTAATCTGCTATTCATGATAAAACGGTAAAACTAGGTATGTCATGTGTATTCACCATGACTAGTCAAATTTGTGATACAGGTCGTTGCTTTCTGTATTGAAAAGGATATGATACTGCAGAGTGCAAAACCTAGACCTTAATAGAAGCTCGGAAATGTTAAGAAAAGTGCGTACTGTAATGTCATAAAAGGATAATGTTGTTAAAATTAATGTGGCATTTTTATAATGCCCCGTAATATGCAAGAGACAAATTGATTTCTTGGATTTTCATTTTTTATATTTTCAGTGACATTTAACTTTCATATTTATTTGAGATGCTTTTAAAGAGTCATCTTGAGAGGATTTTAAAAATTGATATTAATGAAGGCGTGTGTGCGCTGGTGCGTGCAGGTCTGTATTTTGGCTTGCATCCCCTCCATGCGTGAAACCCAGAAGCCCGCTGTGAACGCCAAGGCTTATGCCTGCAAATTGAATCTTATTTGTTAATGTAATAATGCTTAAATTAAGGTGCTTTCCACCCTTTAATTCAGCTTGACTTGATTGCATTTTTAAAAAGCCCCGGCTAGAGCTGTCCGTTTCATTCAAAGAGCAGTAAATGACGCCAATCCCAAGTAGTTTGGGCACCCAGGTTTGAAAAGAGCCACTTTGATAAATGGCTGTCTTTTGCCCCCGAAGGACTCTGGCCATGGACTCACATAGCAGGAGACTGAGGCACATGCACAGACCTGAGCTCTTAATTCAGCTCCGGTACTTTTTGTGTTGCCCTCCGAACATGACACTTATAAGATAAGGAGGAGCTGCCATCTTTCCAAGTGCGCCTTTCGCTTCATTGTTTTTGTCTGGGAGCTTGCGTTCCTGTATTGACGGAAGGAAGGAAGGAAGGAAGGAAGGGAGGGACTGTAATTACACGGGGCCCCGCCCTGAACTCTGCCTGTCTAAAAAGAGTTTCTGGGCTTGCCCCCTGGTCTGCCTGTCCAAAAAAACAAGGCCTTAATGTTGATGGCCCCCCTTTCTTATGCGGGCATCTCCTTTCTGCCCCGCCAGTTGGTGGGGCAATCTCTTTAGCCTCAATAAGCTAATTAGAGATTGGCTTTGATTTTGAGCCTAAGGCCTGATTGTTGAAACACTGTATGCAGTTATTTGTGTCTTATTAATACAGATGTACAGATAGCTGCCACCTAGCTGGCACCTACTAAAGTAATCAATCAATCAATCAAACCGATCAATAAATAAAATGGTCCATTTTATTTTGTCTAGCGACTTTTACTTTTTCGGTGGCTGCACAGTGCTTTCGAAATGGCCGTGAAACACAGCTGTGCTTTGAAGAGGGGCAGCGTGACTCATGCCCGGTTACAGTAACGCGGTCAGGCTGGGGAGGCAGCGGCCCAGTCCGTGGGACAGCTGCCTCTCAGCCCGTATGCAAATTCGCTCTTCCATCCCCTGCCACGGCATGGCACCGCGATCCCATCTCCATCTGGAGCCCTCCCTGCAGTCTTCCTCCCTGAATTAAGTGAAAACATACACAGGGCTGACTGCCTGTTCTCCTTTTTTTAAAATAATGAAATAATGCCTCTCCTTATCACGCCAGTGTAAATGAAAGCAGTGAAGAGGGACGGCTGCTTTTTAGGGATTTCAGTAGATGCTGGCATTCTCACTGTGTGCATTTTGCTTCTTCTGTCTTTTATTTCATTGCTTTTAAAGCGACGTGTTCCTCCACCATCGCTGTGTGTGTCATATCTCTGTGGAAAATAAATGCTCTCTCTCTCTCTCTTCTCTTTCACTCAGTCTCTTACATGCTCTCTCTCTCTCTCTCTCTTGCTCTCATCATTCCCTTCTTTCTTTCTGTTCATGGTTCATCTGTTAGTTGTTTCACTCCTCTCCTTCTAACAAAAAGCCCTCCCCTCCTCTCTCCCTCTTTCCGTCTCTCCCCCTCTCCCGAACAGGAGGACACAGAGCCATACTTTATTGGAATATTTTGTTTTGAGGCCGGCATAAAGATCATCGCTCTGGGCTTCGCGTTCCACAAAGGCTCCTACCTCCGTAATGGCTGGAACGTAATGGATTTCGTGGTCGTCCTAACCGGGTGAGTCCTGAACAAGAAAAATACAACAAGAAGGGGGGGTGGGGGTGGAGGGGGGGGGGGGGGTTCCATTTAGAATGACCTCGGGTGAAAAGATGGAGGAGGAGGAGATGGAGGCGGGCCAGTGGAAGATTGGCTGAGATGCCTCCCCCGCACCACACAAACCCCCCTCCCTTTGCCCTGTCTGTGCCCCCCCCCCCCCTCCAACCCCCCCCTGGCCAAGTTGTCTTTTGAAGTACATAATTTCAAAAATGGCTCGAGGATTTCTCTTACCACTCACGTAAACATTGGCCTGAGGTCAAATGCAGACACTGTAGAGTGGATGGACACAAGGTGCCCTATGAGGGGGGGGGGGGGCGGGGCACAGCACACAGCCAATGAGGTGAAAGGCGAGGGGAGCGAATGCACTTTCAGTTGAGCGGGGCTGGGCTTCGTGCCGCGCTGATTGTGCTGCTGGGAGATCACTGCAGCATTAGATTTCCAGATGGATGTTGGGTCTAACAGCAAGTAAGACTATGACCATCACCCCTGGAACGTGGAGAGTTCCACCTCCACCCGTCCGTGATGACCTGCTGCAGGAGCTGCACGCGTTCTGTCGCCCCTGTCCCTGCCAGACCTGCGTTTGTGTGGGGATTTAGGCCGGTGTGTGCTACGGAGTGTGCGGTGACGAATCTTTTGCAAAAATGTGCAGTGCTGAATAAATTGGCTTGCGATTCGACACGGTTCTTCAGCCTGGCATCCTGTTGGAAAGCCTTTGAGGGCATCGCCAGGCTGGGCACACCTCTGTGAGCTCCCCCCTGTGCTGTCCCACTGATGGGCGAGGAGAGAAGTGTCTGTGCACCAGCTTTGCCCGGTAGCAGTAATTTCATGGTGGAAACACATTACAGTCCCACAGAACCTCACATGCTGGTTGTGTCAAGGCAAGCCAATTTAATCAGCCAATCAGATCTTGCATTTTTTTTTTTTTTTTTTTAATAAAGTTAAGTTTTTTAGTTTAGTTATTTTTGGCTGCTACCTGGACAGAAGCCTTAATTAGGAAGATCGAACTGAAGGAACGATATCTGGATGAGATTTTGCTAGTGCAGCCACTGAGCATATCGCCCCCTGCTGTTGGAGGGTGGGTATGTTGCTGGCAGCGAGTGCTCCCTGTGGGGTTTTTGGGTTTTCGGGGGAAGCGCTCCTCAGAGAGCGGCGGGGCTCGGGCCAGGTTCCACAACCGGGCTCTAACGGGCTCGATCGTGCTGGCGCAGGGGCTTATGGGTAGTTTGTGAAAACGGAATGCTGTTCCTTGCCCGAGGGAGGAAACCTGATTGGATGCTATAAGCTGAGGCGTAATGGAACCGATCGCTCAACCACCACTGGACACGAAGGCCCATCTACCCCGAGAACAGTAAACTGTAGTAATAAAATATGAATCGTTCATTAGCGACCGATCCGGAGATCGTTTTTGTTATTGTACACACCTGTCAGTCAACAGAAATGCGTCCCGCGCGAACACACAGCTGCACAGCAGCGATTGGACAGACGCGATTTAGTGGAGACGCGCTATTAAAACCGCCGTGAGAGCGATCTAAAATAATTGTGGCGTCTCTTTCCTTCAGTGTGAATTCAAACAATTTTTGAAAAAAAAAAAAAACTTTTATAGCTACGATGTTTTTCATTCTGTGGAAAGTTTGAAACGGGCCTTAGCACTAAGCCCCAGCGAAGGCCATGTTATATAGTTGTTCTTTGGTGCCGTCGCGTTGCCCGGTAAAATACGGCGCCGCCGCTCTCTGGATTTACGGCTGGACTGGGCATTGCTCTAGCTGGTTCTTGCGCGGGGATTTATGGACTACATGATGGTCGTTCTGGAAATCAATAAACAAATAACTCAAAGCAAATACTGTATTGGAGGGAAGAGAGAAGGAGTGGGGGGGGGGGGAGGGGGTAGTACGGCAAATTAAAAACTGTATAGTGGAGGCGGAGGCTGTCTGGGCATGGAGGGACATGGGGGGACATGGGGGGGCGTGGGGGGGGGGCATGGGTAGGCCATGAGGTCTCCTTGGGGGCCAACAAGTGGGAAGGAAAAGCAGTGAGATGTAATGATTGAGGGACTGGGCTTGTAACCCAGTGGTTGAACAGGACACTATCGTGCTATCTGGGCCATGGCAATTGAACCTGGAATTGTTCATTTAAAAACAAATAATCAGTGCAAATGGTTACTGAATGGCTGTGTAGCTAATGGTTCATATTACTATTGAACAGTTTGATATTTTTTCAGTTTCAATTGACGTATGACGTAGTAACCGTTATGTATTTTCCAATAAACGGTGTTCAGTAACATTTTTTTAAATAAGTTCTATAAATCTTTACATTTTGGATTTTATGTGTGGCGTTTTGCCAAGAACTGGCAGCATGCATGCTGCCAAGGTGTCCTCAGTTCACTGTGAATTGAGACCCTTCTCTGCCCTGCCCAGAAGCGTTGCCATGGTGATTATTATGACATCACCATCATCCTGACTCCAGCAACCAGCAAGGTGAGGTCCTGAATTTCAAAAGGAATGCCACTCGCAGAACAGTTTTTTTGGGTGAGTGTTTTGAGTGTCCTGCAAAAATGGGACTTTCAGTGCTGCTCAAATTAATCAGTTTCCAACAGCTATGCCAGGGGGCGCTGTAGAGCGTAATATGTGCTGTTGAATCGGGAGACCGTTGAATGCTCTTGGAGGTATTCCAGAGATGAGATTAAAAAAAAAAAAAAGAAAAAAGGTTCCCAAATTGGAATACTGTCACCCAAAAGGCTCACTGTTCTGTCGCTATAGTGATGAATAATTATTTTCTTGGATGGTGCACGGTACTTCATCCGCAGGTTTACAAGACATCTCCGCACGGCTAGGGCCTCTTCATCACCCGCGTATTCCCGTGAGCACATTTAAGATGTCTCATAAGTCAGCGTGCCTCTGTGGCCTATTCTAAACCCCTTTCACACCGCACAACTGGCTTCTTCAGTGGGCGTGTCCTGGCCAAACATTTTCCACACACTGTTTGTGCAACATATGAATACAATGTGTTGTGCATGTGAAATAAATATGAAAATATGTGTAGCTCTTGCATTTTGTGTTTCATGTAGTAAGGTGTACTGATGCTGTGCAGATGCCGACCGACATCATCATAGTTTTGAAACATGGGAATAACATATTTAATCATTATAGGTCCAGGAATAGATCTATTTATAAAAGGCTGCATTTGGCTCCTGGGCTGCCAGTATAATAGCCTTCTGTATGCCGTGACTACAGAGATGTTCATTACATTTGTGTCAGTCAGGTGTGTGTGTGTGTGTATGTGTGTGTATCTGTGTGCATGCGTGTGTGTGCCTGTGTGTGTGCGTGTGTGCGTGCGCGTGTGCGTGTGCATGTGTGTGTGCTTGTGTATCTGTGTGCGTGTGAGTGTGTGCATGTGCGTGTGTGTGCGTGTGTGCGTGCGCGCGTGCGTGTTCTTGTGCGCGTGTACATGTGTGTGCGCGTGTGTGTGTGTGTGCGTGTGCGTGCGCGTGTGTGTGTGCGCGTGTGTGTGTGTGTGTGTGCGTGCGCGTGTGCATGTGTGTGTGTGCGTGTATATCTGTGTGCGTGCGCTCGGACTGTTGCTGGATATGGACGAGTGATCAGTGTACGGGGGGGGGGGGGGGGGGGGGGATACCTGGGGGAAAAGTAAACCAGGGCTGGATTTGGATTTGAGGTCCAGATTTGAGTGTCCATGCTCTATGGGAAGAGAAGGACCGACACTGTTAGCATCTGATGCTTCCCAACGCTCTGTGTGTAAAAACACGCGCGCACTTTTACGCACAATGCATGTGACGCGCTTGCATACACATTTGCATTCACCATACATGTACAGCCAATACATGCACATTCACACACACACACACACACACATACACAGACAGCAGCCCAGTGTTTTCACTGAGCCCTGTACTGAGACTGAATCTCTCTTCAAAAGGTCTGTGTCTAAGCTCAGTGTTTCCCATGCATTGATTTTATTTTGGGCGTCCCGCCCAAACAGATTTGCCTCCGCCAACATTTTTTTTTTCGGTGTTTCTCCTATCATAGACATTGGTGGGCGGCCCGCCCACTAATCGCCGACCTCCTCTTAGAACTGTTTCTAGTTTATTGCAATGTGAATACGTTCCCCCCCTCCATCGCTCCCCTCAAAAAACGTCAACTTAAACGCATAAACACAAAGCAAACTGCGCCCATGCACATTGTTCTCAACTCTCCTATTAATGAAATTAATGAACTGATGCTAAAACCGGGTATATGCATATGTGCAACAAAAGTTCACTTTACTGTAGCAAGGAGTTACAGGTTTTCATGAGAATAATCTGTAGCTCTCCGATTGACATTTTGTTCACGAAATGCGACTTCGTATCATAATAATAAATCCAGCCGGGAGGCTGCTGTTGCTGTCGATAGCTTGGACGCCACGTCTGGTCATAGCGTTCTCTAGATCGCGGTGGGCGGCTCTACGTGTTATGATTTAAATTCAGACTTCTTTTTCCCAGAAGACTAAACGCCACCTCACCCCCCCCCCCCCCCCCCCCCCCCCCCCCCCCCCCCCCCCCCCCCATAAACGCCACAGCCCACTAATAAAGATTTCTAAGGGAAACACTAATAAGCTAATTACTGCTGAAAAAAGATCTTCCCACAGATTTGAAATTCCCTCACTCAGCTGAGGGGAGGGGGGGTTGGGGGTTGGGGGGTTGGGGGGGCGGGGGGTGGGGGGGGGTGGGGGGCAGGGGATTAGATAGCGCCACTCTTCAGGTCAGTGGCATTTGATTGATTTCGAACAGACAGGATTGTTGGCTAACGGTCCATCTCTGCATACTGTATGCCAGGCTTGACATTCCCTGGTTAACCTGGGCAACGGATTAGTTGAAGGAACAATCCACTGAAAATGTTCTTTTTTTGTAAAGCTATTCATTTAGTGTTTTTTTTTTTTACATTTTAATGTGGTCCACTGCTGTGTGAATCACTCTGACTGTAATTGAAGAAAAGAAGAAAAATCATGGAACTGAAACGCTCGGAATCAAAATCATCGTTGTAATTGTGGTTTTAAATTAAACCGACTTTGTACCGAAGGCCTCTTGGCTGCCATGGAAACTACCGGAACTCCACGCTCTTGTTATTGTTTCTCTTGAATGTTGGATTTAAACATGAACATGAAGTTTGGCTCGGTTGCTGCTGGTGACTAGACGCTAGTCTTTTTACTGTGCAGACCCTTGAACCAGGGTCACCCTATGGATGAGGAACTTCAATGAAACTGTTAATAACACCACAACCCACCACCCACTCCAAGCTTAAGGCAGTGGCTATTTATCACTAGTGCATGGGAGCGTATCTAAAAGATGTCATTATGTCTTGCGAGGCATATACTTAGTTACTATTGAATAATTACAGTGATCACAAATGGCAAGTAAAGAACGGTTCATTTCACTGTATCGAAGTCTGAAACGTGTAATTTTGTTTTTAAAGGAGAGTGGACGTTCCATCCTCGTTATTATTTCCTTTATTTAGACAGTGAAAATCAGAGAGGATTACAGTCAGTGATGGGACCAGAGTGCCGTGGCGGGGAATCGAACCCCTGGCCACCCGGGGACGGGGACGGGGGGGGTGTGCATTGCTGGATCGACAGTCGGCCATCTTGTGCTGTGCCCAAAATGGCATCCTAAAACAACGTGTAATTAATCCAGTTTTGAAACAAGTATAAGTGATTCGTTTTTTTTTTTCTTTCAGATTTTCTGATAAGACTCCTTTGAGACTTTCACAGACCCCCCCCCCCTGCTTTAACGTGTCCATTGGCCTGACCCCCAATCCCTGACTAGGGGGGAGGGGGGTCAGCACCGTCGTCCTCCGTGACAGACGCACTCCCGAGCTCTGGGACTGATGGACAGGAACGTTTTCATTGATTTTTATGAACGGGCAGTTTTGAAGCTTTTTTGCTTTAAATGCTCAACGGACGTGAAAAGTTTGACCGCGGACAGCGGCGTACGTGTGCGGACGCGCTGGCGCCCCCTGGGGGTGAGTCTGGGGCTCTGCGTCTCACCTTTTGGACAGGTCGATAAGGCGCTGTCCTAATGAAAGGGGCTCCGGTCCCCATGTCCCTGTAGGCAGTGGCAGACCTTTAATGCGCCCCGATCAGGCGTCAGGAGGCGCTAATAAGAGAATAAATCTGCCCCCCGCGCCTCCCGGGTCGATACCGCGCGTCGGGGGGGGGGGGGCGGGCTCTCCTCTGATTCGCCCTCGAGAGGAGAGGGAGCAGGCTAAAGCGCCACAACACCTTTAAAAAAAAAAACAAACAAACAAAAAAACAAACATGACTGAGGAAAAAAAAGATGTAACTGTGCCACCTCCTGTCTGGCCTGTCTCTATGTGGGGTGAGGGTGGGAGTGCGGAGGGTGACCAACAGCCAACTATAGGGTCTGTCAAGTACGTGCTGTTGTTTTGAAATGTAAAGAATATTTGATGACATATTTGAACATGTGAGGCAAAATGTTACTGAGGGGTGAGGGTGACAGAAAATGTGCCCACTCGTGAAATATGCGTCTCTCTGAGTGTTTTGGGGGCGGGTTCTGGCTGGTGATTGGCCGTCGCAGCTGGAGGCGGGCCTTGGCTGTGTATCGGCTTCCTTTTCCTCTTCCACCGCGAACTGTCAGTTTGCGGTCAGTGAGTTGGTCTTTAATTAATGGGAGACGGCTTGTGTGGGTGGCGAGGCGGTGTTGGGGGTGGCGGGGGGGATGGGGGGTGTGGGGGTAGGGCGGTCAGTGTGCTTGTTAACCGTTTCAGTGGCTTGAGATCTCAGAGCGCGAGCAGTATGAGAAGCAGAGTGTCTGAGGTCCGCGGTGTCAAACTCAAGTCTTAAAGAGGGCTGCAGTGTCCGCAGCGGGTTCTTGTGGTCTCCTTTTTTCAATGAGCAGCCAGGTTAAGGCCTTGCAAATGAGGTGCGTTGATTATTTCGGTCAATGGCCCACTTTGGTGTTACCGCTGGTGCGAAAACATTCTGTGAACTGGTCCTGCGGCCCTCCAGGACCGGATTCAGAAACCCAGCCGTGTCCCAGGTGCTTCTTGCATCAGAAGGGATGCTCATCGTATTGCGGTAGGCCGTGCTCATGGTCACCCACGTGCAGAGGCGGGCTATTTTAATGCTGGTGTCTGGATTCGGTCATTATTATTCGTATGTTTAGTTAGTCAAATGCAAGTGCTGGCTCACTGGCGCAGTTCAGTTCTGTTACCCGCCTGTTTCTGCAAGGAAGAAAAGGCTAAATGCTGAGGTTAGGCTATAAGAAGATAATTGAATCCAGGCCTGTATGTCCTTAATTTCTTCCTCTTCCCTGTTTGCTAATTGTCTCTTGTGTTTATGTTATGTGTGTAGGATAAATAACATCAAATCATCCAGTATTTGTTGACATTGCATTTGACATGGAGTGACTACCAAAAGGGTGTCACACAGAAGGAAGGAAAGCATATTTCCTGTTTTTTTTTAATTTATTAGCATATTTAATAAAAAAATAAGCATATTTGCTCTGCCATTTCAACCTCCGTTTCCCTTGTTAGCGTTTCTACTATCCGTGCTGCATGAAATGAATCGAGGCCCTGGTTTTCCTAATTTCTCCTTAATTCCGGGTTGCCTCGGCAGCTGGAATATGTTTTTTTTCCTTTTGTACGTCCTGTTTGTCTTTGAGCAGGGGGGTGAAAACATGAGAAATAGAGAAAGAAGCGCATGGATAAAGACCGAGGCTGTACTCCGCTAGCCGTAGCGGTGGGTACAGACGCGCGCCGCCGCGCGTGGTGGCGTTGGCGATGTGACTTCAAATGAGCGCGTTTCGGCTGGCATCCTTTCATGTCCCCCCGCGGGACATCAGAGCCATTGTGGGCTTCAAAGCGGGCGCGGGAGAGGGCAGCTCTCCGCTTCGGCTCGCTCTGACGGCGTGAATGGGCCTCTAACGTCCGCGTTTGAAACGCACGCCGCAAAACATCAGCTCCCCTCCGCCGCGGCGCGGCACGGCGACGGCGCTTTCTCACGGCTGTTTCCTTTCTTTGGGTGTGTGTGTGTGTGTGTGTCTGTGTGTGAGTGTGAGTGTGTGTGGGTGTGTGTGTGTGTGTGTGAAAGTGTGTGCGTGTGAGTGTGTGTATGTGTGTGTGTGTGTGTGTGTGTGTGTGAGTGTGTGTGTATGTGTGTGTATGTGTGTGTGTGCGTGTGAGTGTGTGTGTGAGTGTGTGAGTGTGAGTGTGTGTGAGTGAGTGTGTGTATGTGTGTGAGTGTGTGTGTGTGTGTGTGTGTGTGTGTGTGAGTGTGTGTGTGAGTGTGTGTGTGTGTGTGTGTGTGTGTGTGTGAGTGTGTGTGTGTGTGTGAGTGTGTGTGTGAGTGTGTGTGTGTGTGTGTGTGTGTGTGTGTGTGTGTGCGTGTATGTGTGTGTGTCTCTCTGCCCAACCGCATACCCACATCTGTTTACAGGGTGATGCTGTGATCACAGTCTTTCATAAACCAGCCATCGTTAGCGCAGATAAACGGGACATAATTGTTTGAGCGTTGCTCCGCGCCGACGCTCATTCATCACGTTCTGTTTGACGCGTGCTTTGTCAAAAGGACGATGACGGCCATTTTGTTGTTTTAGTCACGTGTCTTTGCCAGTGCAGAATGCAGTCTGTGTTTCCCTTTTTGGTCATGCACTTACGGCTTGCTTCTGGGTACCCTGTTCTGGATGCCCCACCCATCTGTGATGCCCCTCCCTGGAGAGGGTGCTCTCCTGTACAGAAGTGATGGTACTTTGTGGTTCAATTAGGCTTTTTTCTCTTCCAAAATTGAATACATTTTTTTTTTTTGGTAATGTCATTGGTTTTGAATTTCATTATTATTTTGCTGTGGGGAGAGGCATGCTTTAGTGTTCCTATGTCCTACTCTACCCCCTTAAATAACCTTTTTTTTTACCAGATAAAGTAGATACATTTGGCACTGTGTCCTTATCTCTTAGGGCTGTAACAGGCAATATATATTTTCGCCAAAAATATCAGTCCCAAATAGTTTCTTCGTTTTCTATCGCTGTTGCTGAAAAGCAGAGCAAACATGTTGAAAATTGTGCACCATCTTGACGTCACAGATCTTCAGTTCTTTCCGGAGCCTTCTGTAATCGCTCTCACGAGCAGCTGTGAGCTGGGAGAGAGAGTCTGCGGCGAGCCTGAATGGTTTTTATTTTCCAAAATTGCATTTGGCGTTTTTTTTTTTTTTTTGGTTCTCACAAGCCGGGCTGATGAGAATGGCTGCCTGCGACTGCTGGAAAGCGATCGTCGGACAGAAACGCGTCAGCAGCTGTTTCCGACGAGCTAGTTTTTCACACACAGAGCTATAACCGCAACATTCAACGAGAGAACCTCGGAAAGAACGAGGCGGTCTGGGATTCAGCCTGCGTTTGTACACAACAGGTCTAACAGGCAAAAAAGGAATAGTTTTTTTCTTCACGGAAACAGTTTGCCGAGATAAATTTTGTGATTGCTGAAAAGGTGTCATTGTTGTGTTTACTTGTCAAAGTTAGGGACAAACGATGGCTGACAAAAAAAGATTTATTTTATTTATTTGACAGGGACCGTGCACATTAATAACATTTCTGTTATTATGTGCCAGAGTTAGCAAGGAAGGCTCATTTCCATCTCTGGGAGTGGACATCCCTTGCCAAACGCGGTCCTGCTTTTCAAATGAAAATAAATAAATTAATAAGTGAATATGAAGCCATGTGTTCCTGTTCTGCTGCTTCAGCCTGGAGCCTTCCGGCAGTGTGGAGATGGGGTCGTGAACTCTCCGATGCCGCTTGCCACTGCTGTCGAAACAACCCCCGAGGGCCCATAGTTTCCCACTTCCTGTTTCTGCCACCAGATGAGCCCAAGACGAGCAGGAAAATGAGCAGTAACTGAAGACACTGCCGTGTGCTTTAAAGCAATATCACGAGGTGACACGTAGCGCTGTTCATACGGCACCCCAGAAGAGTCACCCGTGGGAATATCATATCATGTGCAGAACTCTTGCCCTTGACTCATAAATTGCCTTTATGAATTTGATTTGCGGCCGCTGCCTGTTCAGGACTAGGCCGATTTGGAGAGTCGTGCTTTCTGCGACGATCGGAAATAACAGCAGCACCTGTCCTCGTCGCCAGTGTTGTGTTCGAGAACGAGGACACCGATGTTAGATTTAGCCGTGTTTGCTTTGCTTTTCATTCCCACATTACCCAGACAACCCAGTCCCGCCTACGGTGGCCTCTTAGCTCCACAAAACCTGCAAAACATGAAATACGGTAGCCCGTAAGGCACAAACAACTGAGTATATTATTCTAACAGAAAAATTACCTCAACTGAGAAGGTTTAAGCAAACGCAACAGCACCAGCATCGGCGTCCTTGGCATTCACAGCCAGTAGCGGCGGCAGCTGCAGCCATGACAGCGAGCTGCAGCAGGTGTGCAAATCTCCAGTCCTGGAGGGCCTGTTTGTCTGGCTCTTTTTCTGGCCGGTTATTATAAGCTTACTTTTCTAAACGGCTGTTTACACCGGCGCTGGCTCAGTCCTGTATGGGATCACGGTCACATCACGTCCAGCCAGGACCCATGAGGTCTGACGCGGTACGTTGGGAGAATAAGGGTGGACTGTCACCGTTACTGTACCTTGTGACTTTACCAGAAAAGTCTGGTCGAATGAAGAAAGTAGAAGAAGATATACTTTTATTGAACCCCGTGGGGTAATTTGTCCTCTGCATTTGGCCCATCCTTAGTTACCTAGGAGCAGTGGGCAGCTGCCTCCCTGTGCTGCGCCCGGGGATCGACTCCAGTTCTGAGGCCAGTGCCGTGGTCAAGGGCAACCGCAGGAGCGCACCTAACATGCATGCCTTTGAGTGTGGGAGGAAACCGGAGTACCCGGAGTAAACCCACGCGAACACAGGGAGGACATTAAACACACGGGCTCCTTTAAATTGAGGGAAGATGAGTTCTCTTAAAGGGCCAGGCCCTCGCTGTGCTCCCCTTTACCCACAACGGCAGTAACCCCGACAGGCACGACGGCCCTGGCCACCACAGCGAACGGCAGGAGGAGCAGCCATAGGACGGCGGTGGTGTGATGGTTTCCCTCCTCCTGGTTCCCCTGGCGCGTTTTCGTCCTGAGGAGCGCAGGCCGTTCTCTCAGCGTTCCGCCTCGGCGGGTCGGGGGGGGGGGGGGTGCGGGCGCGGGGCGAGATTTCGGTGCGGTCGCTGTCGGCCGACGCCAGCTCTTCTGCCAGTCGCTCCGCTGGGCCTCGTGCTCTGGGGGTGCTCGCCCCCCCCCCCCCTCTTCCTCCCTCTCTCCCTTTCTTGCCCTTTCTCACTTCCTCCCTTTAGCTCTGTTCCTCTCTCTCTCTCTCTCTCTCTCTCTCTCACTTTCCCTCTCTCTCTCTTTCTCTCTCTCTTTCTTTCTCTCCCTTCTTCTCTCACTCCTCTCCCTCCCTCTCATTTTTATTGTAATGCCAATAATTGTGGCGGTAACAACGGCAGCAGTAATAATAACCACAATAACAAACTACTCTATTTTTAGGCCAATGTGATATACCATAGAGACTCTTACTGCCTCCTTACTCTCTCCCCCCCATTAATCTTGTTCTCTCTCTCCTTCACTCCCATCCTCTCACACCCTCCCCTGTTTCTCCCTCCCTCCCTCCCTCCCTCTTTCCGGTGCGTGCATGATGAACTGTTGCTCCACACATCTTCTGGGGCAGAGCCATGCCATCCCACCAGCCAGTGCGAATGGAACACTGCACTGTAATCCATCAAATACATGATTGCTGATATTTCTCCAGGGGAATACATTACCTGAAAATAATGTCTATGTGTGGGTGTGTGTGTTTGTGTGTGTGTATATATACTGCATATCTATATTTATGATATAAAGCAAAATGAGCCCTGTTGGTATATCAACATTTTTGTCACCGTGAGATTCGTTTTTTTCTCTCCATGTGGTTTTCCCTGCGATGTCCTCTGTGGGTTCAGGTGTGTAATGGTGTGCAGCCTGTTACCGCCATTATTTGCGCTGTTGTCCGCCAGCTGGACGTCCGCAGCTCCAGGGCTGGAGGACTGTGCCGCTGGCGCAGCTGACCAGGGGGAGTCGGCGAGAGAACCTGGCTCTTTTGCTCCCGTGTGTTATAAAGGGTAGAGCCACATGTTGAGGGAATGGGCTGCATGCTGAACCAGGACTACGAAAGACCGGAACATTGCTACGATGCAGAAACAATCATTTATAGTGATGATGTTAATGGGAACTTGTAAAATGGGTCTCTACGAAGGCCTTTTCATTACACTGGTGTTAGTATAGCAGCAGTAATTGAATTTTAACTTACATTTTGCAAAATATGTTCAGAACATCAGAACTGGAGAATAAATATTAAGCTCTGGGGGGGGGGGTGGGGGTGGGGGGACATTTGTTTTAAAGACTAGACTGTTGTTTTGGTCTATATCTAAACAAGCACGAAACCGACCAGACCCACGGCGCACCTCCTGCGCATGCGTCCTACAAAGGTCGTCCGTGAGTGAGTGAGTGCGTGAGTGCGTGAGTGAGTGAGTGAGTGCGTGAGTGAGTGAGTGAGTGTGTGTGTGTGTGTGTGTGTGTGTGTGTGTGTATGTTTGTGTGAGTGAGTGAGTGAGTGAGTGAGTGAGTGAGTGAGTGAGTGAGTGAGTGTGTATGTTTGTGTGAGTGAGTGAGTGAGTGAGTGAGTGAGTGAGTGAGTGAGTGAGTGAGTGAGTGAGTGAGTGAGTGAGTGAGTGAGTGAGTGAGTGAGTGAGTGTGTATGTTTGTGTGAGTGAGTGAGTGAGTGAGTGAGTGAGTGAGTGTGTATGTTTGTGTGAGTGAGTGAGTGAGTGAGTGAGTGAGTGAGTGAGTGAGTGAGTGAGTGAGTGAGTGAGTGAGTGAGACCACAATTTGCGGCGCATAGCCCACGGCGCATATGTTGAACAATGCATTAGAGTAACTATAAGAATTTTAATACCTCTTTTTCAGTCGTCGTCTGAATTTCAGTAACTGACAAAGCTGTGCTATTTAGAAATATAAATGACATTTATGTGTATCTTGCACAGCAATGCATAATTGATCAAAAAATACCCAATATGCAGTCCTGAGAGTCAGGACATGGCAGTGGTCTGATGGATGGGTCCTTTTTACGGTTTGTAAAACAAGGCAAATGCTGCCGTGTCTTTTCAGGGATTTTCCCATTGGCTGAGCTCATTCAGGAGTTTGTGTTTCTCCCCTGGGGCTCAGCAGATCCAGGAGTGACTAACTAGCTCTGCTTGCCTGCATATTTCCCCTGGACGTGTAGCAGACAGATGCAAGCTGTCCCTGGTGTACATAGAGTGTGTGTGTGTGTTTGACTACATTAGTGCG
This sequence comes from Anguilla anguilla, assembly GCF_013347855.1. NCBI lineage: Eukaryota > Metazoa > Chordata > Actinopteri > Anguilliformes > Anguillidae > Anguilla > Anguilla anguilla. The sequence goes on along the minus strand of NC_049214.1, from coordinate 5,301,422 downwards.
TGTGTGTGTGTCTGCATATGTGAAGTGTGTGTGTATGTGTGTGTGTGTCTGTGTTTGTGTAAATATGTGTGTGTGCAGTGTGTGTGTCTGCATATGTGCGTGTGCTTGTGTGTGTGCTTGTGTGTGTGTGTGTGTGTCTGTGTTTGCGTAATTATGTGTGTGTGTGTAGTGTGTGTTTGTCTGCATAAGTGTGTATGTGTGTGCGTGTGCGTGTGTCTGCACGTGTTTACGTGCTTGTGTGTGTGTATGTATGTGTGTGTGTGTGTGTGTGTGTGTGTGTGTTTCGTACTTGCCCCACTTCCTTTCCATCATGAATGTGTCAGGGGAGATCATTCACCTAATTGCTCATTCTCAGGTGTTGGGACAGTAATCTGTCCCTTGCGCAGTGTGCTGTGCACTGAATCTTTTAGTCTGGCTCTAGATCTTGCCAAACAGACCTCAAGCAGCAATAAAAATAAATGGGCTGGAGTAAAATATGACTATTCTGTACCTCCGAAAAATCCAAAAGAAAAAAACATTTTTTAAAAATTTCTTTAACGTTTATGTGGCTAATCCAGAGCTACAGTATATATTGCCTTTATTCTCTTGGAAAGTGTGTCTAATACTTACTATGAATTTGCAGAAAGTGGGCATTTGGTGGCTTGGGGGTTATTGAAATCACAAAGAGAGGACATTTTTTTTTTGCCAACCTGGATGTTTTCAGTGTTTAGTCTGTGTAAAACGGTCGGCTCTCAGAAACACGGTGACGTGGGGACCGGTGTGTCTTTGGTATATCGTTTCCTGCCGTGGTGCAGATTGTACCCCTCTTCCGTCCATGTTGGAACCCTGGCGTGTGTGCGTGCTTGTTTGCGTTTGAGAGGGAGAGGAGAGGGACTTTGTGCTCTTCGAGCCGTTCTTGATTTACCCTTGAGGATGTTCTATTGAGGCCTTTCCTTCGTCAAAACTTTTTTTTCTCTGGCTTGTGACATCAGCTGCCATTGTGACATCACAGGAGCATTCTCCAGCCGGTCTGGAATGGTGACGCGGTGGAGAGAGGTGCCGCTGGCAGTGACATCACCCTTCGCTGCACCTTCATATTGTTCCCCATTGGGGTGCTCTCTATCGATTGATCGATCCTGGATGGCTGCCAGCCTGGAGATGCAGGGGCCAGTAGTAGTTGTCCCCTCTCTCTCAACTGAAGCCCTAGTGCAGCTGAGAGGAAAAACCCCTGGAAGGTGGTCTGAAGTGAATTCAGCTCCTATTTGTCTCTGTCAAACTCCCGTGACAGGCTTGACAAACTCTGCGGAGGGCAGCTCCAGTCTTCTGTCCGCGCAGGGGTGCACCGCGGCTGGATTCACCCCGTGGATGCATGAGGTTAATTGGACTGGGTGTTGGTTTTAGAGGAACGGGCGTAGCCACCCAAAAAAAATTAAGGAGAACAAGAAATGTTATGGAAACAAGCAATTACCATGACTGCTTCTAGCTATGGATTTTGGGAATCTATGAGCGAAGTTTCTGGAATGGTTTCCATTTTGGTGCGATTCAGGGGCGCATTGTAAACATGGGCTGCATCACTGAAATGTGGGGGAGGGAAAAGAGCTGCCTCCTCTGTACGGGAAAGGGCTGTTGTTTGTCCGCACCCTTGGTTTGGGTATCTCAATCTGTTAATCTGCTGTGGTTCGGCAGGTTTTCTTCCCGGGTAACTTTGCACCTCAAACCCCTCAGGAATGTTTCAGTCAGAATGTGTGCATGTGTATGGCCCATTTGTGTACGTGTCTGTGAGTGGTGTTTGCGTGCGTGTGCACTTGTTGGAAATGCTTGTTTCAACAATCCAGCGGAGGCCCAGTTCGATCGATCGAAAGGTGAGCGCCTAGACGATGGCGGCGGGGAGACGGGAGCTGGCAGCCGATAAAGCAAGCGGACGCCGCCGGGTAGATGGGGCGGGTTTCAGGCCGGGCTGTGGCAGATACCCCCCCCATCCCCCCCCCCCCCCGTCCCCCCTCCTCCTAAATCACACGCCTCGTGACAGCAGCTTTTAACAGGAAGTCAAAGCGGGGCAGTTTTATACAAAAAGGGGCCCCACGGCCCGCCAGGAAGTTGTGACGCGTGAAAGCCATTAACAGATTGGGGGGGAGGGGGCGGGGAGGGGGGGGGGGGGGAAGTCGAAACGGGACTTAATTTATTGGATGAGACATCGACAGGGTGCTGGCCGAGATGAATCAGCCGTTTTTTTTTCATTCCCTTCTTTTTTCCTGTAACTCTTAAGTGAAGGAACACGCTGGGCTCTCTGAGAGGTTACGCAGGCACAGAATTTAATGGCGCTCCAGATATGCGGCTCCTCTCCTGCGTTCGTCCCCTCCTCTCATTTCCGTAACGACAGGAGGGTTCCCGTCCCTAACAGGAGTTTCCAGCGCTGAGTCACGGTACAGAACGTCCGTCCCCCGCGGTGTCCTGCGTGGCCACGGCCGTCAGTGAATTTTCAAACGATGCGTCGAATCGGACTTTTTGTGCTTCAGTAGTAGGGAGGGACTTTTTTAAAAAAAATGAAAGATTCAACAAATCATCACAATAAATATTAAGCATTTTTTTCACAGTAGTTATTAACATAAAATAAATAAATGACATCGACAATCATCAATAACCGCAGTTTCACGTACAATCTTCAGACTAAATATATCAATTATTAAATCCGTTGGCAAGGTGGGTTGTACTACATTGTAAACAGAGTAAAGAGTAAAAAGTAAAGAATATTAGTAATTGATTAATTAGTATTAAGGGTAGAGAAGCTCACGGTTATATCTTATGAATATGGGCTCTCTGAGGGAGTCTGAATGCTAGGATCTGTAGCATTGGGGAGCCTGGAGTTGGTTTGTGTTTGGCTCGGCTGGCGAGAGATGGATGGCCTGATCAGGGTTATTGTTTTTTTGGCTCAGACGCAGGTGCAAGATAACAACTCACAGCGCTCAACGAAAGGCTGGAAAAGTTCATTACGCCTAATTGCTTTATGAGTGACGCAGACCCGCTCTGTCAGCACCGCCGTGGCGGGTCAGTGCTACAGCGCTATGGTAACAGACGGGTCGGGGAAGAACACTGCTAATCTGAGATCGGCGTCCGTCCGCAGGGGCGTCGTGGGGGGGGGGGGGGGGGGAGCGGGGGGGACTACCCAGGGCCCGAATGGGGGGAGGGCCCTCGGAAAAGCCTGGAGTGATTCGTGAGAGACATGGATCGAGAGAGGAAGGGGGGGGCCCACAGAGACTGCTTATGTATAGGGCCCAGAATTTTTGTGCTACACCCCCTCAGTCCTGGCTGGGAACGGGAGAAATCTGCCCGGCCCGTTTCCCAGAGTGCATTTGTGTGTGTGTGTGTGTGTGTGTGTGCGGAGCCGGAGCGTGACCGTCCCGAGGTGAAGCGAGGACGGCGGGTTTCCGATCAGCCGCCGAACCGCTGTTCCCTGAAAGCCGTCCCGCTGCTCTAAGTGTGACCGCTCGCTGGACTCGGCCGGTTTCGCGTCCGCATTGTGTTTTGCTGAACGCTCGCTGCGCCTTCAGGAAGTGCGCCATCGATTCATTTCATAGATTTTTGTTGTGAAGGTGCCAGGGACATAAATGTGCACGGAACAGATACACCAGGAGATGAGAATTAAAAAAAAAAAAACCAATGTTGGTGCTTCTGTCGCCATAAAATTCAAATTGCAGTGCGATTACCTGCACAGGAGTGTTTTCTGGGGTTTGTTCTCCATCCAGGTGTGGAGATGAATGCGTTGGCTTCTGTGCGATGCACCGTTTGATGACGAGTCAATGCAGCATCAACAGAGTGTCAGGTGTGTCTGGGAGGCAGGTGGATTAGGAGTGGGAGTGCACTATCTTCATTTCCAGGTACTGGGCGAGCTTAGATTTGGGTGGGGGAGAGAGTTTGTATGCGAAGGGGAGTCTGCTTTGTGGGAGCTTGTGATTGACCAGGACCTGGAGGTGTATGGGAATGAAGAACCTGTGATTGGCCAGGACTATTGAAGCAGGGTTCAAGACTCAAGACACCTGTCAGAGTGTGAGGTTGGAAATGGAGCACTTCTCTGTCTCAGAGACTTTTTGTTTTCCCCTCCGTCTAGGCTCACAAAGACCCTGTTTTCCTGACAGAGTCAGAGTGAATGGTACTCATGATAATGCTGTAATGGCTCCAGGCAGACAAAGGCACAGCCTTAAAGAAGTCTTTGATTCATCAGTATCGGTGCAACCATACGTCCACCAAACTGTATTCTTGTCTGTGTCTATTCAGACCTGCATTTACATTACATTTACATTGCATTCATTTGGCAGACGCTTTTATCCAAAGCGACGTACAAAAGTGCATTTTCATGATCGTATTTTCATGATCGTAGACAACTGCTGAACACGGGTTCAGTAAGGTACCTGCACCTACCAGCACACATTGTTATCCCAAAACGAATTAAACTACCTACTCGCCATTTTTTCATACGAGACACTAAATACAGGCTCTGGCTCAACGGAATCATTAGATTCATTAGCACAGTCTGCCAGCCTCATGCTCCTTCCTCCTCACGCAGTGCCGTGAAAAAGTATTTGACCCCTTCCAGAATTTCCTCGTTTATTGCATATATTTGTCGCACTGAATGGTTTCAGACCTTTAGGCAAAATGTAATATTAGACACAGGGAACCTGCGTAAACACAAAACACATTTTTTAAATTATTTGTTTCATTTATTTAATGAAAATAAAAGTTTTATCACCCATGTGAAAAAGTAATACTTTTTGACGGCGCTGTAACTGATTGGCTGCTTGAACTTTTGTTCCTGAAATGGTTTAATGTGTGTGTGCGCGTGAGATAATGTTTATTGGCCATAAATTCTTTTGCGAGCCTAAATAAACCACTTATTATTAAAAAGGCGATATAGCTAAGCAATTGAACACTTAACCTGCATATAAAATGGTTAAATAATTAATGAAATATTAATTAATCCCAAGTATGCCCCCAGAGGTTCCGAATGAACAAATGCTTTAAATGCATTTTTATATCTTCCAGCCGTGCAAGCTTTTCTGCAAACAACATCATTCCAGATTAGGGAATGTTGAGTGGTCTTTTTTTTGTTGTTCGTTTTGTTTTTAAGATGTCTCTTACGTAAGTGAGAGACGTTTGGTTGCTGTATCAGTGTTTGGCTGACACTTGTGTGTAGTGGGCACTGGGCACTGATGCATCACACAGAGAGAGAGACAGAATTAAAAAAATAATAATTTAACCCCTTATTGGGACATACATTGCGAAATGACCGCCACCCAAGTCCACAGAACATAAAACTTCCCCCAGACCCTGTGCCTCCATAAATGAACGAGAGGAGGAGAGACACCCAGAGAGTTGACGGACACATGAACCCGCACTCTCCCGCTGTATAATTAATACAGTGGCTCCTCCCTCTCTCTCTCTCTCTCTCTGTACCTGTGTATCCCTTTAATTCCCTTTAACCTGCCACTGAGAATGGGACACAGAGTGCTCCCTGTCTGATTGTATGGTCCCAAGTTACTATCAGGGATTGTGTCCTCCTGTTCCCATGATCCTTTGCAGTGATGAGGTTCAAACTGAAGGGGGACAGCTGCCACTCTCATCTGCTTTGGCTACTGGAAATAGAGGTTCTGGAATATGGTAAATGGACTGCATTTCTATAGCGCTTTTATCCAAAACACTTTACAATTGATGCCTCTCATTTGCCTATTCACACACACACTCACACACACACTCACACACCAACGGTGAAAAGCTGCCATGCAATCAGCTCGTTGGGAGCAATTAGGGGTTAGGTGTCTTGCTCAGCGACACACCCAGGGCGGGGGATCGAACCGGCAACCCTCCGACTGCCAGACAACCGCTCTTACCTCCTGAGCTATTTCGCCCCTATATATAGTCTAGTAGTATTCAGATAATATCACGTATTGAATACATATTCATAAATTAGAAAGGTAAAATATTGAATTTGGTTGTGGATAATGAGCCACAGTACCTCCAGACTCTTAAATGTGTTTATCCGCATAGAAAGCAGCAGCTAGGAAACAGCAAGTCGTCCACCTCATTGGCTTTGTTTGGGTCTGTTATGTTTGGGCAGGGAGACGATGTTTGGACCCATGCTATACAAACCCGCCAGACACGTCTATCTGTCTGTGTCTCTGCAGAACGAATAAATTCCATCACAAGAAAGAGAAAGGAGAGAGAGAGAGAAAGCGAGAAAGAGGCAGAGAGAGAGAGAGAGAGAAAGAGAGGCAGAAAGAGAGAGAGAGAAAGAGAGAGGCAGAAAGATAGAGAGGATATAGCTTTAGCAGCCCTTTTATTCAAAACTTTTTGCTAAACAGCAGGGATCATTAACAAACCTACCAAGTGCAAATATAGCCACAGAACCAGGAGCATGGTGCGAAAAACACCCCAGGACAGAGAATGCTCTGCAGCTGAAAGAACGTTTCACAGGCCCTTTCTCAGTTCAGTCGCATTAACAGCAACACCAGCTCCTCATTTGTACAGCAGGCACCTTTGTCTGTTACCTGCACGTTTTTCCCGCGAACGTGATTGGGATTTTTGCTGACTGTTCTACGGCACGTCAGGGAAAGAGAGAGATTCGGATGCTTCGCTGGCGAAAACAACAGGAAAGCAAACCATTATTATCCCTCAAGTGAGAAATGAAAAATAGATTTTATGTTGCGCCGTACAAAGAGAGCAATTTCCTTGACCATTTAACAGCCAGATATAGCACATTATCATAAAAGCACAGAAATAGACACACTGTGTTGTCGTTTAAATGGTCTAAAATGTGCTTACCTTGTCTAAATTAAATTGCAATTAAAACCAGGAGAAATAAACAGGCACTGAAAACAGAAATGTACCTGCCTTTCATCAATCGGCTCATTCCAGTGAAGATGAGTGCATGGTACATCCACCCAAGCGCGTCCAGTCAAACTGCCCTCGTTTGCTTTGGTCTGCCGAGTCATTTGCTTGGATCCCGATGGGCCTGCGCTGCGACAGGTTCCCATCTGTGCTCCAGAGCCCGCGATTGGTCCTGCCTAAATTCCGATGATGTCACAGAGAGCCAGTCTTCAGGCCTGGACTGGCCACACAGAGAAATGCAAATTCCATGACAATGAGCTGAACACCCTCGCGTTGACTACACAGCCTAAGCATGGAGAACGGCCCCCTTTCTGTTCTCCGTATTGTTCTGCTTGCCGGGGTGGTGATGTGGGACCCTTTAGTGCAGGGGTGCACAACAAGGGCCAGTCCATTTCAGGATTTTGTGCCAACGTTTCCCAACATTTATTGAACTGGCCTAATCATATCTTGAGCTGACATGTGCATAAGCAACAGCTAGAGTCACAGTCTGCAAGTGTATCCTAGAGATTGTACTGTGCTCGAGCACAGGAGTGAAGCAGTGTAGTTCATAGAGCTGTAAGAAATGGTAACCGGTTGGAACAAAAACCAGATCGGCCCTCCAGGACCGGAGTTATGCACCCCTGCTTTAGTGTCTTTTGGGGGGGGGGGGGCAATGGAACAATAAGGACAACATACCCTTCAGAGTGTGCTGTTGTAGGCAATTTAATATTGATCTAGTGTCACATGGTCTCCGTCTTTGCCCTCTTCTGGTAGTGCTGATTATGTAGTATCTTTGAGAACAGCCCCTGAAGCAGCCTGGCAGTATTACAGTACAATCCAGAACACGGGTTACAGGTTCTCTTTGCCAGGTGGGGAACCTTGAGCCAGGTGCTTAGCACAAATCAGTTCTGTAAATATCCAGCGGTACAAATAGGATTGCATGTAAAAAAAAAAAAAGAAGAAGAAGAATGTAAGCTGTGTAAATGGCTCTGAATAAAGAGATTGTGCTCATTTCAGTGCAGTGGAGCGGCGCTGGACGTATGTTCTGTAGCACTGAGTTAATCTGATCCACGTTGCATCCCTCATCTGCTCCCTCTGCTGCTGTTTCACAGCGGATTCCGGGGAAGCTGGTTGTTCTTTGTGTGGCTTTGTGTGTTTGTGTTGGTTGTTATTCTGGTCGGTGCCGGCGGAAGGTCTCGTTGTTCTTTGTGTGGCTTTGTGTGTTTGTGTTGGTTGTTATTTTGGTCGGTGCCGGCGGAAGGTCTCGTTGTTCTTTGTGTGGCTTTGTGTGTTTGTGTTGGTTGTTATTTTGGTCGGTGCTGGCGGAAGGTCTCGTTGTTCTTTGTGTGGCTTTGTGTGTTTGTGTTGGTTGTTATTTTGGTCGGTGCTGGCGGAAGGTCTCGTTGTTCTTTGTGTGGCTTTGTGTGTTTGTGTTGGTTGTTATTTTGGTCGGTGCCGGCGGAAGGTCTCATTGTTCTTTGTGTGGCTTTGTGTGTTTGTGTTGGTTGTTATTTTGGTCGGTGCTGGCGGAAGGTCTCGTTGTTCTTTGTGTGGCTTTGTGTGTTTGTGTCGGTTGTTATTTTGGTCGGTGCTGGCGGAAGGTCTCGTTGTTCTTTGCGTGGCTTTGTGTGTTTGTGTTGGTTGTTATTTTGGGTCGGTGCTGGCGGAAGCTCTCGTTGTTCTTCGTGTGGCTTTGTGTGTTTGTGTTGGTTGTTATTTTGGTCGGTGCCGGCGGAAGGTCTCGTTGTTCTTTGTGTGGCTTTGTGTGTTTGTGTTGGTTGTTATTTTGGTCGGTGCTGGCGGAAGGTCTCGTTGTTCTTTGTGTGGCTTTGTGTGTTTGTGTCGGTTGTTATTTTGGTCGGTGCTGGCGGAAGGTCTCGTTCTTTGTGTGGCTTTGTGTGTTTGTGTTGGTTGTTATTTCGGTCGGTGCTGGTGGAAGGTCTCGTTGTTCTTTGTGTGGCTTTGTGTGTTTGTGCTGGTTGTTATTTTGGTCGGTGCTGGCGGAAGGTCTCGTTGTTCTTTGTGTGGCTTTGTGTGTTTGTGTTGGTTGTTATTTTGGTCGGTGCCGGCGGAAGGTCTCGTTGTTCTTTGTGTGGCTTTGTGTGTTTGTGTTGGTTGTTATTTTGGTCGGTGCTGGCGGAAGGTCTCGTTGTTCTTTGTGTGGCTTTGTGTGTTTGTGTCGGTTGTTATTTTGGTCGGTGCTGGCGGAAGGTCTCGTTGTTCTTTGCGTGGCTTTGTGTGTTTGTGTTGGTTGTTATTTTGGGTCGGTGCTGGCGGAAGCTCTCGTTGTTCTTCGTGTGGCTTTGTGTGTTTGTGTTGGTTGTTATTTTGGTCGGTGCCGGCGGAAGGTCTCGTTGTTCTTTGTGTGGCTTTGTGTGTTTGTGTTGGTTGTTATTTTGGTCGGTGCTGGCGGAAGGTCTCGTTGTTCTTTGTGTGGCTTTGTGTGTTTGTGTCGGTTGTTATTTTGGTCGGTGCTGGCGGAAGGTCTCGTTCTTTGTGTGGCTTTGTGTGTTTGTGTTGGTTGTTATTTCGGTCGGTGCTGGTGGAAGGTCTCGTTGTTCTTTGTGTGGCTTTTTTGTGTTTGTGCTGGTTGTTATTTTGGTCGGTGCTGGCGGAAGGTCTCGTTGTTCTTCGTGTGAATTTGTGTGTTTGTGTCGGTTGTTATTTTGGTCGGTGATGGCGGAAGGTCGTTTCTGGTGATCTGCCTTTGATTCTGCGAACGGCGGTTGGTTGATTGATTGGCACGGACGCACGCGCGTCCGTTTGGGTCCGACGCCGCTGTTGGAGAGCTGCCTTTGTGTTGGGGGAAAAAGGCAGAGTGGTGGGAGGAGCCAGGGAGGGACATGCCGCACGGCTGCTGTAGAGGGGTGGGGGAGCAGGTGTAGGGGGTGGGGGCTCTTCTCCGAAGCACAAAATCGAGGAGGCAGGGAGGGCAACTTTCCCAAAACGGCCGTAGCCGGTGTGGTTCTGAGGCCCCAGTTGTGCGCCGCCTGTGGTCCGACAGCCGGGGCTTAAACGGGCCGTTGGGTTGGCCGTCTGTGCTGGGTCGCTCTTAGCATTCGCCCTTCACGGTGTCTGACCCTCACAGGGTGGGGGGGTGGGGGGGTGGGGGGGTTCACTGAGAAATCTGCCTGTCAGGCCCCTGTCAGGGTGGGGGGGGTGTCGGGAGCAAAGCTGTACTCTGGACACCGGACTGAGCCCTTGTTCAAACTCGGCTTCGCTATTCACCGAACTGTTCCCACTGTCAAATCTGTTGTGCTAGCAACAGTGAAAGCGGGGGCTGTTTCCCCCCGCCCCCCCCTAAAGATCACGCGTGTGTGTCTCACGCAATTCGTTTCCAGGCTTGACGGGAGGACGCCGCGCTGTCCCCGCACTGCAGCGTCTGCACCCCAGTTCCCCTGAGAGCCCCGGGGGTCTGCTCGCTTTCGTCTTCGCCCCCCCGACTACCGCGCCGAGCCCTCGTCCGAGTCCTCCCTTAACCCCGTAATGTGTGAGGTCACAATGTGTGATTAGAATGTTGTTAACTGAACATTCTAAATGCTGCTTTAACCGGCACTGCTGGCAATTGAATGCAATAGTTCTAGAACAGTGAAGAGTTCTAGGACACTGAAATAGAATTTTGAACAAACATTACAAATAAACCTGCTCTTCAATGGTTAAAGAATGGAATGGACAGGTGGTGGTGTATTGTAGAACAGAGCTCCCTGGTCCTGGTGAGCCACAGGTTCTGCTGTGTCCCATTTTCACCTTGAAACCAGTGACAACTGACTCCGTACACCAGGAGAGGTGAGTGAACTGTAATCAGCCACTTTATTTGATCAATCAAGGGTTGTGTAACAGCTGAAACCCAGTGGATGCCTTGTTTTTCAGGGACCAAGGTGGGACAGGGATGAGGCACTCTATCACATCAAGAACTGCTCAACTACAATGTTATTATGCTGTCGTTAACATGACTATTGACATGGTCAATGTACTGTAGAAGTATAGCAACATGTAACGTAATTATAAAAACACAAATATATTATGTAATTCCAAAAATACAAATATCCCCAATACATATAAGAATGGTTCTTCCAAAAGTCTCATAAAGCACCATCATCATTTTTTTTATTTCAATTTTGTTTTTAAAATTATGAATTTTGTTAGGAATGCCCAATGAGATTCTTTAGCTGCATTGACTTCCATCCATCCATTATCAAAATCACTTATTCTTGGTTAGGGTTGCAGGGGGGCTGGAGCCTATCCCAGCATGCACTGGGCAAAAGGCAGTAATGTACCTTGGACAGGTCAACGATCTATCGCGGGGCACACACACCATTCACTCACACACTCATTTCTACGGGCAATTTAAGCCGTTCTTTATGCCTGACTTGCATGTCTTTGGACTGCGGGGGGAAACCCAAGCAGACACAGAAAGAACAGGCAAGCTTTCACACAGAAAGGCCACGGCTGGGATTCAAACCCACAACCTTCTGGTTGTGAGCTGACAGTGCTTCTACACTGTAATACAGTGACTCCGGTCAGTCAATCGAGTGAGCAGAGAAACACACACACACACATCCTCCTCTATCCCCCCTTTCTTTTCTGTTCATTCCTCTGGGCTGAAGTGTTTATTTTCAAATGTGTTACACGTGGTGTGGTTGAGAAAATCGTTGTTTATGAATAAATTCTGAACAAGCGAAACAACCTTTTTTTTTAATCATTGTGCTGAGTGACAGGTTCGACTGCACGCTGGTGTGCCTCCTGTGATGGATGGGATGTCACCTGGGCCTCTTGGGCTGGTGATGTCACCGTGTTCTGTACGCACAGGTGCGCTGATGTCACCTCAGGAAATGAAGTGAGAGAACCTCATCCTGCAGTGTAAATGAAAAATCTGGATCTGTCGACGGCCAGAGTCTCAAGTGTCTGTCTTTTGTGGTTTTGTTTTATTTTCCTTTTTCAGTTTTTCTTTTTTTTTTTTTTGGGCATGTCAAAAATGTTCAGGAAGGTGGATAGACTGTCTTGTGATGCTTAAGGCAGCTTTTTGTGCCTTCGTCCCTTTATGAAAGTGTGTGTGCGTGCGCCTGTGTGCTTGCGTGTGTGTGTGTGTCTGCGTGTATGTGCGTGCATGTGTGTGTTTGCGCGTGTGTGTGTCTGTGTGAATGTGCGTGTGTGCTTGCGCGTATGTGTGTGTCTGCGTGTGTGCGTGTGTGTGTGTGCGTGTGTGCTTGCGCGTGTGTGTGTGTGTCTGCATGTATGTGCGTGTGCGTGTGTGCTTGCGCGTATGTGTGTGTCTGCGTGTGTGTGTGTGCGTGTGTGCTTGCGCGTGTGTGTGTGTCTGCATGTATGTGCGTGTGCGTGTGTGCTTGCGCGTGTGTGTTCTTGGATGCTTATTTCTATGTCCGTGTGTGATTGTGTGTGGAGTGTGGATACCTGTCTGAGGCTGTAAACTGCAGTAATTTTGTGATAAGAGCTCAGAGCTAAAACCAGAGCACTCCAGCACTCATCCAGAGCTGCCTGCCCCCTGCACTCCCCCCCATCTTTGGGGTTTTTATTTTGTCACCATGGCAAATGATTTAGAATCAGCATGTTTCATTGCATGCTGTGTTGAAAAAGGAAAAGGAACTTGTGGAGCATATTTAAATTGACTCTGGGAATAATGGCTTTGTCACCCGGTGGAGATGAAAGGGGTGGGAGAAAATGACGTAACCTGGGTGTGTGGGGGGATTGGGGGGTGGGGGGGGGAGGCGGGGGGTGTGTGGGTTTGGCGAGCGCTTCAGGACCATGGCGTTCCTATTTTGAAATTACGATTCGGGACGAGGCCGTAGATCACGGTGACGGTTTCAGGTTCTGTTGTAACCGGCTGGCGCTGGGTTCTCGGCTCCAGGCGACGTCTGTGAAAAGGCTCGCCGACCCGCGGCCCTCGCCGTCCGCAGAAAAGGAAGGGTGACCTTTCACCTTTGTCTCGTTTGCCTGCGTTGCTGTCCGTCCCAGTGAGGGTTTTTTTTCCCCCTCTGTTTCCGGGTTACTGGTTCAGCGGTTGCTGTGGACGCGTTTCCTGGAAACGGATGCTATGAGTCATACGTCTGGACACTCATATTGACTATTTGGAGTCCATGGAATGTTGTAAAGGGTTACCTCTGTTTAGCCTTCAGCTAGGTCTCTCTGTTGCTCCCTGTCTCCCCTCTCCCTTTCCTTCACCCTGTTCCCTGCTTTCCACACACTTTCTCTCTCCCTCTCTTTCGTTCCCTCTCGCTCCCTCTCTCTCTCTCTCTGTTAAACTGATGCATTCTAAAGAGCTATCCGGCGAAAGCTTGCTTCTTTTGCCCCCCCCGAGGAATTTCCGTCCGCAATTTCTGCAAAACCCACCGCCATGGCAACAATGGAAATGGAGAAAAAACGTCCGAAACGGCGACAAAAGAAAATGTGTTTACTTGTAATTTTATCGTATATTCGCTGCAATAACCAGTGTTTTGATTGGCAGTTGCGGCTGAAGCCGTCCTTTTTTTTGTGAGAACATGTTTGCGTCTCTTTGAGAGCACCGAGACTGAGGTCACCATTTCTCTTGCCATTATGTTGCCATGGCAATGTAGCCTTTTTATATCTGTATTCAGTTTTTTATCATTTTCTGTCTATATATAGTATATATAATTAAGGTATCTGAGATGGATATAAATATATTGTATGTCTTCTACATCTGTTAATGATGCAGAATACAGATGTGTTAGACGTACAGTATATTGTATATTCATCTAATACTGCTTAATTATATATAATATTAAAGCATATAGATACAAAATTATTACAAAACAGAGAAAAAATAAAGGCACTCTTCTGACTGGCTGTGCGGCTTTGAGTGTTTATCTCAACAAATGATGTCACATCGCTTTATATCGGGTTACAAAGCAGGACAAATTTGTGGGTTTTTTGTGATATTGGGTCTATTAGATTGATTTAGGCGGGTTTCAGAGCAGAGACCTTCCTAAAAATCCACCCCCTCTTTATCTCTTTCTCTCCTCCTCTCTCTCTCTCTCTCACACCCCCCCAGAGACGTCCGTGAGCCCCCCGGGGCCAAAGCGGGCGCGTTCACTGTGTTGGTGTGGCCCCACGCTCTGGCCCCCCCCCCACGCGGCGCCTGGGTGTGTTTGGGGGGATGGCGCTGCGCGCTCGAGTGTGTTTGCCCGCTCACCCGCGGGAGGAGCGCCATCGCCTCGCCCCCCCCCGCCGTCCCACGCTGGGAATAGACGGGCGCCCCCCCCCCCCCCCTCGAGATCTCCTCCCGCTCCGCTGGTTCGTGCGCGCTCGTGTTTATGACCCCCCCTGATCCCTGCTGCTCGGAGAGGCCCAGAGAGGCTTCTGTTTCTGTTTCTGTGTCAGACCCAGAAGCCTCCTGGTGCACAGCCCCCTACTGTCGGATCAATTATCGGGCGCGAGACCGCGGGCTCGGGTTGGATCGACGCGTGCTTTTTCGGCACGAGGGCGTGTTACCCGTATCGTTTATGGCGTTCTGGTTTCGGTCGCACCCCTGGTAGCTCCAGCCGTTTTTGTTTTTTTAAAAGCCTCGTTCTCCCACCCTTGGAGAGGCCAATCAGAGCCCCACGGTTAAAATCGATGCTTCAAAACGGTGAGCATAACAACGGATGGAGCGCAGTACGCTTGGGTGGAGCGCACCAGAAACAAATGGGAGTGATTCATCTTCATGTGCAGCGCCACGCCCTCCTCTACCCCCCCCCTCCCCACCCGCGCCCCCCAAACAAAGCGCACACACAAACATGCAGGCATGCACGCACACACACACATGCGCACACACACGTGCACACACACACATGCATAGACACACACACACACGCATGCATACTCATGTGTGCACACACACACATGCACACATACTCATGTGTGCACACACACACACACGCACACATACCCATACGTACATACACACACAAACATGCAGGCATGCATGCACACACACACATCCGCACACACATGCCTGCACACACACACACACACACACACACGCGCACACGCACACACACACACACACACACACACACACACACACACCGCAGTCTGTTCGCTGTCATATTCTAATGAGCCGGAGCCCAGTCGGCTTCCTGTGACTTCCCTGTTCCCATGGTGATGTAGTGGGAGTTCACACACACACACACACACACACACACACACAGGCACGCTGAAGGAGCATGCTAACAGCGCTAACGGCGCGGACTGTCATACGACGGCCATTATTGTGCCGGCTGTGGTTATTATCACCTTTGTAATCATTACTGTCGCTGCTTAAAGAGCTGTTGTTGTTAAGAGAGGCTAACGAGCCATGTAGCGGCCGGGCACCACTTCAGTGAGGGTCGGGGTGTGGGAACGTGGTGTGGGGGGGTGGTGGTTTCGTGCTCTGGTTCCTCAAAGTGTGTGGCGATCCAGAAAAAGCCCTCGGACACAGTGCGCTGGGGGTCTGGAGTCTGGACTGGGCTCACTACAGGTCTGGGCAGATACGTGTTGCAGTGTAAATACCTTTACATTGCTTTACTGTAGGATTACATACATGTGTTATCTACAGTATCTGTGTGCCGTTATCAGTGGTGTTTTTATTAGCGATGCGCTGGCAGGGACATGCTACAGTGTGGCATTAGGCTGATGCCTCTTGGGAAGGGAGAGGCGGCCGGCAGCCTCCGTCTCCGCAGAGAGCGCCTCCTGCTGGAGACTCCCTGTCCCCACATATTTCTCCAATATCTGATTTTTGAAACCACTAAGTTGAACACTGAGTCTTGTCTCACCAGTGCCCAAATGGAGGCCTTTTTTTAAAATCTCACATCGGTTAACACATGAGTTCTATTGTCCTGAAAACCAACCCTTTCACTTCAAAATCTTCAAACTGCCAGAGATAGACAGAGAACTATGGGCAGAAATGGAATTTGACTTTCATTTTGAAATTGAATATAAAAATATGAAATTGAGTTCATTGTCAATGGTCAATTGGTCTTCATTTCATTCAATTTTCACTTTTAATTTCAAGTTAAAAATTCAAGTTCAGTTTGTTTTCAAATTCAGTTCAAATTCACAACTGAAGTTCAGTTTTCTGTAATACTCATCCAGGCACTTAGATTCAGTAGCACTAACAGAGGTTAGCCCCTTAACTGGCACCAACTGTTTTTCTGTCCTTTTTTTGTATTGTGGAGGTGCACAGAGCACGTGATGGAGCTTGTTACCAGCAGATTTTAACCATGGATGACCAGAGACCGAGCTCTCAGGTAGGCTGCCGGTTACAAACAGGCAGTAGGAGAATGCCTGGAAAAAAAGCAGCACTAAGGCTATCTTTTGTATGCCCACACCTCACGTGTTGGTATGCAGGTGTGTGCTGACACAGGTGAGAAAAAGCCTCTGCTGGGGGGTAGGGGGTATAGTTGGGTGATTAGTCTGGTGACTCCTCTCCTGTGGAGGTTAGGTGTGTGTCTGTGGAGGTGAGGTGTGTGTCAGTGGAGATGGGGTGTGTGTCAGTGGAGATGCAGAAAAGAGTGTGTCCCTCTGTCCTTGCTTGCTCTCTGATCAGCGTAGTGTTTAGCATCTGATTAGTGTCGCTGTTTGGCTGCCGGCTGCTTCAGTGTCCCTGATTGGCTGCCGGCTGCTTTAGTGTCCCTGATTGGCTGCCGGCTGCTTTAGTGTCCCTGATTGGCTGCCGGCTGCTGTAGTGTCCCTGATTGGCTGCCGTGCTGCTGTAGTGTCCCTGATTGGCTGCCGGCTGCTGTAGTGTCCCTGATTGGCTGCCGGCTGCTTCAGTGTCCCTGATTGGCTGCCGGCTGCTTCAGTGTCCCTGATTGGCTGCCGGCTGCTGTAGTGTCCCTGATTGGCTGCCGGCTGCTGTAGTGTCCCTGATTGGCTGCGGGCTGCTGGGCGGTTCGTCCCTGGCCCGGTTCCTCCGGCGGGGGCCCGTGGACGTGAGCTGGGGGGGCGGGCGCTTTTTAGCGCCAGAGCGCGCCTCACGCTCGGGTTCCGCTGATTTGTCCTGACAGATGGGAGGGCACGCTTGTCTCTGCGAATGGGGGGGGGGGGGGGGAGGGCCGTTCTGGACCTGTCTGAATCTGCGTCGCCCCGGGACGGCCTGAAACTCCGAGGGCGTGGCGGCGTGGGTCGGTTCGGGTTCCGCAGACCCGCGAGGCCCCTGTGTTTATTTTTCCTGTTTATAAATATAAGTCCCCTGTGGGGGCACTGCTGCTCTTCTCTCTGTTGTATAAGGCAGCAGGGAGCCCGGTTGGATAAGCACAATATTGGATCAAGTCTATCATTCGTTGTGTACGGTACTTTAAATTGGATCAGACTGGTTTTATCAGGTGCTCCTTGTACTTCTTGAGATGATAAAAAAAAAAAATACTTAAAAGGAGGCAAACACTAGCTCTGAAATGTAACTATATAAACAAAACAAAAACTGCACATGCGACGGCTAGCTCTCCAGTTGCAGGAGGAAGGAAACCTCTTTTTGGGTTTTTCCTCTTTCCTCCTGAGTTTGGAACGGCCTGTTGTTTTTTTCAGCGCTCACCGCTGCGGACTCCGCTATCAGTCTGGGAGAGGGCGCAGGCAGGCAAGCGTGACGTCAGCTGCTGCTCCTCATAGCGTAGCATTTCGCGATTTCGCGAGTTGGGCTCACACAGACGCGAGTCGGAGGAAATCAGTTCACATGCAGCTCACGAGAAAAAACTTGCGGGCGCCCAGCCGACCAGCTGGGGGTACGGGCGCCGACAGACCGAGGTGGAAAATCCAGGTTCGCACGGTTGTCCAGTATTTTGTTCCAATCACCTGAATTTGCCCATTAGCATAATTCCTCACCCTGGAGGTGGAACTAATCAGTGAAATCAGCTGGCTGAGTGCATGGGTAGGAGAAACGCACGGCAGCGCTTCTGCTTTCTGATCCCTGGGCTTTCCGCCCGTGACGCTAGAGCCGACCGTGCGCGCGGTCGGTTTTGACGGTTGGCGTACCGGACCGCGAGGCCCGTCTGTCGACTGCAGCAGCGCCTTACCTGGCGCGCCGCCCAGCAGCCCAGAAGGAACGTGTCCCGATTGTCAGCAGCACAAAGAAGCGGAGGAGAACGGGGGGGGGGGGGGGGGGGGGGGGGAAGGTCACACGCTGTTATTTTCATTTGCTGAGCGTGCGATTTGGTTTACGGGCGAGGCGGCGAATGGGAAACGGGAGTTTAAATGAGTAGCCGAACCGAATCGCATCTCAGCTGCTCGTCTCCGTTTCTTACGGGCCTGTTTTTCACGTCCCAGAAACCCCCGGGCCTGCGTTGCGGTGCTTAATTACCTGCCCCATCTGACCCGGTGCATTAGGGCGCCTCAGCTACCCCCTTCAGTTCCCCTTCAGCTCCACTTCACTGGCATAATGGGAGCGGGAGAAAGGAGGAAGAAAGGGAGGGAGAGAGAGAGAGAGAGAGAGAGAGAGAGAGAAAGGGAGGGAGATGGGTAGAGATATGTGAGTACAGCTGTAGGGGTGAAGTGCGTGCGTGTGTGTGTGTGTGTGAGAGAGAGAGAGAGAGGGGGAAAAACATTATGTTTGTGTGAGACGGTGTGTTTGTGAGCAAACGGGGATATGCATATGAGAGCGTGATGGAAATTGTGTGCGTGCAGTGAGAGAGAAACAGAGGGACAGAGAGAGTGGGAGAAGAAAAGAGGGAGTGAGAGAGAGAGAGAGAGCCTTTTTAAGACGTGCCTGATTAATCAGTTTTGTGATTTTCGTGAAAAACTGACACGTATGGACACTGAATACTTATGAGGGTCTAAGGCCTTCAAGGTTTGGCATTTAAAGCAGTTTTGTGCTTTGCTGTTGTATGATTAACCGTGCTCTCAAATAAAGAAATAAAATGTCCATGTGCACATGCTTGTGTGCGCATGCATGCATTCTTGCATGTGTATTGCATGCATGAATGTGCACAAGTGCAGACACTTGTGGTGGGTCTGCCTCTGTCTGTCCCAGAAGAACGTGGGGCTGTTTTTTTTTTTTTAACCTTTCCGTGTCACAGATGACAGGATATACGAGTCAGAACAAAGATGTTCATTTTCGTCGTGTGTTTTTTCTTCTCTGCGATGCAGCTTCGTCATTTTAAACGTCTTTTTTTGTTGTTGTTGAGAAACTGAGTCGACGTTCCTTTGACGATTCAGGAAATTATTTTTCACGTGCTTCCACGGGAAAATTCTGCTTTGGGTTTTTCTTCTTTTCTTTTTTTTTTGCCGCGGGCGCAAACATCAATCAAGTCGCGGTCCTCCCGACGGGTTGATGTAAATTTTATGAGCCTCGGTCTAACGTTTCAGCGCTAATTTTACCCCGCCGCCCTGACGGCTCCTGAGGACGGCTCTGGGAATGGCTCTCCGAACGCCTCATTTTGTGCGAATCCGTGCAACAACAAACAAGAAAAAACAAAGCGAATGAAAGCAAATGTCCTTGGTGGGCTCCACAACCCCCCCCCCCCCCCCCCCCCGCCCCACCACCACCACCCCCACCCCCACCCCCAACCCGCCAGTCACCTTCATGCACCCTGTACCTGCACAATGGCCCGGGCCTGCTGTGGCTTTGTATTCAGCGTTAATATTCCTCCAGTGGGGGCTCTAGTGGCGTAGCCCGTAGAGCGCTATCCACATGCTCATTGCGAGCCATGATGTCGGCGGTTCGAGTCCGACCGCGCAAAGTTTGTCGCGCGTCTCTCCCTCTCTCTCCTCCCTAGTTCTTCCTGTCTCTCTACACTGCTCTGTCTAATAAAAGCCCAAAAAGCCCAGTGGCTGTGGTTGTGTTGGTGTCATGGCTGTGAGGCCGAGGTGGCGCTCCTTTACCCAGTACTTTTTCGGGAGAGTAAAAGCGCGGCGGCAGTGACAGTAAAGTACAGCATTGACTTTCTCCTCTTCTAAAGTCTGATACATATGGATGTACAGTAGATGCCCTGACTCCCTTTTTTAAAAAAAAAAATGTAAAAGTAAGGAGGAAGCAAGCAGATTTTTTTTTCCTCCAATGCCTTCTTGTTTGGTGAGGTACAGGATCAGAGGGGTTGCGGACGGTTACCTTTTACAACACTCGCTAGCCCCAAAAACAGGAGCGCTTCAGAGAGCTCCCGGCAGTTTTAGGAAGAGCAGAGGGGCAGAGATGGGTTTGCTGACGGACCTTTCAGGTTCTGTCTCTGAGTTAGCCAACGCTACATGAACAGCCTGCGGGGCCTGCATGAGATTGGTGGGAAAAAACAGCAACCAAGAGATTTTAAGGTCAAGAACCACGGCAACGGGAGGGGGGAGGGGGGAGGTGGGGGTGCGTTCGTAATAATTTACTTTATCACGGTTATCGTCATCATTTTTTTACTGCTGCATTTGGTCATACCATCGTTGTAGTTGTTTCAGAATTAGAAGTAACACTATTGTAGTATTCATTTTATTTTATCGTATTTCAATAATTAGCTATCGTACCGTTCGTTTTGTGCTTCAGCGAAACAGTGCCTCGTGTCAGACCGGCGATGCTGATTTTAGTTGGAACTGAAGCGAGAGATCGGTAGAGATGCAGAAAGAGGTGGAGCGGGCGGAGGTGTGAAGCTGCAGGCGCTCCCGGCATAATCTGCTCTTTCCTCCCTCGTTCTCCCTCAGACCGGGCCCCAGTGCCCCTTCGCTTCCGCGCTGCGTTCACGCTGCGTAAAACGTGCTGGGCTGTGCTGTGCTGGGCTGTGCCGTGCTGTGCTGTGCTGTGCTGTGCTGTGCTGTGCTGCGCTGCGCTGTGCTGTGCTGTGCTGTGCTGTGCTGTGCTGTGCTCTGCTGTGCTGTGCTGTGCTGTGCTGTGCCGTGCTGTGCTGTGCTGTGCTGTGCCGTGCTGTGCTGTGCTGTGCTGGGCTGTGCTGTGCTGGGCTGTGCTGTGCTGTGCTGTGCTGTGCCGCGCTCTGCGTACTGCACGTGAGAAACCAAACGCACAGACCCCGGCCTTCCCGGGTAAAGAAACAAGAAAAGGTCCTGAAGATAGAAGTTGATTAGTTCACTGGTCATTTTATGAAGCAATATTATCGGTTCTTAAAAACACAATGTTGTTTAAAAAAAAAAAAAAAAAACTGAATTACATTGCTGTATACAATTCAGTCATTGAAAAGGTAAAGCTAAGTAAATAAATTACTATATCCTAGTGCTATGACCTGGAAATCGAACTCTGACTTTGAAGCTATTTTCTGATCGGTGTCTTCTCGTGAAGCCGGGGGCAGCCAATCCCTGAAGCTGGATCTGAACGGGTTTTCTGCAAAGGCGAGGCATTGGCTGGAGCGTCTGTCAGTCAGCGCGGGTAATTTGAGGGTTTGACAGTGCATCCATGTAGGTGGTACATCTACACCCAGGAATCGGTCCGGCCAGCACATTTGGACAATTAGAATGCGTTTTGGTTTCGGCTTTCAGAATCCTGAAGAACAAGCTTTTTTGATTTTTAATCTTGTTCTGGCACAAAATGAATACTTTTTTCAGACGTATTAATTCCCGGCGTTTGCACAAGAAGGACTTTTGGACAGCGGTAAGGCAGGCCTGACGTGCCCAGCATTAAACTCCACATCAGCATGACCGCTGATGAAAATGCAGCCATTTTGCGAATTAAATTTTTCCACCAGCCGTCACTGCACCTGCCGTTCCATGCGTGAGATGTTACGAGGCAATTTATCCCCATTCAGGTTTTTACTGCACGGCTACAAGAGGCTGGTGTTTGGAGCTTCTAAAGATGTAGGCCATTTACAAGCATTCTGGTCTGCACCATTTCTAAGAGACTGAAATCTCTGGTTGTAAATGTATATTTCACGTTCTGGTCTCTTGGGGATAGTTAGGAACATGTTCCAGGGAGTCCACATGAGGGTTTTTTAAAAATTATATCAACATTTAGAGTGAATTTTGAATGTCTGAGCCAGCTCTGGTATATGGGGGCGACATAGCTCAGGAGGTAAGAGTGGTTGTCTGGCAGTCGGAGGGTTTCTGGTTCGATCCCCCGCCCTGGGCGTGTCGAAGTGTCCCTGAGCAAGACGCCTAACCCCTAATTGCTCCCAACGAGCTGATTGGTACCTTGCATGGCAGCCTTTCACCGTTGGTGAGTGAGTGTGTGTGTGTGAATGGGTGAATGAGAGGCATCAATTGTAAAGCGCTTTGGATAAAAACGCTATATAAATGCAGACCATTTGCCATTTACCATAATCCAGGCAGCTATTGGATAGCATCTGTTTGAACATATGTTCCAGTGCAGATCGCTGGACCGTTCGTCTCAGACCTCAAACCGTCCAGAGTGATGTCCAGAGACCGGCTTGACCGCCTGGGAGCAGCGGCAGCAGTTGCCATGGCAGGGAGGTCGCGGTTTTCATTGGTCGGATTTTTCAGAGGGCGGCTTACAGACGTGTGACATAATTGACACGTTCCTCTTCTTGCGATTCGCCCACTTCCCCCTTTTTGTCAGATGGTTTTCGCTCCCCTGGGCAGCATTATTTCCAGGTGAGTTGGCGCGGCTGCTGGGGTTTGTTGGAGTGTGCCACGGAATGGAAGTGGCAGAAGATTTATTGTGAGTCTGTTAAGGTGTTGAGCAACGAGCACCTTCTCGACTTTACATTTAAAATGGCCACCTCCATCTGTAGACCCACCTTCACTGAGAAGATTATGCGCTTTGTTAGGATAAAGTGTTACCTAACTAAAAGGCGGGTGGGTCCTGGCTCGAAATTCACAGCTATAGGGGTGTATGACTGGCAATTGAGCCTGTTCTGGCCTGAACATACACAGCTCACAGTCCGTTTACATCTGGTATTACACCATCTCAACTGGTATTGAGTTGTATGGCATGAGGGAACTCGATTACCCAGAATCCTCTTCATTTTAGCACTGTGCTACTGCAACTATCTTTGTAGAGCTCTTACAAGAGAATACAAAACGTCCAACTTTGCTCATTGTAGAAATGTAACATAAAATGTGAATGTTACAAACGCGCTTCATCAACGGTCTTCACAATCATTGCAGTGTAATGTTGATGACCGTGGTTTGAAAATTTTCCTGGTAGCTAAGAGGTTGCTGACTTGATTCCTAGGTAGGGCGCTGACAGGTTTTTATCTTTGAACAATGTGCTTAGCCTGAATTGCTTCTGTATATGTCCAGCTGTACGAATGGATTGTTGATAAAATGTAAGCCGTGTAAGTTGCATTGCGTAAGTGTGCTTGCTAAATGGCTTAATTTAATGTAATGTAATGTGCAGTAGAGATAGACTCCCTGCCTGAGAGATTCAGTATACTCTGTCCTCTATTTTATGAGCCTCATTATGTGCAGGCTAATTAATGCCATTCATTGTAAAGTCTATTGTTTAATGAATTGGACCGTAATTATTCTAGGGTTTTCAATTGATTGCAGTGAGTTTGTGCTACCGGGAGTGTGATCTATCAGCCTGTGATTGGGTGGATCAATAGGGACTGTAATGAATAGGGAAAAATAGTGAGGCGGTAAAGAGGGTGGCATTTCCTGCATCGATTAACACCGGTGCTGTGTTCACTTCCCCTACACAGGGCTGCGTTTGTAACTGTCTCACTGTAATGCAGAATTTATTTTATTTTTTATTTAAATGAGCGGTTCTGTCGTAGAGCGATTACCTTTACCTGACTCCAGGTGTACAGCATGGTCTGGGTGTCATGTGACTGCCAGGGTACACTGGAAAAGAAGGGGGCAGAGATGGAGGTGCTAGTTTGGGCGTGGCCTCACGGGGTTGTGGAGGGCTGTAGTCAGCTGATCCAGACTCTGGCCTCTGATTGGTTGTCCCAGTCACCCTGAAGGGCTCGTAAATGATCACCTCCCACTCATTACTTATTCACACGTGTTGCTATTGGGCTGTTTGTCTTTCCCTGCCTCGTCATGTTATGCCATTTGTGTCACTGTGTCCTGATGCCACGTCGAGTTGGTAAGATGTGAAATTACGTCTTGATGGGTAATGAAGTATTCTAATGAACCCAGGGGCAGGGCCCCCTTAGAGGCTTTGCGGGCTGTAGTCAAAGAAATGAACTACAATATAACTGTAGACTACCGACGCATAGATTAGATCAGCCATTAGAATAGATGACTTTATTGTGTACTTCTGTGGAACCTTTCCACTGGCCCCCACTAGGAGGATATATGCTGGTGGGCTCTGGTGGCCAGGGGACGCACAGTGCCTGACACAGAGCTTTGAATACAATGATTAATTATTAAAGAATAATAAGCAAGCACATGGAAATATATCTATCCCTTGGCTGAGTCTTGTACATAAGAAATTTCTATTGTGATATTAAAGATACAATTAAATATAAAAGCAAAATCTTTCTTGCAATGCTGGAGAACTCATTTTTGTTGTTTTGGCTCTGTATTCCAGCACACTGGATTTGAAATAAAACAGTGAATATCAGGTTAAAGTGCAAACTGTCAGCTTTAATTTGAGTTTATGTAAATCCACACTGAAGGATATGTGTAGTAATTACAGTCCTTTATAAAATCTCCCGACTGGATGCTGACAGTCTCCAGACACACTCGTGAATCACGCTCTGCTTCCCCCCAAATTTTAAAATTTAGTTCCAAACAAAATCATCGCACATGCGAAGACAAGACAAGAAAAGAACCCCATCACACGTGTTCACCAACAAAGAAGGCTTTTGTCTGTGGACAATGCAAACTTTTGACGTTGATGACAAAACATTGCAGCTTCTTTTGATCCTTATAAATTGGAAAAGAGGGCTTTGCATACGTTCGATGTTGTGTTGAGACATATGGCTTGTCTGTGGTGGCTGCTTCCAGAGAAAAAAAGGGTTTAATTCATTAGCCGAAGGAAACTTAATAAATTACAAAGCAAGAACTGTGTAATCTCTGTAAAGCCTCCAGCAACCAGCCGCATTAGATTGATTGCAAATGTGCCAGAACACAGTTTTTTCACTCTGTCAGTGTTCACAGGTGCAGCACACACACACATACACACACACACACACACACACAAGCACGCACACATGTGCACAGACACAGACACACACATACAAGCACACACTCACGTGCACACACACATACACACACACACACACACAAGCACGCACACGTGCACAGACACAGACACACACATACAAGCACGCACTCACGTACACACACACACACACACACACACACACACACACACAAGCACGCACACATGGGCACAGACACAGACACACACACAAGCACGCACTCACCTGCGCGCACACACACACACAGTAACATGCATTCACACACACACACACACACAAATAATATTTTCATTTTATGTGTTCAGGTTACCTCCAGGTGAACAGTTGAAAAATACATTTTGTAATTTGACTAAATGAGTTCTTACATTGCTGAATGCCATATTTCCTGTGTTTGGCCATCAGACAGTGTTCTGTGTGATGATGTGCCGTGAATCTGATCATAATTACTACCACCATAGTTAAAACAATTATTACAACTGCACTTATCCTTCAGACTGGCCTATTACCATCCAGCATGCAGTGCATGTAACCGATTATCACGACAGGGAAGAGCCATGAATAGTAATGTACCTAATATCTCTTAATGTTCTTCACATATTATATAATGTAGACCGTTTCATTTCTAATATAAAAAGACACGAATGAGAAAGAATAGGAATACATCCCTATATCTAAAGCATTATATTATACCATATCTTACATTGACATCTAAAATGAAATTTGCCACAGTTAAATGATTAAACTAGGGCCTAGATCATCAGTAAGTTAGAAATGGTTTGTTATAGGGAAGTGCAATTTCCACCCATTGTCTTTTCTCGTTAAGAGAGACGTTGAAACTCAGCTTCGTATAAATTTGGGGTAATGTTGTGCCGAATTGCCTTGTGTTTCTCCTTTCCTCACTCCCTCCTGTGTCCTCGCTCTCTGTCTCTCTCTCTCTCTCTCTCCCTCCCCTCTTCTCTTCTCTCACCCCCCCTCCTCCCCCCCACACACCCACGTTGGCTGGTGGTGTAGCTATGTGTTCCCCCGAGACCCCCCCCCCTGCCTGTTTATGTTGTAGTAATTCACACTAACAAGAGCAACCTCTCACTCTCAACATTAGGCCATTAAGCAGGGACTCGCTTACAGCTCACAGATCCTCAGCAGGCTGCTACTTTAACTACTGTTTTTTTTGGCTTTTACTTTCCCCCTTTACCTGCATACCTGCTGTCTTGCTCTCTCTTTCTCTCTCTCTCTCTCTGTTCCTCTCTCTCTCTGTGCCTCTCTCTCTCTACCGCTCTCTCTCTCTCTTATTTCTACCACTCTCTCTCTCTGTACCTGTCTCTCTCTCACTCTGTGCCTCTCTCTCACTCTCTCTCTCTGTACCTGTCTCTCTCTCACTCTGTGCCTCTCTCTCACTCTCTCTCTCGCTCTGTGCCTCTCTTTCTCTCTCACTCTGTCTCTCTCTCTCTCTCTCTCTCCTCTCCCTCCTCCCTGTTTTTCCCCTCCCCCCCCCCCCCCCCCCCCCCCCTCTTCACTGTCGGTTGGAGAGAGCTAATTATCCCGGCTGCTCTCTGCGGTGCGACACGCAGGCGTGCTGTGACTGAGGGTTTGCATTGTGGGGTGTCATTGATATTTTGGGCTGTGCCTCTTGTAGGTCAGTGAGACATTGGCTCTCTTTGTAAATTGATTAGCAGCCAAGCTTGCCTGTGTCTTTTGTGTGATATGTGGTGTGCGTGTCAGGATGTGAACAAGTGTTTACATAAAGATAAAAAAAAATAGCTTTTTTTTTTTGAACGAAATGAAGTGCATGGGAAAAGCTAACGGAGGCTCTGTTTCCGGCCAGCACAAGCCGTCGCAATGGTGAAATGGCATTTCCAATGGCGGATTTTGATGTGCTTGAGCCATTTGATAATTTCCTGACTTGCCGCATGCTGAACTGGGAGGAGAGTCATTGCTGGGGGTGTGTTAGTAGATTAGTAGCAGGTTAGTAGGTTTGTAGATTAGTAGCAGGTTAGTAGGTTAGATAGGTAGGTATTTATTAGTCCTTTGGGAAATTCATCATGTGCCATACAGCAATCGTCAGACAAACAAACAGACAACTACAATACCAACAACCACATGTTATGTTAAACAAGTAATATTCATACACACAAATTAAAGCTAATTTAACATCATCTGGATTCCATCAATATCAAAGTGCGATAAACAACAAGCCATGTTGTTGTTTTGTCTGGAGGGTATATCTTAAGGTAGCCTGAAAATAAAGTTCAAATATGTAGGTCATGGTATCCACGGAGACAAAATAATAACCGAGGAGAAAGTCGCTTGCAATGTATGTGAGCAGAAACTGCCCGTTTCTTTTCCCTTCTGAAGGAATTTGTTCTGTTTATTGGAAGTCAGCCATGCCATTGTTGTAAATTAATAATGGAATCGTGCGTTATCATTTTTTATTTTATTTGAGCAACAGCTCATAACGAATCAATTTACTGGCACGAACGGGATCACTGGCATTGTTTTGGATTATATCCCTGGCTTTATTTTGTTTAATAACACTTCAAGATCCTGCTGTCATTATTAGCATGTTTTAGTTATAGCATAGCACATTTAAGCTAATTTGCTATTGGCTTAATGGAAAATCAAATAGGTCTGTAATAGACATTTAGACTATGTTTTATTAAGATTCTGACAAAAGAAAATTTCAACAAATTCAAACACATTTTTTTATGAGATTCAAACTCGATTTTTGTGACAGTGACAGCCCAATTCTGCACGTCCAGAAAAAGAACACCTTGTGAGAGACATCTATCAGTATGTCCTTATCCTCGTCTTCCGTTGCAGCCGTGGAATACGGAAATTGCTGTTAATGTAGTCTAGCTGCACCGCACCCACTGATGATATTATTCAGTATAGTCCAGCCCGTTTTCCACGTGTGCCGGGCGCTTTGAGCTGTACGCTCCTCGCCTCCGGTCACAGAAATACCAACGTTCACTTGCCACGCCCAGTGTGCCCCCTCTCCACGCCAATGGCTGCGTCCGTGCGTACGTGTGACACTGACTCCAGAAACAAAGAGCCTTGAGTGTTCTCATAACAGGTAAGCAAATTAACCTGTTAATTTACATTACATTACATTACAGGCATTTAGCAGACGCTCTTATCCAGAGCAACTTACACAACTTCTACATAGCATTTTACACTGTATCCATTTATACAGCTGGATATATACTGAAGCAATTTCGGTTAAGTACCTTGCTCAAGGGTACACCGGCAGTGTCCTTACCCGGGAATCGAACCTGCGACCTTTCGGTTACAAGCCCAGTTCCTTACCCACTGTGCCACACTGCCGCCCCGTTAATGAAGAAACCGGCCGATAATGTGAATCATTATATGAACGTTGTTTGAGCCGAGCTGATCTGGGGTCAGTTTGCGCCGTACAGAACCGACCGATGACACGGCAGGATTTAGGATTCAGCGTTTCCTGTGAGCGACGCCATTTTGATCTCCTTTTCTTCTTCTCTCGTAGCCATAATAATGAAATAACGTGCCCCCTCCCCACCCCTCCCGCGTTTTAATTTGACAGTAATGTGTTTATCTTGGAGATTAGTCAGGAAATGGATGGGAGTAGAATGGTGCCATTTCCTATGTTTTTTTTCCCCCCTTCCTGCTGTTCGGCGGGGCCGGATAGAGAGGCGAGGTGACGTGGAGTGACGCGGCGTTTTTACCGGGGCGCGCCCACTCACCGAGAGCCGGGAGAAAGACCCATCATCCTCATCCTCATCCTCCTCCTCCTCCTCCTTTCAGATCCAATCAGCCTGCGGTGTAGGCGGCTGTGCTGGGAAGCCAGTGGTGGGCGGGGTCTTTATGGACTTGCATAGAAATGCAAATATGTAAACTGGTTTGTTCTAAAAAAAAAAAAGAACTGCTTTCCGGAGTCTAAAGTAACACAAGGAATGACCGAAAGATTTAGCCGAGGTGCTCCTTTCTGTGGAAATGTTGAGCGCGTTAGAGCGTCTGCCACCAACACGTTTTGGCACAGCTCGCCTCGCCGGCGTTATTTTGGCCGTTCGATGCGGTGTGTGAGGTGTAGCGCTGGCAGCGCCGGCGACCGCACGCTGGTTCCCGGCGACGCACGAGACGGGATTCGTACCGCCCCCCCGCTCCCCCCCACCCCCGGCTCCCCCCCCCCGTCGAACTGTTTCTCACGCCGCACGTTTAGCAGCCTTCGAGGGAAACTCCAGCGCGAGGGAGGGAGGGAAGGAGGGAGGGAGGGAAGGAGGGAGGGAGGGAGGGAGGGAGGGAGGGAAGGAGGGAAGGAAGGAGAGGGGGAGGGAGAGAGGGAAGGAGGAAGAGAGGGGGAGGGAGAGAGGGAAGGAGGAAGAGAGGGGGAGGGAGAGAGGGAGGGAGGAAGAGAGGGGGAGGGAGAGAGGGAGGGAGGGAAGGAGAGAGGGAGAGAGGGAGGGAAGAAGGGAGAGAGGGAGAGAGGGAGGGAGGGAGGGAGGGAGGGAAGGAGAGAGAGAGGGAGGGAGGGAGGGAAGGAGGGAAGGAGGGAGAGAGGGAGGGAGGGAGGGAAGGAGGGAGAGAGGGAGGGAGGGAGGGAGGGAAGGAGGGAGAGAGGGAGGGAGGGAGGGAGTTGGCGAAACCTCTCTCCTTCTCTCCAGAAAGGCTTGGGCGCCGTCAGGCTACGCAGTCTAACCCTGTCCTTTCAGTGAAGGCTTCCTGCACATAATTTATTCAGATGAAATGTATTCTCAAAACATCAACACTTCACTCCACTATATGGACAAATATGCAAATTAGTACTTGTTTCGGGTACTGTAATACATATTTTTTGATGCGTTGTTGTGGAGTATATTCGCCATTATGTTTTCAAAAGTCTGCAGAATAATATATTTCAGTGTGCTCCGTTTCCATGAGGATTAAGCTGAAAAAGAGGGCCACACAGGCAGGGAAATTTGGAGAATTTATTAAAATTTGTCAGCTTGAAAGGGCAAATGTGGGTGGAAAAAAAATTGGTCACAGAAACTGAAAAAAAAAAAAACTCTGCCGAAGTCAAGACCTGCAATAATATCTATTTTCAGCCTTTGTAATGGTTTCTTTTAAAAATTGTCCTCAGCCTTTGAAAAGTGTGATTTTATTATGGGTATTTATTACAACGATTATGAGAGCCTTTACTAGCCTCTGTCCAAGTACGTGGTGTTGCTTAAACCTTTGAGCGGCTTTTTAGCTGTGTGCTCTTATTTGTGGTGGAATTATCTCTGGCTGGCGAGGACATTATTTTCAGCACATTTTCGGTGTCTGCTGAACTACGCTGGATTTCTCACGTCTCGGCTGGAGACGTGCTTATTTGTATTTTCTGCGCTTGCCGCCACCCACTGCTTCCTGCTTCCTGTTTGCTAAATGATGGTTGTTCCTTTTTATGTTTCGGGCTTACTCATTGCTCAAGGAGTCCTACCAATGAGAAGTTAAATTTTTTTACATACAATCTCATTTATGGAGTTGGATATTTACTGAAGCAGTTCGTCTTAAGTACCCTGTTCCAGGGGACAATGGTGGCTCCGGCTGCCGCAGACTTTTACATTTTAGGTATATACGGCAGCAGACGCGCTTATCCACAGCGATTCAGACAGCTCATATGCTCATAGTTCTGGCATGTGACAGGTGATTATAATGCATGTCTGCTATGTGCACAGAACTGTGGATGACAGGTATAGTCTTCTGAGAGAGTGGCAGTGCTATTTCAGTAGAGCACAGTGTTAGTGGCAGCCTTACCTGGACTAGGATAAGGGAGTCGATCTCTGGGAGTCTATCGGGGGAGGGTCTATGCACCTCTGCGTGAATGGTTTATTATTATACATTATGTTGCTGTGGTGTGTTGCTCACACCATGCATTGTGATTCTCGGTTGGTAAAGGGTAGCTTACATTAAGTGCTTTATTGATGTTGCACTTACGCTGGCTGGTCTGGGAATGTTTTCAGCCAGGTCTGGCTCTGTTGCTCACGTAACTCTGGTGGTTTACCTTTATGTTCTTCTTCATTGTGAGTTGCTCTGGATAAGAGCACCTGCTAAATGAAAGCAATGTAATAGTAAAAAAAAAAAGCTGAGGTCTTAGGTCCAGCGGGCTCTCCTCCTCCTGTACAGTGTC
Source organism: Anguilla anguilla (assembly GCF_013347855.1). Classification (NCBI taxonomy): domain Eukaryota; kingdom Metazoa; phylum Chordata; class Actinopteri; order Anguilliformes; family Anguillidae; genus Anguilla; species Anguilla anguilla. The sequence goes on along the minus strand of NC_049214.1, from coordinate 5,270,507 downwards.
CCCATTTTTAAATTAAGTTCATGAAATAGCATAAAAAATCCGTAAAATCACGAAAGGGTACTTCCATGGGTGCTGGATCCATTGAATGCTTCCAGAAGGCAGAGCGCCCCCCTCAGGCTCTCCAACCAAAAGTACAAGCATTTAGCTTCATCGTTTTTGGCATGAGGCACTGCTACTGGTGGTGAGTGTAGCTAACAAGCTATTTCTGTTCCAGCTAATCCTCCCATTATACTCTGGTTTATTTTCATAAGCAGAGCGTGTAGCCTCGGTCGTACGCCATCTTTTCTGGAAGATCCCCCTCCCCCCATTTTTTTTTTTGGCTTATCACCAGCTATGTGTCCTTCGCTATCGGAGACTCTTTCACGTGTGCCATTCACTTGCAGCAGCGCATGAACTGGAACCTAGAGGAAGAAAAACAGCTCAGCAGTTTCCTTTTGAAAGTGCTTTGCTCGCAGATGGCGGATGCGGTGCAATAATGAGGAGTCTAATTAGGCGAGGTTGGCTTAGTTATCTGAAGGCCCATTAAGTAACTAATTTCCTACCAGGCACTTCTAACCCCCCACCCCCCAAACCCTTGGTTTCCCTACTGGCATCTCTCTGCTCTGCTCGCTGGCATAACTCAGCTTAATGCCTGCAGTGTGGCGTCTAGGATTCTTCCCTCTTTCATTCTTTTCTCCTTTTCTCCTTCTGCGCTTCCTTCCATCTTTCCGTACTTCTGTCCTTCTGCACTCCTGCACGCCATCTGGTTCTCGATTCCACGCGGAAAAGGGCTGAACATCGTCGCTCGGGAGGAAAGATCTGATTGGCCGTCTTCATGTTTGCGCTGGGTCTTTCATGTGTGTTCACTGCTCTCCCTGTTCGTACGGTGTCCTTCATGTTCACACAGTGACATTCACGTTCACGCATCCACGATGTATTCATTTTTCAAAATGGAGGAATTCTCCTTCCGCTCTGTCATATTGATTCCACCTTGTTTAGCGCGGACCGATTGTTTTTTTTTATGAGGGGCGGGGGGAGTGGCGTCAGTGGACCTTTTAAACACAAATGTGTGTGCTTGACCTGGGGTGGGAGGGAGAACCAAATAGGATTGAGGAATTAAAATTATTTTTGAGTAATAAGAAGACACCTGACCCGGAACAGTTCCAAAGTTAAAATTAACGCAAAAAAAAAAGAAACTGGCATAGACACAATACAGCCACCAATTACGTGTGGTTAGGTAATTACTTTCACGGGTAATTTAAAAGCTGTTTTCCCCGTTTCTTTATCTGTTTAATTACATGCGTCTGCCTTAAAAACACAACCGATTGCCTCTGGATGTTTCTGGTTTCAGGGGAACTGCAAGGCTGCCATTAATTATAATGAAATGACATCATAGCACCAGGAGAATGTGATTTTGTATCTAATTTTCTGTCAAATTAATTACATTTGTGGTGCACAGTAACTACCGAGCAGGCCAGAATTTGTAGGTTATTTCACAGGAGCATTATCATGCTTCAGGATTCTGATTTCTCTGTGTCTCACAGAAATTCAGTGATGACATGTAAAGCTTACGGCACATGAGATACCCTTTCTCTTCTTTTTCCCCCTGTATTCTCTCCCCGACACCCACTGGAACCCTGCAGTGCGAAGAGTAGCACTAGTCTCCTCTGTGTCTAGCGAAGCCAGCCAGTCCTGTCTTTTCCACCTGGATTGATTTTTGTGTTCGCATCTAGGCGATGTGACCCATTAACGTCACAGGGCACTGCTTTGCTTGTTGCAAGCGCGTGTCACGCTGGTGTCCCATTGCCTGTAGATGTCACTGGAGAGCGATGAGAGGGAGAGAACAAACCCCGGTCAAGCACCTCTCGGAGACACTGTCAATTGCCAATTGACTTTTTATCGGTCAGCTAGTGCCCGTCACTAGCCGACATATGATCCAGTGATCCAGCGAGAAGTCAAACCTTTGCTGAAGTGGTCAGCTCTGTCCCGAAAACTCAGTGCTCTCTGTGTCTCTGTCACTGGAGTGCCCAGGCACATTGTTTTTTGGGTAAAATATGTCACAGCACACGCATTTCCTTGGAGGGGCTGAGTACATGCGCAGCTGATACACTTGCAGACACCGAGTTGGCCAGAAGAGTCGCCTTTGAGCTGGAGACAAACCTGCGAACCGAAACCCTCCTGTCCTGTAGCAGCATTATATGCTTATATAGTTACATATATGGGGGCGACATAGCTCAGGAGGTAAGAGCGGTTGTCTGGCAGTTGGAGGGTTGCCGGTTCGATCCCCCGCCCTAGCCATGTCGAAGTGTCCCTGAGCGAGACACCTAACCCCTAATTGCTCCCAACGAGCTGATTGGTACCTTGCATGGCAGCCTTTCTCCGTTGGTGTGTGAGTGTGTGTGTGTGAATGGGTGAATGAGAGGCATCAATTGTAAAGCGCTTTGGATAAAAGCGCTATATAAATGCAGTCCGTTTTTACCATTTACCATAATTGGCCGTAGCGAATCAGAGGGAGCGAGGGATTTGGTGTCTCATCAGCACCCCCCCCCCCCCATCCCTGCTGGGCCGTGGGGCGCCCCCACAGCCTGCATGCTAAAGCTGTCCCCCAGGAGTGCCCTCCCCTGACTCACGTCTGTGAAAGCGCGTCTGTGAAGGAGTCTGCGGCATGTGAAGGAGCAGCGGCCTGGCCTGACGTCGCGCGTTCTGTTCTGGAGGAGAGAGCGCGCTCGTGTGTGCTCGTCTGCGCCCCCCCCCCCCCCCCCCCATTCGACTACGGGCGCTGGGGACGATGGGGAGGGCTGGGTGTTCCACACGGGGAGGGAGGAGAAGGGGACAGTATTAAAGAGAGCAGTTTCGATGCTTCGTGAATGCATGCACAGCACAGCCGGCCCACACTGCGCCTTTCCGATGGTCTGACTGGAACTGCAGTTCAGTGGGAGGAGGTGATAAGTCCTTGGCAGAACTCTCTCCGCTTCCTCCATGTGTCCTCGTATATTTCTGCTCGGCTACATGCACAAAACAGACTGTTTGGGCCCGCTGTACGTAGTCTGTAATGCGAGTAGGGTACGCAGTCATTTTGGGAGATGCACATATGTGCACGTGAGCATATATACTGTGTCACCGTGAGTCTAATGCAAATGGTGCATATTTTATGTTTCCAATATGGTCTGTTTCTTCTGGTGGCGTACGGCTCCCCCCCCCACCCCCCTCAGGATTTAACTGTAATGAGTCAGAGCCGCCGTGCAACCGTCACATCGCTGCCAGGCTGGTTGGGGGGGGGGGGGGGGGGGGGGGGGGCACATCACTGCCAGGCTGGGGGGGCTCTCAGCTGTGGGCTACCCTGGTTTAGTGAGCGTTTACCGTTCTGCATTCTGGTAATATTCTGGTCCACGCGTTTACAGCTTGTTGCGGTGAGGCGTTCCTGTGAGGTGCGGGTCATTCAGAAGTGAGTGCAGGTCGAGGGGTAGTTCAGAATGTTTGGCTGGACCGCAACAGCGGGGCCAGCCCCTACAAACGCGAATGTCTGTGACTGACTGACTGAGTGAGTGTCTGAGTGAGTGATGAAGTTACACCATTGGTCAGCCGAGTTATGAAGTCACACCATTGGTGTTAGGTCCAGCCATATACTAGGTTTTAACCTGGTCTTGTTTTTCTGTGTAGCTGCAGAGCCAGTTATAAGGCTGGAGTGTGAAGGTGGGCGTGTCCCCTGCTGGGGTAGGCCTGTCATCCGCTTTGACTGAAAGCTCAGAGTGTGTATGTGTCAGTCATTGGAACAATCGGCTCTGCGTCTGTGGTTTTGCTGTTTCTCTCATGGTGTGTGGATTATGCTTTTGCAGAACTCTTGCACAGACTCTCTTAGGTCTTAGGTCCCATTTTTACGAAAGCATAGTTGGCCACAATCCTCGCCACCATGCAGTGCAATGTGTTGAATGATTGACTTGACTATTTTAAACTAGGTTTAAAAAAAAAAAAAAATGGAATCTGCATTTCATGGCATAAAATGTCCTGCATGTTTTCTCTCAGTTCATTCACTGCCAAGTTGAAGCTTCCTGTTGAGCTTATTTTTAGGACTAAAGTATAGCTTGTTCTCTTTCTCTCCTATTTCTCTCCTTCCCTCGCTCACTCTATCTTTCCATCCCTCTCTTGCTCTCTCTCCCCACCCTCTTTTCCTCCTCCCTTCTCCATCTCTTACTTGTTCCATCTCTCTGCTCTCTTCTCCACATTTACGAATTTGATTCTTCTAAATTCGGTCCGCACCCTTTCTGTCACTCTCTCTCCTTTATTTTTGCTCACCTCTCTGTTATTTTCCTTCTCCCTCTTTCTCTTTTTCTCATACTTTCACTTGTACTCGCTTGCTCACTCTCTCTCTCCATTCTCCTTTTGCTTTACGTAAGAAGCACAGGGCCCTTAAGGTGGAGGGCTGCATATTTGGTATTATCTTCTTTTCGGATTTGCTGGGATTTACGGAAAGAAGATTTTGAAAAAAGACACTTGCAATGCAGATTTGGTTTAATGCCTGCTGGTCCTTCGGTCTGAAGTCGGGAGATAGTGAGGTAGCTGACTGTCATCCACACTGAACGCGATGCACACATGGGGTGCATCCCAGCGCATCCTCCTTTTCTCCGCTACCACCTCCTCTCCTCCATGCCCTGGAAGTCGATCCTTGTGTCTTCATTCCCTCCAGTGTCCAAATAGTGGATGATACTGGCAAAATGTCTTCAAGCTCGGCTCCTTGCCTCCTCCCAGCGAAGGATACACCATCGTACGCTGCCGCGGAAGTCTTTTCCCATTTATAGGTGACATCATCGTGCTCACGCCCACAGATACCGAAAGACCGTCCCACAGAATCTGACACCATCCAAACCCGAGAGGGCGGATAACGTGAATTTCCCTAATTATGCGAGATATTTAAACCGAATCTGTGTGCGGTTCAGTAGATTTTTCACAGCACGTAGCGTCCTACCCAAAAGCTAGATTGCTTACCGCAGATAACAAAATGTCAGTTTGTTTTTGTGGTTCTTATCCTACAGACAAAGTTGGCATTTTATTTGCTGTTCATGAATGTTTCTTAAAGGAACATGACTCTAAACAGGAAAGGCAGCAACCATAATTTCAATATATGAATATGCATGAATAGATTTATTCAACCATTTCCAAAGTATTTATTACCAACAAGTTTGATTTCAGATGTTACAGTGGGAAATTATTGTTTTTCCACGTAACACACTGGGAAACAATAGCTCACATAAATATGAAGCGACATCTCCATTTCACTAATCCACAGAAATGTTTCTGAATTACTCTACGTGAGTTGCATTGAACTGGCAAAAGAATGTAGACTGTCACAGCATAGCTACTGACCGTATATGAGGTGAATTCGTGCTCTCTAACGTTCTGACATCGGGATTCTGGAATTCCAGTAAATGTTGTTTGTGCACTCTGAGGTGTTTACTTTGATCTACAGTACTGTTGCTGATAAATAAATTCCAGCCACGCTTGTAATAAGCACGAAACCGTCCAGACCCACGGGCGCACCTGTAAAAAGTGTCATGAGTAAAACTATATAGTTAGCTAGCTATGGCATTTCCTCACCTCTGTAACGTTATTTGTTGTCCTCCGTGTGTCCATACTGTATCGGTGGTACGTGCTAACTATGTTAACTAAAGTAGGCGAAACATGAACACGTTAGAGTTAGCTAGAGTAACGTTAGGTGACAAAGCTGTGCTTAAAAATCTTGTGCCGTGCCGAAGTGGGATTTTGGGAGATGCACCTGCGCATGCGTCCTACTAAAAGAAGCACCACCTGCGCATGCGTCCCACCAAATGTCTCTCTCAGGTCGTCCATGAGTGCGTGAGTGACCGCAATTTGCCGTGTATAGCCCACGGCGGCAGGCAGTCCTGCGTGCTGTGGGAAAAAGAGGGAATATGCAGTTTATACAGGAGGATTTTATGGACACGAGAGCCAATGTGTTCTATTGTTATTACTTCACCGGGTTTCTGTGGCTCAGTTGCGGCTCCTGTGAGCCTCGTTAGCAAAGCGAAGCGGCACCGTAGCGCCCCCCCTGTTGCTTTTTTCGCTCCCGTCGCCCTCTCCGATCTTGTTTTGCGTCGTGGCCGCGGGGGGAGAGCGGTGCCTCTCCCCGCGGGCCCGTCTTCTTCTGCGGTATCGTTTGATTATTCGTCCCCCCGTTCCCCCCCTTTCGAATGCGCGCCCCGCGCTGGCGACGAAGGACTGAAGGTGAAATGAGAAAGCCGTGACTCAGTCGTTTTATTATTTTTTTTTTCTTTCGCGCTCTCGCTCTCGCTCTCGGTGAAATTAGCTGCAGATCAGCTGGGGACACGTTAGCGGGGGCCTTGGCATTAATTAACATTCCGACCGAAAAAAAAGAGAAAAAAAAAGCAGGAGGAGGAAGAGGGAGGGAATGAGAGGGGAAGAGACTTGTAGGGCACGCTTACAGGGACGTTCTGCTCTGCTCGCCGATTTCACTGACTGGGGGGGGGGGGGGGCGCAGGAGGGTTGGGGGGGGGGGGGGGGGGGGGGGGGGGGAGTAGTACCACACAAAACAAGCCCCGAACACGCTGGCAGCGAAAATCTGTCAGGCCCACTGTCGCATCATTCAGATATTACCATGTGGGTTTGATAATAATAATAATAATAATAATAATAATAATAATAATAATATAATAATAATACATTTATTTTATATAGCGCTTTTCACAGTCTCAAAGACGCAATCAAAACAATCAACAAAAGAAACCAGGGCGCAAGCATAATTATCAATAAACAGACAAAGATACAATAAAAAACATACAATGCAGAAAGTGCAGTGGGACCAGTGGTGCTGTGGTAGGAGGGGGTGTGATGGACAGAGGGGGGAAGACGGACATCAAGGGAAAGCTAGGGAAAAGAGGTGGGTTTTAAGGCGTGATTTGAAGGAGGTGAGTGAGTCTGAGGTACGGATGTTAGGGGGGAGGGCGTTCCAGAGTTTGGGGGCGGCAACTGAGAAGGCGCGGTCGCCAAAAGCGTTGAACATTAACCAATCACATGAAACACCGGGGAAGGGAAAATCAGAAGGACACAAAAGAGGAAATTGCATATTAGGAAGAGGCTTCAAATCAAGTTTGCTTTTGAGTTTGTTTTCACCCTTTTTTTGTTTTTTTCCATTATTGCTGTTTATGTCGAGATCGTTCTAGAAGTCTACTTATGAATATTTATCTGAAAGTTAGTCAGTGCTGTTCCCTGAGCGTATTTGATCCAAATATTCACTGGCACGCTGCAGGACTTCATTATACTCGTCTTCATGGGCATCATAAGAATGGTTTCTCCTCCATGGGAGTGAACCCAGGTTTTTCTTGGTAAAGCTGGGTTGGAGGATCTTCTAAATGCCTGTAATGTAACACCATACTGCTCCAGGTGAAGCGGAAGTGAGAGGCGGAGTTGAAAGTGGGGGGGTGGAGTTGGAAGTGGGGGGCAGAGTTGGAATTGGAGTTCGCGGTAGGAAGTGGAGGGTGGAGTTGGAAGTGGGGGGGGGTAGAGTTGGAACTGGGGGGTGGAGTTGGCAGTGGGGGTGGGGTGGGGGGGTGGGGGGGGGTAGAGTTGGCGAAGTTCGGCGGGCGGCGCGCGCGGGACGCCCCGGTCTCCCTCCGGGGGCCGAGCCGGGACAAGGAGCTGATGCTCGTGGGTCCTCCAGAGGGGGGGGTCTGAGCCCGAGGAGGCACTACATCACTTTAGATTACCCTGCTTTCGCTTATCCAGACGCTCTCATCCCGAGCGTCTCGCGGTGAGAGAGAACATAAGGGCGTCCTCCTCCTCCTGAGTTACGAGGGCGGGGGTGCCAGATCGCCGAGCCCGAGCGCGGCATCAATAAAGCCGCTGAAATGCAGGCTGACTTACGCCAACCTGGCAACCCTTAACACACGGTGTGAGTAACGCACCGTAATAACTTAATGTATGATACACCGTTCACACAGATGCGCTGGCACATAAATCCTCCCACAGATATGGCTCCCTTTGTTCTGAGTCTAGACAAGGCTGCTGCTATAGCTGCTATTGTAAGGGCATATATGTATATATATATATATATATATAAATAGCACTACTGGGAGCTAACTGAATACCAGCATAGCGTAATGTCGGTTTGACCCCCAGATGGGGTGCTGCCCATTGTTAATTACTTAAGTAAATAGGATTGCAGTCTGATTTTCAGTGCCAGCCGTCACATTGGAGCTGTAGAGAGCTTTAGAGACAGAATTCTTCTCGGTACCAGAAAATTACTGTAATTTCATATTTCTTGCAAACAGTCAGTCCCATTTAAGTTTTGCAAGCTATCAAGCACATTTAATATAGAAAAATGAGTTATTATTGACTTGTTTGCGTGCTGATGAAGCATTGGTTATTTGAGTTTGCATATAAACCTGTGTAAGCACGAAACACAGCAGGTCTACTGTTTAAATGGGTCATTAAAAATGTTTCCAGTGCACTGCACAAGTATTTGAACTGTGACATTTTTGTTATTTTTGCTGTGTACTCCAGCGCATTTGAAATAAAGCAATGAATATGAGGTTAAAATGTCACCTTTAGTTTGAAGGTGTTTGCATCCACATCGGCTGATTAGTGGAGGAATCACAGCCCTCTTTTAAGAAACAGAATCATTTCGTAGTGCATTATGTCTAATCTTCTTTCCTTCCTTTTGCAGCAAGTGTTTGCCCTGAGTTTGTCTGCCGGATAGCGCCCCCTGCTGTTATTTTGTGTGTCCCCTGTGTTCTGCCCCAGGGCCTGCTTCTTCCTCTGGTTCCAGTACGCCTTCACCAAGATACTTGCACTGCGTCACAGTCTTTTCTTTTTTTTTAGGTTGTCTGTTGTCTGTGTTCGGAGGGTGCGGTTGTCTGTATGTCTGTCTACAAGGATAACCTGGGTAGGAGGGAAGATGGATGGATGTGTATTAAACTTGTGTAACTGAATGTCATTCAGGACAATGTAGACACAAAGTGTGCTTTTCAGGACTGCTATAGACAGCTGTTAAGTGTGCCGGTTGTTTGCCCTCTGTAATTTAGTTTATTAGTTTGTTAGGGACGAGTGCATTTGAACCGATGAAATGCCAGACAGTGCTTAATGCACCCTGCATGTGTGCGGCCAGAGATAAGTTCCCACTGCCATACTGGGCCTCGATAGTTTATCTTCTCGGTGCCACTCCTGTTTAAAGAGTCTTTTATCCCCATAAATACTTCACTGCTGTTACTGTGGAGTGATTCAAAATGGTATCTCATTCCAAGACTGCACCACGGCAGGTCCTTATAGTTACCCTCATTATGTATACGTGCTGCATGCACCATGATGTGAAAAAAACACATAGTGTCAACCATAGTGTTAGTACAATCAACTGACCTGTCAGTCATTGTCAGATAGCCTGGCAACATGTCAGGTGTTAGCGTTCCGTTCTGTCAACAAGGGCTCCTTGGGGTATGATGGGTACAAAATGCGGGAAGGATGTGTTTGCTTAACACCCTGGGACAACGAGGGAGAAAAAGAAAACACCTGTGCAAATGCAGGCCTGGTCAATAACCACACAGGTGTGATTCAGCGATTAGTTAAGCAAATAACATCCCAGCATGCTGTGCAGGCCAGACCGCCTTCACTTATGGCCAGTACAGCTACAAGAAAAGACCTCAGTTTGACATGTTAGTTTGGCAAAGGGCCCCACAATCAAGAAAGCTGACCTTGGCCAAGCTTTCACTGGCAACGGTGGCTTTTTTGTGTGAGATATTCTGGTTATCCTGAGTTTGTTTTCCACTTCCATCCATTAAATATAAGCTGATTTAGGAAAAATTCCCCTACTTCACTACTAAACTCTTTGAGATCATGAGATGAAATCCACAGAAAAAAACTATTTAAAAAATCTTTTTATTTATTTATTTATTTATTTATTTATTTATTATTATTATTATTATTATTATTATTATTATTATGATGATGATGATGATGATGATGATTATGATGATGATGATGATGGTGATGATGATTATTATTATTATTATTATGATGATGATGATGATGGTGATGATGATTATTATTATTATTATTATTATTATTATTATTATTATGATGATGATGATGATTATTATTATTGTTATTATTGCGATTAATGATTAATATTGGGTATTGGGTAAGTGTCCCTGAGTATATCTGTGCCCCCCCCCCCCCCCCCCGTGAAGACCAGGGTAATGGCAGTGGGGGGATCAGGGCAGGTTACCGGGCCCATCCATCCGGCCGGGCGCCGGGGGCTCCTCTGTTCTAATGAAGAAGGAGCAGGGAGCCGTGCATGATTAACCCCGCGGTGATTGGTCAGCGGGGGGCGGGGGGGGGGGGCGGAGTGAGGTCGGGGGGGGGGGAGAGAGTTGGGGGGGTGGAGTGAGGTGGGGGGGGAGGGGATTGAGGGGGGGGGAGAGAGTGTGGTGGGGGGGGGGCGGAGGCACTAAAAGGATTAGCGAGCAGGCAGTCGGGTGTATGGGGAGGCATTCAGGAGCCGTTTCTGACCCGCAGGGGCGGCGGTGCGGTCAGTTATATAAGCGCGGGGCTCCATGAATAACGGAGCGCGTGCCACTGACGCTCGTTTCCACGTCGGACAAAAGGGTAACGGAGAGGGGGGGGGGGTAAGATGGGGGTCGCGGGGTCGCGCCGAGATTAAAACGGCCCCGCCCCGGGGACACACGATCCACGTCTCCCCATCTGCTACCACGGCGACAGAAACGGCACCGAGTGTGTGTGTGTGTGTGTGTGTGTGCGCGTAGCTTGTAGGTAAGAGGCATGTACATGCTTATCATAATTGTTCTGCCACAAGTACATGTTTAGCCTGAGGTGCTGTGTCACTCTTAAAAAAAAATGTAACCTCTTTTTGTGGGACTGGGAGAACAGTCAGGGTAGCGATGCTGACGGTTGAGTGTATGTTTTCAGCTCATGCTTAATTCAGCCCTTTTGGGTTAAAAAGCCTGAAATAGAAGAGAGGACCCTCGAGTTCTGCAACCTTGAACCCGACTGGCTCCACGCTGTCCTCCAAAAAACACTGACTACTCCACTCTGTCCTCCAAAAAACACTGACAAACTCCACTCTGTCCTCCAAAAAACACTGACTACTCCACTCTGTCCTCCAAAAACACTGACTACTCCACTCTGTCCTCCAAAAAACACTGACTACTCCACTCTGTCCTCCAAAAAACACTGACAACTCCACTCTGTCCTCCAAAAAACACTGACTACTCCACTCTGTCCTCCAACAAGTGACTCTGGTGCTGCGTCGCATCGCACCCCGATCCGTGAGTGGGACTCGCGCAGATGTGAGTCACTTCCTGTGCAGCTCAACGGGCAAACTTTCAGGCACCCCGTGGCCTCGCAGGGGTTGCTGGTACCCAATGAGGCGCTGTCCTCCCAGCCGAATGGAAGCATCCCATTCGTGGGCGATGTTCGCTCCCAATTGCGTGTCACACTGGGGCTACCAGCCAGCAGTCAACACTGGCACAGTCCCCACACCAGACTGTGGGGCCCATTCATGCCGTAGAACGGTGCCTTAGCAGGACAAGCCACCCAGCAGTCCCTGAGAACAACCCTCTCTCTCTTCCTTCTTTTTTCTTTCTTTCCCAATACTCACAAAAATTCAATTTGAATTGGTGTCTGACGGCAATCGGAGTGTATCATTCTCCCGGCAAAAGTGAGAGCTCAGTGGGGTATTTAACCCCGAACCCCCCCCCCCCCCCCATCCCGATGGTGTGGGGTGTAAAGGCAGACGGGATGGCGTTTGGGCGCTTTTCGGGGCTGCTGCCGGGAGGCCCTTGAGGTCCCCAGCCCCGAGAAAGAAAGAGACCGCAAGTCTGGACACGCCCCCCCATGTCTCGCCCCGCCGTGTGACTCCGCGGCAACGGCAGGGGGAGGATGAGGAATCGGCCCGCTGTGCCGCACCAGCGCTCCGCCGCTTTCCTCTCTTTCCCATTATGAAAGGCCGCGGCCTGCCATCCAGCCGACATCCGTCTTTCACTTCGACTTAAAAATCGATGTAAACAAATGCGAGCGTGACTTTTCCAATCAGCGCTCGTCCCTTAATGTTGCCTCGTAATCGAGTGTTCCTTTTCTCTTCCGCGCGAGGGAAGTTTGGCTCATCCATTTTTGATGATCGCAAAACTCTCCGAGATGGAAGGAAATTGAGCTGCTGCGTGTAATCACAAGTCAAACCCCGCGCAGTCACTTCTCTTTTTGGAATTCGGAGTGTTCATTAAGCCCAAAGATACAGACGCGTACGTGCGTTCAGCTTCGTGAACAGGATAAATAATAACGTGTCCTTTTCTATGTAGAGCATGTCATTTCTGAACATGAGAGTGTGAGGTCTGATGTGTCCAGTCTGTGTGCGCATTCACAGCAAGCTTTCCTCTGATTGGCTGCCCCCTCCACTGTTGCACCGCTGATTGCGAAATGTTGTAAAAATAGTTTTAAAAAACTGCTAATTGTTTAAATGCAAATTAGTTGTGCAAGAAACATGATCTCCAAACACCAAGACCAAATCATCCTGTAGTGGGCAGTTTAACGTTTTGCCTTTCAGGATTAAAAAAATAAATAAATATATTCGGAACTGAATAAAATAGGATTTTTTGTTTGTGCAGGGGGATTTTAAGGAATTTTATAGTTGATTGAATCCATGCGCCTGTCTGGCCATTGGTAGCCAGCCCTGAAACTGGAACCTCCCCCTCCCCGAGGATGCATTTCTGTCTGAGCGTTTAGTAGTTTAATTAAATGATAATTACGTAATTACTGCCCCAGAAGGGCAATGCCTTCAGAATCTCTAATTCGATGTGTTGTAACATATGTGTGAAGCATTACCTTAATGACTGAGAATGATGCATGCGGAACTGAGTCAGTCTGCCGCCTATGGGCCTGGCCTTAACGGCAGTGGAATGCACTGCAAATGCACTGAAATGAAACGTATAGCCAAGATATCGCGGCCCTTCCAGCGGTCGCGTCATAACAGGATTCTGCATTTTACACATGGAAGAGCAAAAGAGCGAAATGCGCAGGAACGAATAGAACACGAAAAAGAACACGGGTTTCTATAAACTTGGTCTTTTTTTAAAGATTGCAACGGCGATGAACCGGACTTGAGCCACAACAGAATAATCACTCCTGTTGCTTTGAGCCAATCGTCTTTCAGTGTCTGTCGTTTGTGTTGTTTATTGATCACGATATTTATTTACTCAGCCTTTGGTAGCATTGCGAGATTCAAAGAGAAAGATCTTAATTTGAACGTCGAAAACACGCTCTAGCTAGCTTGCGCAACATGAGTAAATTAAACCAGAAATGTTTTTTTTAAATATTATTAGCCTGTGAGGCAAAATTTATTTTGATCAGAATACCAAAGCATTATTTCTAGCTTACTTCGTCCTGCTTCAAGTGTCATAATAAAATTATGAATGACATACAGTATATTTGTGTTGTTATTGTGAGTTGGCATATTATGCCAAAATAGTAATCTTTATCACAACACAAGTGCAAAACGGAGATACTGAAATGTCCTGCATTCCAAAGACGCAGCATTCCATGGGCTAGCATGACCAATACATGGGAAAAATCTACAAATTAGTGACTCTTCAGATATCGCAACATATATGTGTGTATCAAGTCATTGCATTATACTGCAGTATATTCCATTTCCATGGGGTTTCTGCTGATGGTGTCTACAGAGAGCTACAGAGAGGCCTCATTGCCTCTCATTAGTGATTCCCCTGCGGTAGACTGGGACTCACTGCTGGGCCATGAGGAGCCACATGGGGGAAAACTTACCATGGGTCTGATTTACTGAGACCTTTAGCTTGTGCAAAACGTTTAAGCACATGCAAAACCACTAAGATGACCGATGGATTTGCTGTGGTATTTGTTCTGCACTAATTCCTGGTTGTATTATTCGTTTTTCATGTGCTGAAATGTTTTGGATATGCTAAAGGTCTTTGTAAATCAAGCCCTATACATAATTAAATATTTACATTCATGCTAATCAAGCTAAACCCTGTCCCTGTTATGGTGCATCCACTAAATTAGTTACAGTTTAAATGCAGATGTTTTTGTTATATATACTGTATATACTGTACCTGCATATATAAACAATTTTAATTCAGCATTTTAACTTGCATCATGCCAACACTTTAAAGAGTTCTGTGCTCCATCATTAAGTTTGTCATGGAATCAGAAAGTTTAGAATCTCGTAAATGTCAATCAAAGGGAAATAGAAACTACTCAGGTAATATTTAATATGTTTGACAATACATCAACTCATGGATTTTGATAGGAGGGCCTCCTTCAGTCAAAACTTTTACGTGAAAAACCATCCCTCCCGGTTCTGCTGGTCATTCAAGAGCGCGTCTTCATTGAAAATCCCTGATTCAATAAGCCGGTCCCTACCTCTTAAAATTTTACAAAATGTGAGGAAGTTTAAAATGAGACCAGGATTTTTTTTTTCCATTCTGCCTAGACCGCCATGAATATTACATTACAGTATAGTAGCTGTATTTCACTCTAAAAAAAAGAACAGTACAATAAAATGCTGATAATTCTCCATTTCATTGTATGGGTTTTCTTTGCTCTGACACAGCTGCGAAACCTTCCCTATCTGTAATGTGTGAGGGGGGGGGGAAAGGCCCTGGAGGGGATCAGCAGGTGAATGGGGTTGTAAGCTGGCATCAAGCTCGTCGAGCACACCACATGACGAGGTGGAATTTCCCCTGAACTGGCCGGGCATTTAAAATGGCCTCTCTTAATGGACCCTGCCTAGGCCTGCCTGACTGCTCTGTGGAAGCCTACTGTAATAGAGTGGTGACTGGCACTGGCAGTGGGATTCTCCATGGAAAATGTTTGCGTAATGACATATCGTATATGCATACGCATTATTGTGTGCGAAAGGGAGTCTGTGTGTTGGAGTCTGCCTGTGTGCGTCTGTGCACGTGTATAAACAGTGTGTGTGCGTGTGTGTGCGTGCGTGTGTGTGTACAGAGCATTCCCCCGTGGCTTCGCAAAAAAAAAAAAACTATCATTTTTTTGACAAAAGAAAACTGTCATTTAAAGGTTGTGACTCACTTTTAAATTACATGTTGTGATAGCCAGAGAATGGGATGACTAAACGTCACATTTTATTACCATGCAGTCTGAGGCTGTGGTTTCATTCTGACAGTTTGAGAGCAATAAATAAATAAATAAATAAATAAATTCTACAGTAACTGGCATTTTTTAGCTTTGCCCTTGCCAAATAAACATATGTAGACAGGAAAAAAAAGGTAGACAGAGAAACAGACGGGTGCTGCACATATGCGTGGAAGGATGCGCGTCGTTTGTTTCAAAGGATCTCCTCGGGTTTTGAAATGCAAAGAGCTCGTGGCTCGCAGAGGCTGCCCCTTTTTTTCCCCCAGTTTTCCCGGGAAAGCTTCTTTTTTTTTTTTTTTTAGCACACGGATGTCAGTGGAAGGCGTTCTGTGGGAGATTACGTCAAAACCGTTAAATTAGCCTTTCTTTAAACCAATAGCGGCTTTAACGCTGCGTAACCTTTTTGTCTTAACTTTAACTGCTTCTTCAGTTGTCTGTGGGGCGGTGCCGGGCGCGCGGGGGGGGTATTTCTCCGTCTTCTGCTCTTGCAGAGCTCTTTCACGTGAGTCACATAAATTTACGTAGGAGAGAAAAGTGCTGGGTGTTTCGTCTTTTGGATCAGCGCTGTGCTGATATCGAGCCGATCCACTGATCTTTAAATCCTCTGGATGGTTCATCCCATTTGCTGAGCCTGACTGCATCAGCTAATCCACCTTATAAATATCAGTGAACTTGTAGAAGTCTCTTAAGAAAAAGGAAAAAAAGAAAATCTAAACCTTTCTATGCGAACAGCAAAGCCAAATATTGTGGGTATTACGCCTGGTTATAACTCAATCACTTATCCCTGGTGTCCACATGCTTATCATAAGGGATGATGTAATCATATTACAATAGTCTGTTAGCATTCTGGTGTGGTGCTTTTATCAAATTTCGCAACAAACTTAGTCTCACTTGTCATGTGTAGTACGTGATACAAATATTAATATTTGGCTTGAGGGAGAGAACCCATTTTGAACAAGTGTCTAATTTACTACTGAATGTTTGGCATGTAGCAATCCTGCAGGCATTGCCTAGGACCATAATTGTGTGATCATATTACAATAGTTACAATCGTCTTTTAGCATTCTGGTGTGGTGCTTTTATCAAATTTCGCAACAAACTTAGTCTCACTTGTCATGTGTAGTACGTGATACAAATATTAATATTTGGCTTGAGGGAGAGAACCCATTTTGAACAAGTGTCTAATTTGCTACTGAATGTTTGGCATGGTGCAGTCCTGCAGGCATTGCCTAGGACCATAATTGTGTAACCATATTACAATAGTTACAATAGTCTTTTAGCATTCTGGTGTGGTGCTTTTCTCAAATTCTTCAACAAACTAAGTCTCACTTGTCATGTGTAGTATGTGATACAAATATTAATATTTAGCTTGAGGGGAGAGAACCAACAACTAAAGTGTCTAATTTACTGCTGAATGTTTGGCATGTTGTAATCCCGCAGGCATTGCCTAGGACCAGAATACATGAAGTATTATGTAACTGTAAGCCAGGAGACAGCAGACCCAAGCTATCTGCCATTGCAGTGCTACACTTCTCAGCCAGCATTACATTACATTACATTACAGGCATTTAGCAGACGCTCTTATCCAGAGCGACTTACACAACTTTTTTTACATAGCATTTTACATTGTATCCATTTATACAGCTGGATATATACTGAAGCAATGCAGGTTAAGTACCTTGCTCAAGGGTACCCACTGTGCTACACTCCGTCCAATGCAGTAACTTGTTTGCAAGTTTGAATAGCTTGTAGCAGCAGTGGTTCGAATAGCTTACTAGCCTAAGTCACCTCTCTACCGGTGTCATTACGATTCTCTTGTATCGCTGGGATTGTGTGGAAGAGTGGAAGTGGTAGTCGTATTTGTTGAAGCAATAACACTTGTAGTTGAACTAGTCATAATGAAGTAATAGCCTCGGTAATCTTCATTTTAGGCAAAACTGCCTTAAATCCCATGAAGCATTGCAAAAGCAATTAAGATAACTTGCTATCTCCCTGAAGGATGAATATCGTGGTGTGATATTGAAAGTGCGCACTAAGAAATAAAAGCTAAAGCATTTCAGAGTTTGTTTTATCAGGGCTCAGCGTTCCAAAGATAAATTATGTATCAAGTGGAGAAGTGTTCTTGTCTGCGAATGCTCCAAAATTATTGAACAGCTTACCACAAAAAAGTACAAACAAGAGAATCTAGTTTAAAGTTTCACCTGAAAAATCACTTGTTACTTGTATGAATTCTAATCTTCAAGTAAAGATTAAACCGCCTCTTCCTTCTCCTCCTCTTCCTGCTCCTTCTCCTCCTGCTCCTCCTCTTCTTGCTCCTTCCTCTTCTCCTCCTGCTCCTTCACCTCCTCCTTCTGCTCCTTCTCTTTCTCCTTCACCTCCTCCTCCTCCTTCTGCTCCTTCGCCTTCTCCTTCTTCTCCTCCTTCGCCTCCTTATTGGTTCAGACTAGTCAGTAATTGAAAACTTATTATTACTCCTCTCATTGGACTGTTGCTGTACCCTTGTGTAACCGTCTGAGCATCAGTAAATTTGACCTGCCGTGTAAAAGAGGTAATGTCAGATCTGCCACAATTTTGAGTCACGCTGCCTTTTTAAATGAGTGTGTCCATCTGCTATGCAAATAAGTAATTATGGACAGCAGATTTTGGAAAGATCTGTGCCGTATTAAAGAAATCGTATGAATTATTCAAGCCTGTTTGTAATGCTGTAGATGGATGGCTTGGAAAGCATTTTGCTTTTAATATCAAATATATTGATGCACTCACTTGGGTCCTTTTACTGCATTACTGGAGTAGTGTTTTAATTATCGCAGGTTTAAAGAGTGGCCGATACCTTGATGTGAGCGTCATTCGATGGGCAGCTGCTCTCAAACTAAAAATACAGCGAGTTTTACCACTTTGTCCCTGCCAGTGATGCCTCCATTTTAACCTCCGGAACTCCTGAGTGATGTCTCTGTACCTCTCAGGTCTGTCCCAGTTTAAAACGTATTTTAAGATGCCTCTTCCTCTACACCGGAGGGGTTCGGTCAGTGGGATTGTCCGTGTCTCACTGCACACCTGTGGTCCATCAGGTAGCCAGTAGCCGCGCATGAAAAATGAACTTAATGCACTCTGCTACCTGTACATATACTATACACTTATGTGCCACAGTGACTGATTTATTAGTATGCATATGCTGTAAATCTGTCTAAATGTCAGAGAATAAAATTATAAAGCTCATGCACGTGTTTTCAGTGGCCAGGTCAGATAAAACGTAGAATTGGTCATCAATCAATCAGTCAATCAAATTTATTTATAAAGCACATTTAAAGAACAACTAGTATCAGCCAGGTTGATGAATACTAGATAAATAATAAGAACTTCAGTAGACATAAAATGGAAATGCAGAAATACCACGGACACAAACAATCACCTAATCAAGCACGCCGCAAATGCCAGAGAATAAAAATGAGTTTTTAGCCGGGCTGAAAGGAGGCAACAGAGAGGGCAGATCTGATGGAAGCTGATTGGCTGTTCTACAGTCAGGGGGGCAGAGGTCACCCCTGTGCTTGTGTGTTTTGACTGTGGAATCACCGTGAGTCCAGTGTTGGGTGATCTAAGAGGCCTGTGCTCAGAACGCCTGTAAGATAAGGAGGAGGGGGTTCCATTCAGTACTTTAAAAATATGTTAAATGACCTTAAAATCAATTATAAAACAGATTTTTATAGCTGGGGGAAAGAGTCCAGGATAGGACAGGCGTGGTTCTGAAGGGGAGGTCCACAAAAGCAAACAAAAAAATTAATTAATAAATAAAAAAGAAAAATGTACTCTCAGTGGATGCATTCATAACAGGCTACTTAAAGACGCTGATGGGAGTTGTGTTAGATTTCTCATAAGGCCCTGATTAATCCATTTACAGCACTTACTGCTTTGCCCCAGTCCATATGTGCTCCCTGTGTGCACTCGCTCCTCTGGGGGGAACGGTCCTGCTTGCTTAAGGAACCGACGTTTCTGAGGTAGTTATTCAGGAACCCCCACAAGGTGCCGCGTCTTCCAATATCGCTGCAGTAATTAAAAATGAAAACTACAGAAGACATGAGCTATTTATGGGACTCTGCTCTCACACCTCTGAGTGGTCTTTTTCTCGTGTCTAGTTTTTCTTTATTTATTACTGGAGGTGTTCTTTGCCCATTCCTCCAAACAGAATCTTTCAAGATCCTTTTAAGATTTTTCAGTCTGTGCTCGTGGTCTGCCCTCTTCGATTTAAACCACAAGACATTGATCAGGTTTGTGTCTGGAGACTAAGATGGCCATTGTAAATAAAAAAAAAAAGCATTTGTGTTGTCAGTTAATAATTCCGTTGTTGATTTTGAGGTTCGCCAGGGATTGTCTTCTTGAAAGGTCCATTTGAATTTGATTAACTTTCTACCTTCAAATTCAACTGGTGGCAAAGTGAATTGCATGAGTTAACTAGCCCACGTACACACAAATCAAAAACCACAGTCTGTGTGCCATTGCTCTTGTAATGATATGATATGATACGTTTGACTGCGTGTACGACGGTAATTTATTCTTGAATTAACCACCTGTTAATTGGATAATAATCTACCATGCTTCAGTAAGACGCCCCTCGCAAGGTCATCGAGCAAATAATGTGCGTAAAATAAACATGTCATGTCTGCTAACGGTCTGTGATACACACCTTTTGTTGTTGACAGTGACCACGGTAATTTGATGCAGAGCGCGTGCAAACAGATAGATAAATAGAACAGATAATCGCAAACGGGCGATTTGCGCAGTTAATCGGAAGTGAGCGCGGCTTCGTTTTGCGGGGAAAAGACCAAAGAAGGAAATGTGCGCCTTTCAGCCAGGCAGCTAACGCGCACGTTACCGGCGGAAGAACCGGCTGAGAGCCAGCCTGCGCGAGCCAACCGGGTCACACCTGCGTGCGTGGACCGAGGTTCCGATAGCATCGCTTTTATTAATCCTGAGCGAGTGCGCGCATCGCGCCGCTGATAATAGGTGGGCTGAATAACCGGTCCTTCTCTTGCGCTAGGACATCAGCGCCGCGGCCAAACATACGGTCATAACTCCTCCCGCAGCCTTATCGCTCTTTCTCCACCGCTGCTCGTTTAGCCAGGCTTAGCGAAATGTGTAAGACCAGGAGGACTCTTTGTTCAAGGCTGAGTATCCTTCTTAATGCAATTTTATTGGATTGAATTTATTCCTTATTAAACTGCATTTAGTCTTTACTGCTTGCTGTAGTCTAACGATTCCTTTATGGATGCTCTCATTAAGAGTGCTGGTTTAATGCTCAGGTCTTTTCTGGAATTATCTCAGTGTTGCAGTCCTGCAGGCTGCAGTTGGAAGAACTGCAGGCCTTGTGCAAACTGCTGGCGAGGTGGGCACGGCTGTCGGTCCAGTATGGCCAACTCTTACCCTTAAGAACTCTCTTTTGTAGAGAGTAATTAAGGACAGCTTTGGGTCCACTCTGTATTCACATATTCACACATTAGCAGCTTTCTTGGTTACATGGGAACACATTTAATTTAGTCACGCCTGAATGTAAACAGATGGTGGTACCGTGGCGCAGTCTAAATTGCCCATAGGTGTGAGTGTGCGAGGTGGGTGAAAGGTGTGTGTGTGCCGTGTGATAGATTGATGGCCTATCCAGGGTGTGTTCCTGCCTCTCGCCCAAAGCATGCTGGGATTGGGCTCCAGCACCCCCCGCGACCCTAACCAGGAATAAGCGGATATAGATAACGGATGGACGGATGAATGAATGTACATGTGACCAGTATTGCGTATAGTGGAAGCTGTGGCCAAATAGCAACATTAGCAGCACTGAGTGTCTCTGCAGAACTTTACTGTTTGTGGTGTGAATTGAAGCCTTAATTCATTTATGATTAGAAGGGTTATTAAGCTCTATGTTTTATGTAATACCATGTGTGATTAACCTGCAAGGTCTGTCTGTTACTGCCTCTCTGCTTTCTTCTTTCCTGAGAGGGAAGGATGTAAGAAAGGGGAAGAGAGTAAGAGAAAATGAGAGACAGGGAAAGGGAGGGGGAGGAGAGACACAGGGATAGAGGAAGGAAGCATGTGTAGCATGGCTGTGGGCACAGCGCCCTGTGTGCTGCCAGCTGTGGCTCCCCTGCTGTGGGCACTACAATACCCAGGCACCCCCACCTCTCTCTCTCTCTCTCTGCTCCGCCCCTCATCAGGCCCAGCCACTCCCCAGATGATACATACGTGAGATGTGTGCTGGTGAGTGCTCTCTCTGAAAGAGGGTGATGAGGACAGAGAGAGAAAAGGGAAGAGAGAAGAACTGATCACTGGGGTGTGAAAAGAGGAAGTTGTGCTGATTTTGAATATTTTTGAGTTTGATCAAATCTGTATAAATTTGGAATAATATTTTTCTCAAAATGCCACTCTCTCTGTCTCTCTCTCTCTTCTTGCTTTCTTCACTCTCTCTCTCTTCTGCTACCTCCCTCCCTCCCTCCCTCAACAAACCAGACAGTGCAGTTATGTCAGCATCATTACCGGCAGGCATGGTGAGCATTTTAAGTACAAGAGCAGTTATTGTGTGCTGCTCAGGAGGATGAGGGAAGGTGCTTTTTAAATGGCCTGGATGGGAATGGGTGGGGGGTGGGGGGCGGGGGGCGGGGGGCGGTGGGGGGGTAGTAACATTACGGGAAAAAACACAATGTCTGCTGAACCTCAGACCCTCCTCCCCCAAGACTGGTTAATAGTTTTTTTTTTTTCTGAATGCCCATATTGATGTCCTTGCTTTGGGTTATGAATCATTAATTGATTGAAGGCAAGAATGTTCTTGTGTGCTGAACATTTAGTAGATGTCAACAATGAAATGGTTATTTAATCAACTGGTTTCTGTTTGTTTTTCCCCTGGCTCCAAAGAACACGAAACACTTACTGTAAGAGGAACGCTATCAATGCTAGAAAGAGATGCTGTGGTCACAGAAGGGTAGTGCTTTGCTACTGTGTGCTCATAGCGAGTGGGATTATGTCCGTGGACGGGGCGTCTCTGGTTTTTGGGGAGGGGCGCTTCGCTGACGGATCTCTGTTTGTTTCCGCAGGATTTTGGCCACGGTGGGGTCGGACTTTGACCTGCGGACTTTGAGGGCCGTGCGCGTGCTCAGACCGCTCAAGCTGGTGTCGGGGATACCCAGTAAGTATCACCATAGGGGGCGACGTAGCTCAGGAGGTAAGAGCGGCTGTCTGGCAGTCGGAGGGTTGACGGTTCGATCCCCCGCACTGGGAGTGTCGAAGTGTCCCTGAGCAAGACACCCAACCCCTAACTGCTCTGGTGAATGAGAGGCATCAATTGTAAAGCGCTTTGGATAAAAGCGATATATATAAATGCAGTCCATTTACCATTTACCATGGTCATGCCTACAGATCTGGCTTGCTAGCTAGGTAATGGATTGAGTCTGCTGACGTGACGTTAAGCATAGTGCAATTCAGAAAGGAGAATTAGCCTGCTGCCAAGTGTGACATCATCCCTGGAGAAGTAGTAAGTGCAGTTGGTTCCTTTGGCGAGGGACCTTGATCTTTAGCTAAGCAGGCTAATATATCTTGCTTGTGCAAAGTGGTTGAGGAGAGCTATGGTTTGAGACCTGCAGCACGCCTACCCTTTTTCATAAGGAGTGGTCTGAAAAATGTCCCTGTCCCTGACCCTGGCCCCTGACATTTGTATGTATGTGTGTGTGTGTTTGTGTGTGTGAATCATGCCATAGTTACTGTGGTTTGCACACGGTTCTGCATCGCAGGTCTGCAGGGTGGAGTTGACGTCCATGAGGAAGGCCATGGTTCCTCTCTGCTGCAGATTGTATGTGTGCATGTGTTTGTGTGTTTCTGTGTGTGTTTGCGTGCGTGTGGACTACATGCCTGTCTCTCTGCATCGCAGGTCTGCAGGTGGTGTTGAAGTCCATAATGAAGGCCATGGTTCCTCTGCTCCAGATTGGCCTCCTGCTTTTCTTCGCCATCCTCATGTTTGCCATCATCGGCGTAGAGTTCTACATGGGCAAGTTCCACCATACCTGCTTCAAACGGGACTCGGGTAAGCAGAAGCAATGGCTGCACCTCATTAACTTCTACATTTACACATTATATTCTGGCACTGAGATTCACACACACACGCACATGGACACACGGGCACACGCACATACACACACACAGGCACGCACGCACGCACGCACGCACACACACAGTCTGAAAACAGAATGACGATCTAAATAAACAGCCACCACTTCCATAGTGAAGTTCATCAGCTTTAGCCAGCACAGCAGTGACCTGCTGGTTGTATAATACTGCACAGTCAATGTTCCGTACTCATTTTGCGATGGTGATGTGTGATTCTGTGCTAATATATCTGAAGAGCTTGCAGCTGCGTGCATCTCTGTAAGAAAGGTTGTGCCCTTGGCATCCTACCATTTTAATTGTCATCACATTAAATTGCGTGGGTGTGGAAGTCTTTATTGCAGAAAAAAAAGCATCAGACAGTCGATATTTTAGTTTCTCTTTTAGTCTCAGAGAAATAGAGAATCCAGGCATTTAGGATTCGGTATTTCTATGTGCTATGCCTCCCATTTCCAGACCGAATTAAGGGTGAAAATCTACCCTACTTAGATATTTACTCTGCTCATTTTCAGTATTCCCGCATTACTTATGCTGATCTGCCTGACAATCTGAGCTCCAGGTAACGGCCCGCTGTCTCCGGCAATAAGAGGTTTCCCCCACGTCCGTGAAATCAAGTGTGTCAGGGCGCATTTGAATATCACGATGTGTACCTTTTCCCACAAACAAACAGATTCAACTCAAGACAGATATTCAGCATAATTTTTCCTCGGCGCTCTCACGTTAAATTGTTTGTGAAAGGCGTGCAAATGAAGTCCATTATTTGAACGTTACTGTACCGCCGCAGCTGTGTGTGCCTGGCGGAGTCCCGCCCGTGTGTGTCTGCGTTCCAGGTGTCATTATCTTTGCTGCTTTTCAGCTGTCAATCTGAGGGACACCTGCAAAACTGCCGTGTGTGTGTGTGTGCGTGCGTGTGTGTGCGTGCGTGCGTGTGTGTGTGTGTGCGTGCGTGCGTGTGTGTGTGTGCGTGCGTGTGTGTGTGTGTGTGTGTATGTGTGTGTGTGTGTGTGTGTGTGTGCGTGTGTGTGCGCGCGTGCATGTGTGTGTGCGTGTGTGTGTGTGTGTGTGTGTGCGTGTGTGTGTGTGTGTGTGTATGTGTGTGTGTGTGTGTGTGTGAGAGTGACAATATGCTATCACAGAGACCTCACAGTGTACTGACACTGACAGAGAGAATAAACTATCAAAGAGATATCAGTGTGTACTGACAGAGAGAATACACTATCAAAGAGATATCAGTGTGTACTGACAGATAGAATACACTATCACAGAGATATCAGTGTGTACTGACAGATAGAATACACTATCACAGAAATATCAGTGTGTACTGACAGAGAGAATACACGATCACAGAGATATCAGTGTGTACTGACAGATAGAATACACAATCACAGAGATATCAGTGTGTACTGACAGAGAGAATACACGATCACAGAGATATCAGTGTGTACTGACCGAGAGAATACACGATCACAGAGATATCAGTGTGTACCTACAATCGGAACTCTGGAGTGTGGGATTCAGATCCTCACATCCCCTGTCTTCTGCTGAAGTCAACAGAACGCTTCTCCTTCACTCTGAATCAGGCCCCCTGCTGGCCCAACGCAGTTACTGCCGTCATGTGTCTTACCTAAAATTCGCAGATACCAAGGACCACCAAACCTAAATCACTTAAGAAAAATATCAATTTTGTGTGTGCTTTGCGTTAAAAACGTGTAGCAGGAGAGCAACCTTTGCAGTGAGCCAAAAATTGGAGAGTTTTAAACTGGCCAAGCAGCTAGGTACTCACTTTGTTATTACCTATCTGTCCTTTTTTTATAAATTTTTTTTATTAAATTAATTAATACAACTGCAAGTTATAGATGCAGGAAGCAACCAAGTGGCTAAATAAATGGCATCCTTCTCCTCATTCTAACAGTCAGGGACGTGATAGAGAAAAGGATTTTCTGGGAGATTTGGAGCCTCGCAAATCACGTGACTTAATAAAATGCGCTCAGGGGCGCGGATGGCATCGCGGCTGTGAGCGTTTCGGGGGCCGAGATAATTAATGCTGTCTAAACTTATTAGCTACCATCAGGCTTCGTCCGTAAAAACACGCAACGGGAACACCGCGGAGGTAAAAGCAAGCGCTCACCGTCGCTGAGTGGAACGGGCTGCCGCAGTTGAGCCTCCCGCTAATTATTAGATTAGATCAGATGAACTTCTGTGGAAATTCGCCTTTGGCTTCACCCATAAAAAAAAAAAAAAATAAAATAAAATAAATGCACACACGTAGAGTACAGAATCGCGTGCATGTGCACAAATTCAGACCTGTTCCTGTGGAATGCTAGTGTCATGGCAGCAGGACGTAATAATAATTTGATGGTGGATTTACGGTAAATACAGTCATTACATCACACATCTTTTTGTTGCGCGAGTGATGAAGAGGTTTAGGATGAGGATGAGGATGAGGCAGAAGCGCTGAGCGCTGCAGTGGGGGGCCGGCGGCGTGGCCCCCCCCACGGAAGTTTCCGGTGCACAGATGTGCCCGGTGGAAGGGTGTATTAATATTAATATTAATATTAAATGCTGAGAGCTGACTACCCATAGCAAAAATACAGCTTTTTAAAAAAATCGGTGATATTGATAAAACATAGCACTCCATAGAAATAAAATGCTGAGCATTTTATGGTTATAATTATGGTGAAATTATCGGGTGGGTGGTACAGTACCTTGTGATTTAAAAGCTTTGTGTTAACGGAAGGTAAGATTTAAATCAAGGATTTTGAACTCCTGTCCTACAGGGCGACAGTGTCGGCTGGCTGTTGGTGCTTCTCAATTCCCGAGTGTTTAATTTAGGTCAAATATTGGCTAATGGGTCCACACACTTTGTTTCAGAGGTCATGATTGGTTGCTAGCTAATGAGTCCGCACACTTTGTTTCAGAGGTCATGATTGGTTGCTAGCTAATGAGTCCGCACACTTTGTTTCAGAGGTCATGATTGGTTGCTAGCTAATGAGTCTGCACACTTTGTTTCAGAGGTCATGGTTGGTTGCTAGCTAAAGAGTCCGCACACTTTGTTTCAGAGGTCATGGTTGGTTGCTAGCTAAAGAGTCCACACACTTTGTTTCAGAGGTCACGATTGGTTGCTAGCTAAGGAGTCCACACACTTTGTTTCAGAGGTCATGATTGGTTGCTAGTCCACACACTTTGTTTCAGAGGTCCTGATTGGTTGCTAGCTAATGAGTCCACACACTTTGTTTCAGAGGTCATGATTGGTCGCTAGTCCACACACTTTGTTTCAGAGGTCCTGATTGGTAGCTAGCAGCCTGCGGACACTGTGGCCTTCCAGGACTGCAGACTGGTAGTGGCCTCTGATTTGAAGCCGTTGTGTTTGGCCGACAGTAAACAGCTGAGCTGGAGATGAGGATGTTGGGATGACGCGTCAGAGCCTGACAGCGGCAGTAGAGGAGGAGCCGGGTGATTGGCACGCTCCGAGCGGAGTTAACGAGGCGGCGTGTTTTGATTGGTTCCTTTGACGTGGAGACAGCGTGTTGGAGCTGCTGCTTGTTTGCGGCGCGTGAGATCCTGACAGGCCGCTAACGCAGATGCGTAGGGGCATGTGTGTTATTTTGGTAGCGGGTGAGTGCGTTTAATTAAGCGCAGATGGGGAGGGCCAGCGTGCCACCCGCCCTGTAGCCGTTGTTAACTTTCTCCCAGCTGCGTATGAGTCATCGACAGGTACCAGGCAACCCCACCTGCGCTAACTCAGAGAGGTGTGTGTGTATGTGTGTGTGTGTGTTCATGTTTTTTCCATGTGTGTCTGGGTTTGTGTGTGTGTGTAAGTGTAAGTGTGTGTGTCTGTGTGTGCATTAAAATGCCCACATATCTCCAGCTGTGTGTGTATTTTCACATGTTCTTGTGCTTATGTGTGCATGTATGTTGTTCCGTGCATGTCTGGGTGTGTGTGCATGCACGTGTATGTGTCTCTGGGTGGGGTGTGGGTGTGTGTATGCATGCGTGTGTGCGTGTGCGTGTGTGTGTATGCATGCATGCGTGCGTGTGTGTGTGTGTGTGTCTGTGTGTGTGTGTGTGTGTACGTGTGTTGCTGACCCAGTCGTGTGTGTGTGTGTGTGTGTGTGTGTGTATGTCCGTGTGTTGCTGACCCAGTCGTGTGTGTGTGTGTGTGTGTGTGTGTGTATGTCCGTGTGTTGCTGACCCAGTCGTGTGTGTGTGTGTGTGTGTGTGTGTGTGTATGTCCGTGTGTTGCTGACCCAGTCGTGTGTGTGTGTATGTGTGTGTGTGTGTGTGTGTGTGTGTATGTGTGTGTGTGTGTGTGTGTGTGTGTGTGTGTGTATGTGTATGTGTATGTGTGTGTGTGTATGTCCGTGTGTTGCTGACCCAGTCGTGTGTGTGTGTGTGTGTATGTGTGTGTGTGTGTATCCGTGTGTTGCTGACCCAGTCGTGTGTGTGTGTGTATGTGTGTGTGTTGCTGACCCAGTCGTGTGTGTGTGTGTGTATGTGTGTGTGTGTGTATGTCTGTATGTGTATGTGTGTATCCGTGTGTTACTGACCCGGTGGTGTGTGTGTGTGTGTGTCTGTATGTGTATGTGTGTATCCGTGTGTTACTGACCCGGTGGTGCGTGTCCCTGCAGGTGAGCTGGCTGCAGACTTCCCCTGTGGTCTGGAGGCCCCGGCGCGCACCTGCTCCAACGACACGGAGT
The DNA here is from genome assembly GCF_013347855.1 of Anguilla anguilla. Lineage (NCBI taxonomy): Eukaryota > Metazoa > Chordata > Actinopteri > Anguilliformes > Anguillidae > Anguilla > Anguilla anguilla. Next base: position 5,242,530 of record NC_049214.1, on the reverse strand, counting down.
GCAGGGAGTACTGGATCGGTCCCAACTTCGGCATCACCAACTTCGACAACATCCTGTTCGCCGTGCTCACCGTCTTCCAGTGCATCACCATGGAGGGCTGGGTGGACATCCTGTACAACGTGAGTCTCCGCCCACCTCTGAGCGCATTGGTCTGGTGGAGCCCCTCCCCCTTCCTCCTGGCTCCTCCTCCGTCTGGTTGAGCTCCGTCCTCATTTAAGGATGTGATGCCCAGGATGGTTTGTCAGAGCTGAACTGTTAGTGAAGGTTCATGGGGGGAAAAAACATTTCCAAAAGGAAGGTTTGGAGCTATCTTTGTGTTGTTGGCGATTTGGCAGCGTCAAACACAAACGCTCTTGTCTAGGCTCGATCATCAATAGGTGCTGTAGAGAGCATCTGGAAAGGCACGTTATTTGTTGAGAATGATTTCCTGCCGTTATGAAATTTCAGCCAGTGTTGTTTCACGGGTCCAGGTGATTGAGCCCACTCCAAGCGCTGCTGGTACTTGGAGTCCCGCCTACACAAGGTCACGATTCGTGGGAGTTATATGGCCATTTATGAGCAAAAGCACATCCACAGAAATCGGGAGGATGTACCTCGCATCAGGTTGATAACCTGATCAAAACAAAACAAAAAAAAGATTTTGATAAAAACGGAAGATTTTGACCTGATCAGACTCACTGCTTTGTTAAATTATGAGAACTGAGGCCAGTGTCCCGGTAACGATGCTGAAGTATCTATAGTGCTCACCTGTGGAGTACAGTGTTGTGAGGCTGGGACTGTTGGCTGATTCAGTGAAAAGATGGTGGCTTTGGTGGCCCAGTTAGCCGTCAGTACTACGAATTCAGAAAGATTTAGAAGATATAGAAGATGACAAGCAGCACTGTTAGGTGCCAGGTGTTACATGTATTCCCCCATTCCAGCACTTTCAGTAATTTGTATTTGTCCTGATATTGTAGCTTGTTCTTCTCCCTAGTTTGGCTTGGCATAAGTTAGGTCAGAATAGTGTTCACTGCGTGAACTGGACTGTGTTCTTGGCTAGAAATGGCTGTACAAAATGAGTATCGTACCTTATTGAACCCGTGTTTTGTAGTTGTCCAGTGACCATGAAATGCTCTTTTGTACGTCGCTTTTGCTAAATAAATGTGATGTAATGTAATGTGCCAGTATCTTCTATAGATGAGCCTCGTTGAGTCTCTAGACTGTTGATTTGTCGATTTGAGTGATTGACACAGCACTGTGGCTCTGCTCATGGTTCAACAGGAAGCTCCACCCAGCAGTAATGAAGCTAGTCATTTCCAGTCATGGGTGTAGGAGGGGCCGGGGGGGGGGCGGGTGCTTCTGGAAAGCGTTCAGATGGAGCTGAGGTTATGGAGAGGGAAATTAAATTGAGACTGAATTCATAAAATAATTGGAGTAGTCTGTTCTTGCTCTGTTTCTGCATTTTTTTCTGCGCCCTCCTACCTCCCCAACTCGATTCGGGGAAGGCCACGAATGCTGAGGAAGTCATGCACGCTCCAGAGCTTCAGAGTCGTCACATCACGCCTTCAACTGGAACTCCTAGCCCTGCAAATTAGCCAATTTGGATTTAAAAAAAAAAAACTCCTCTGGGTTTGAGGACCAGGCTCACCAGCACCAGGATTAAAGGATTAAATGCTTTTTAAAAAACATTTTTCTTTCTCAGAAACGTCTGGCCTTGCCGATGGCATTTTTTCCACGGTTGGAACAGCGCTCTGCTTTCTGTTCTCCACCTTCGTCGTACTCCTCCTCGCTCCTCTTGCCCTCTCTGCTCTTGTTTTCTCGCCTCTGCCTCTCAGAAAGTTCCAGAACCTTTTTTGAAGTGGGTTTTTTGTAGCGAGGCAGGTGGTGTACGCGTGCAGCGCCGAAGCGCTGTTTTATTTTATCTTCTTGTGAAGAGCGCCTTCCCTTTGAACTCGGGGTCTGCGCGTGGGCGGCTGGTGCCGGGCGGAGGTGAGCGGCGCCGTGCTCGAGCGGCGGAGAGCCTGCCAGCGACGCCTCACGCCGAGCGAGGGCCGTTTGTGTTTCTGGGTTCGGACGTCAGCGGGTAACCGACGTCGGCAGTTTCGCCGCTCGCTTCAGATCCCGTAAAGCGGCGCGAACGCGGATGCTCGTGGTGTTTTCCGACCCGCGCGAGGTTTCTGAGGCGGGTCTCCGTTTAATCACGAGCCAATCGCGCGTTCTTGTGGGGGTCACAAAACCAATCGAGGCACTGTGATTGGTGCTTATAAAGTGTGATGGCCAAATCCAAGTTCTGGGTACATATCATTAGTCTTTAAAGCCACAGGGGGCAGGCCTGCTTAGTACCAAGAGCCAATCAAAGTACTTGATCAGGTCTCATCATGCCTCCATTAGCCAATCAAAGCACTGAGTTATGTTCGAAATGGGTGTCACGAGCCAATAAATTTGCTGAGGCCAGACGTCCTGTTCCAAGAGCCAATCAGAGTGCTGGAATGGTTCCCAATGACATCAGATTTTCAGTTCCCTGTGTGTGTCTATAGCTCCAAATTTGGCAGGAAGTGACCCCCCCCCCCCAGTACCCCTCATAACAGACACCCCAAAGAGATTATTTGGTAGGACTGTAGCAGGGTGATGTGTCCAGTATTGCTGCTGTCACTCACTCTCCTCCTCCTCCCCTCCCTGCTGTCAAAACAGTTTATTAAATCACGTGTGCCTTTAAAAAAAGAAAAAAGCCCTCATTGAGGTCAACAGAACAAAAACATATTCCGTTGTTTTTTTTATTTATTTATCTGGCTGTACTTTTGTGATAATTTTGACATTTTCTCTGGTGAGAAGTGAAACCGCAAATAGCCCGCCACAGTTTTCCTGCCGAAGTCTTAGACGCAGTAGGACACCTTGTGGCGGTGTAAAGTTTGAGATGGCTGAGGGGGGGGGGGGGGCGGGTATGGTGATCATCATCATTGTTTGGCGGTGTTACGGTGACATGGTGTTTTCCCGTGCCTGACTGCTCGGGTCCGCCGGTCCTGGAGGCTGCAGGTGTGGGGTCTGCGTGACCTGGTCACGGTGCCTCTCCGGTGAGGCCGTGGTACTGCCGGCAGAGTTTGTAATGCAGGTTGGGGTGAGGTGGGGGGGTGGGGTGGGGGGGGGGGGGCTGGGTGTTAAGACGTTCTCGCTTATTCCGTGTCCCGGGAGAGGGTCTGGGGGCTGGAGTCTGAGCATGGGGTGGGAAGCCGGCTGCTCCGGCACCCCGGCGGACTCTTCAGCCGATTCTGAGGTTTTTAGGAGAGGTTCCGCTTGCGAGCGGAAATCCACAGGGGGCGCCGGCGTGGGCGATTTCATTTCTGCAGCAGAACCCCCCCCCCCCGCGTCCCTGCCGTAGCGAGTCGGTAAACACGCCTGTCGCCATGGAAACCGCGCGGCTCCGATTCCATCGTGACGGTCGGCGCGGGTTTTTTGACGAGCGCGTTCCCGGCGACCCTCCCCCGACCTTAAGCGGCTGAGGCCGCGAGCCGTGAGAAACGGATCCGCGTCCCGCCGCGGCTGTCCGTTCCGCCTGAGCGTCGGGGAGCGGCCCCCTGGATTAAGAGCTGCGAGAAACAGAGTTAGAGGAACGAGAGAGGGATGGAGGGAGGGGAGGAGACCCGGCAGAGATGGAGGGATAATTGTCCTTAATGAAATTTCTGCCTTTGCATGTCCCCGGTGTTCATGGGAAAGGTCCAAGCAGCACATGCAGAAGATGCAGTCTTTTGTTCACAGTGCATTGTGTGCATCAGTGAGGAAATGGTCGGTCTCGGTTCTGAAGGGCCGTGTGTGATTCTGCATGGAGCAGGCCCTGATCAGCAACCCCGCCCACTCTATTATTACATCACCAGTTTGTGTCTGGAACCGCCCACTCCTGTCCGCTCGCTCGCTCGCTCCGTTGCCTTCCCTGCAGCCCTGCCTCTGGCGTGGGGGGGAGAGAGAGAGAGAGAGAGAGAGAGAGAGAGTGGCTCAGGCCGCCGCCCCCTTTCTGCGCGCCGTGGAGACGGGCGTTGTCCCCGGAAACAGGGAAATGGTTCCTGTGTCTTGGCCGGATGTGTGGGGATGGCAGGACTGTATGTTTACCTTCCGGCAGTGGATGGGGGGGGGGGGGGGGGTGAGTGCAGTAGTATGAATCAACAAGGCATCCCCCTCCATCTGCTGAGAGAGAGAGAGAGAGAGAGAGTGTGTTAAACCATCACACTGCCGGAGAACACATAGATAACCTCAAAAACCTCAGAAGTAGCCCCACATGTGGCTCATTTGGACTTCAGTTCATCCAGATTGCAGTTCAGATTATAAAAAAACATCCTCTAACCACGGCCTGGAACCCATTCCTGCAGGATTTAAACAGGAACTCTTTCCTGCCATTCCTGCAGGGTTAAAACAGGATCTCTTTCCTGCCATTCCTGCAGGATTAAAACAGGATCTCTTTCCTGCCATTCCTGCAGGATTTAAACAGGATCTCTTTCCTGCCATTCCTGCAGGGTTACAAACAGGATCTCTTTCCCTGCCATTCCTGCAGGGTTAAAACAGGATCTCTTTCCCTGCCATTCCTGCAGGGTTAAAACAGGATCTCTTTCCTGCCATTCCTGCAGGGTTAAAACAGGATCTCTTCCCTGCCATTCCTGCAGGGTTAAAACAGGATCTCTTTCCTGCCATTCCTGCAGGGTTAAAACAGGATCTCTTTCCTGCCATTCCTGCAGGGTTAAAACAGGATCTCTTTCCTGCCATTCCTGCAGGGTTAAAACAGGATCTCTTTTCTGCCATTCCTGCAGGATTTAAACAGGATCTCTTTCCTGCCATTCCTGCAGGATTTAAACAGGATCTCTTTCCTGCCATTCCTGCAGGGTTAAAACAGGATCTCTTTCCCTGCCATTCCTGCAGGGTTAAAACAGGATCTCTTTCCTGCCATTCCTGCAGGATTTAAACAGGATCTCTTTCCTGCCATTCCTGCAGGGTTACAAACAGGATCTCTTTCCTGCCATTCCTGCAGGGTTAAAACAGGATCTCTTTCCCTGCCATTCCTGCAGGGTTAAAACAGGATCTCTTTCCTGCCATTCCTGGCAGGGTTAAAACAGGATCTCTTTCCTGCCATTCCTGCAGGGTTAAAACAGGATCTCTTCCCTGCCATTCCTGGCAGGGTTAAAACAGGATCTCTTCCCTGCCATTCCTGCAGGGTTAAAACAGGATCTCTTTCCTGCCATTCCTGGCAGGGTTAAAACAGGATCTCTTTCCCTGCCATTCCTGCAGGGTTAAAACAGGATCTCTTCCCTGCCATTCCTGCAGGGTTAAAACAGGATCTCTTCCCTGCCATTCCTGCAGGATTAAAACAGGATCTCTTTCCTGCCATTCCTGCAGGGTTAAAACAGGATCTCTTTCCTGCCATTCCTGCAGGGTTAAAACAGGATCTCTTTCCTGCCATTCCTGCAGGGTTAAAACAGGATCTCTTCCCTGCCATTCCTGCAGGATTTAAACAGGATCTCTTTCCTGCCATACCTGCAGGGTTAAAACAGGATCTCTTTCCTGCCATTCCTGCAGGGTTAAAACAGGATCTCTTTCCTGCCATTCCTGCAGGATTTAAACAGGATCTCTTTCCCTGCCGTTCCTGCAGGATTAAAACAGGATCTCTTTCCTGCCATTCCTGCAGTATTTAAACAGGATCTCTTTCCTGCCATTCCTGGCTGGATTTTAAGGCTTTGTTCATTTCCAGCGTGACTTGGCTCAGCCAGAAAATTAATCAGTGAGCGCCATTATTTCAGCACTTGCTGCATTTCCTATACAGTAAAAAAAAGAAGAATCAACAACAGGTGAATACCTGCCAAGCCTTTTAGCAGCTCTAGCACCGCCGTATCTCTGGGTAGTCATTAAACATGTTCAACAAATCCTTTTCCTAATGACAGAGATTCCCCCTTGTTGCTCCATTTTCTGCCTTCCCTCAAAGTCCTGTGCCAAGAACATGGCACAATCTAGGGATAGTGAACCCCCCTCCAACCCCCCCCCAAAACCATTCTCGCTGAGTGCACCCCGTTGTTAGTAAACTCCAAGAATTTCAGGCAGAAATTAAGGGCTGTGAAGTGCTTCCAATGTCCGGGTCTGGTGAGGTAGGCTCAAAGACATGCATGTTAGGTGCACTCCTGCAGGTGCCCTTGACCAAGGCACTGGCCTCAGAACTGGAGTTGGTCCCCGGGCGCAGCACTGTGGCTGCCCACTGCTCCTAAGTAACTAGGATGGGTCAAATGCAGAGGACAAATTACCCCACGGGGTTCAATAAAAGTATCATCATCTAATCTAATCATCTAAGATCTTATCTGGGGCTTCAGTGTAAAAATGCCTGTCTGAGGCTGGTGCGTTACAGAGGCTGGCGTGCAATGTGACAGCTTGGCTATGCAGTAGAGGCAGAGACCCCCCGGGTTTTGTAGTCCGTCCTCAACGTAGTGCTGCTGGAATTAGTTTGTAGGTACTGTAAATGGTGAGCCTGGATGGGCAGAATGTCTTGTTCTTGTCACGATGCATTCTTATCTACTTGGTCCTTGTCCACCTCATCTGTCAGTAAAATGGCCCATGTTCTATAAGGGATAATGTTAGCTGCCATATGTTATCCCGTTCCAGTTGCTATGGCAGCTCAGTGCAAAGGCTTATGTGATGGCCAATGTTTACCCATCCTTGTGTGATGTAGTGTAAAGGCATATGTACTGTGAGGGCTAACGTTGGCCTGTGAGGTATAACGGCGTATGTTATCCTCTCCCTCCTCCCATGCTGTTGAGAGTCTCGGGTGTGAAGGAGGTCCAGCTGCAGCTCGAGTTTCGAGGACGTGTTCCGGAGGGTCGGGAAGGGGGGTGGGGGAGACGTGTCAGGAATCAAAGAGCCATTTGCAGCACGATGGTGGCGGGGGGTGGAGGGGAGCGGAATGTGAGGATGGGGGGGGGCACGGCGACACACATCACGAACCGCAGGCGTCACATGGAGGATAAACGATGGCGGGATAATGACCAGAGTCCATT